>NC_134397.1:262308513-262625969 GCF_050003625.1 Haematobia irritans
AAATCGGAGTGACATTTTGAACTACGGATCTGATCAGATCCAATTTCATAGTATTTAGATCTGACCAGATATACCCATTTTTCGGATCTGCTCAGATCTGACCATATCTTGGCTCAGATCTAACCATATCAAATCAGATCCCCCAATTTTTACAGGGGGAAATAAAATTTTGACAAAATTTTCTATGGAAATAAAATTTTGACAAAATTTTTAATGGAAATAAAATTTCGACACAATTTTCTGTAGAAATAAAATTTTGACAAAATTTTCTATAGAAATAAAATTTTTACAAAATTTTCTATGGAAATAAAATTTTGACAAAATTTTCGATAGAAATTAAATGTCGACAAAATTTTCTATAGAATACAATTTCGACAAAATTTTCTATGGAAATAAAATTTTGACAAAATTTTCTATGGAAATAAAATTTTGACAAAATTTTCTATGGAAATAAAATTTTGGAAAAATTTTCAATGGAAATAAAATTTTGGCAAAATTTTCTATAGAAATAAAATGTTCACAAAATTTTCGATAGAAATAAAATGTTGACAAATTTTTCGATAGAAATAAAATGTTGACAAAATTTTCCATAGAAATTAAATGTTGACAAAATTTTCTATAACATAGAATAAAATTTCGACAAAATTTTCTGTAGAAATAAAATTTTGACAAAATTTTCTATGGAAATAAAACTTTGACAAAATTTTCTATGGAAATAAAATTTTGGCAAAATTTTCGATAGAAATAAAATGTTGACAAAATTTTCCATAGAAATTAAATGTTGACAAAATTTTCTATAGAATAAAATTTCGACAGAAATAAAATTTTGACAAATTTTCTATAGAAATAAAATTTTTACAAAATTTTCTATGGAAATAAAATTTTGACAAAATTTTCGATAAAAATAAAATGTTGACAAAATTTTCGATAGAAATAAAATGTTGACAAAATTTTCTGTAGAAATAAAATTTTGACAAAATTTTCTATGGAAATAAAATTTTGACAAAATTTTCTATGGAAATAAAATTTTGACAAAATTTTCTATGGAAATAAAATTTTGGCAAAATTTTCTATGGAAATAAAATTTTGGCAAAATTGTCAATGGAAAATTTTCTATAGAAATAAAATGTTGACAAAATTTTGTATAGAATAAAATTTCGACAAAATTTTCTGTAGAAATAAAATTTTGACAACATTTTCTATGGAAATAAAATTTTGACAAAATTTTCTATGGAAATAAAATTTTGGCAAAATTTTCAATGGAAATAAAATTTTGGCAAAATTTTCTATAGAAATAAAATTTTGACAAAAATTTTCTGTAGAAATAAAATGTTGACAAAATTTTCGATGTTGACAAAATTTTCCATAGAAATTAAATGTTGACAAAATTTTCTAAAGAATGAAATTTCGACAAAATTTTCTGTAGAAATAAAATTTTGACAAAATTTTCTATAGAAATAAAATTTTTACAAAACTTTTTAAAGAAGTTTTTTTATAGAATTTTCTCCACATTTTGGTAGTTTATTTTTGGCTCAAATGGAAACCATTATCCCTACTGGCAGAAACCAAGCGTTGAGTTCTTGTCGTATGTTGGGCGCCATTCGTATGTGGTATTTATGGATACAAAGTCGAAACTCTGTATAGTGCAAAAGGGAGTTCTCACAGGTGGGGTAATATTTCCGAAAAACAAAAAAAGATGAAATCGCAAAAAAACTGTTACAACAACAACAACGGAGAAAATTTCACATATAAAAGCGTCCCTCCTGAACAAACCACTCGCATTATTTCTAACTTCACATTCACAAGTGACTTAGAGTCAACAGATACTTGCTAGACGACAAAAGGCATAAATGAACACTGTCGACACTGCAAGAGTGGCAACTTTTGTAAATAGCGGCTTTATTCTTGACTCCATTTTCCGATATTCAGAATCGCAAGAATTTATTTTTCTTGTAACGAAATAATAGAGATACTTTCGGACTACAATACAATTTTAATTTGAACTTCATATTAAAAAGAGAACTATTCAGGTTTAGGGTCTTATGGCCAAATGAAAATTATGCGATTCCGAATTTCGGAACATGGGTGTTAACCATTGCACAATGTAACAAATATGTCAAAAAAATGTTTACAAAATAAATAGACAAATTTTCCAAACTATCCTCGCATAAAGATAATCGTTTGTCATTAGAAGAAAATTCAAAGTAAATGTGTGCTTGTGTTTGTTATGCATTAATGTGAATATTTGGAACTATTGTTATTTCCGGTGTTTGCACCTTATGCTATCTCTGAAAAAGGGGTTGTAAGACTCAATAGAACAGGTACAAAAATACATTTAGATGAATATGAAGCCAGTGGATGTATGCGCCAATAAAAGCAATTTCATATGAAATATACATACAAATGCGTTATGTCTGTCCTCTGATCGTTTTAACTTATTTGATTTTATTTTGTTTTTTTTTTTTACTCTGCTTTGGGTGGAATAGCACGTGTTTTTATTTCTGTTTGATGCCGGTGGTGCATGTATTTAGTTAATTTGCGTATCCCAATTGTTCGCATTGGAATACAATTTGAGGGGTGCATTCTACAGTACATTCGATAGGAATGAAGTCATAAGCCAGCCTTATAAGGAATATTTTAAGAATTTCGGGACATAAATATATAGCATTTTCACTTCAACTGGACCCAAATTAAACCTGAATGAACCTTTTTTTCATATCAATAATTTCACAGAAAAAAATTTCACGAAAATTTTTCCAATTAAAATCTTAATTGAGTTTTAAAAAATATTCAATTAAAAATTTAATTGATTCAACATTTTTTTTAATTGAAATAAAAATCAATTTCACAAATTAATAGTATCAATTGATTTTTTAATTGGATCAATTAATTTTTAATTGACTGTCAATTAATTTTTTAATTGATACTATCATTTCTGTGATTGAAGACATTTCAATTAAAACATTAATTGGATCGATTAATTTCGTGATTGAATCAGAAAAAAATCTTTGTGTGTTTGCTTTTTAATCTAATATATAAAAATAAGTCGGGTTTTTCTTCCTGACGTATTAACTCCAGAACGCACGAACCGATTTCCACGGTTCCACGGGCTCCGTAAGGTTTATAGTAAAAAAATTCAAGAAAAGTTTCAAGGGGAAAGCGGGAAAATCTTTTTTTACATACAGCGCACATTACAAATATTTATAATTTGAATTCATTTGAATTCAATTCTTTTGTTATAAAATAATATTATTTTTTCACATGAAAAATTTTCGGATAACGCAGAGGGTAATCATGTGCTGAAAAAAGGGTATCTCATTTTTTGATATCTGGTGGGGGAGGGGGATATCCCCATTGCCCGACTTTTTCAAAATTGGCCCAAAGTTCCCCGATTTGGATGAAATTTCCCAGGAAGATTAGTGGTGATGCCTAGACGAAGACCCGCTACTTTATTTTTCGATATTTGGTTGCGGAGGTGGACCACCCCTTTGTACGACTTTTCTTTAAAATACTGTAAAAAACAAACATTCTCTGATTTACTTGAGATTTACATAGAACACGCCGTGAGGTTATGAATTTATTATGGGGTACCTGATTTTTTAATATTTGGACAGGAAGGGGGACCTCCCCCTTGCCCGACTTTTTGAAAATTGGAACAAAATTATCCGATTTGCTTGAAATTTTCAGGGAAGTTTGAAGGGGGCGTCTAGGCAAAGAACAGCTACTTTCGATATTTGGTCGAGGAGGGGACCACCCCTTTGTCCCACTTTTTTAAAGAACAGCGGAAAAACTAAAATTTGTCGACTTACTGAAATTTTACGGAGAAATTTATATGAGGTAAAGGGTGGTTAAATTGTAAGGGCCGATGTTGAATATGAACCACACCTAATGCCAAGTTTTTTCCGAATTTTATTTGACATTTCTCTATTTCAGACTTACTCAATTTGAACCATGGACGTCGTGAATGGGCAGAATGGTTCCAAGAAATGGCAACAGTGGATGATCAATTTTCGAAGAAAGTCCTCTTCAGTGATGAGGCACATTTTCACCTCAGTGGATTCGTCAATAAACAGAATTGCCGCATTTGGGCGAATGAGAATCCAAGAGTGATTGTCGAAAAACCAATGCACCCACAAAGAGTGACTGTTTGTTGCGGTTTATGGGCTGGCGGCATCATCGGGCCGTATTTTTTCCAAAATGAGGCCGGTCAGGCAGTTACTGTGAATGGTTTTCGATATCGTGAGATGATAACGAACTTTTTATGGCCCGAATTGGAAGATATGGATGTGGACGATATGTGGTTTCAGCAGGACGTTGCCACTTGCCACACAACTAACGAAAAAACAATGGCTCTTTTGCGCAACAAATTCAATGGCCGTGTTATCTCACGTAATGGCAATGTCAATTGGCCGCCAAGATCATGTGATTTGACACCATTGGACTTTTTTCTTTGGGGTTATTTGAAAAAAAGGTGTACGTCGATAAGCCAGCAACAATTCAAGAGCTAAAGGATGAGATAATTCGGCACATTAACGGCATAGAACCTCCATTATGCCTCAGCGACATCGAAAATTTGGACCATCGGATGAAGGTGTGCTACCGAGGTCGCGGCGCCCATTTGGCGGATATTTTGTTTCATACATAATTGAGTAATACCAATATATCATAATAAAATAAAATTACAATAATTTCCTAAATAGTTTGTGTTTTATTCAAAATCAACATCGGCCCTTGAAATTTTAACCACCCTTTATATGATTTTTTAATATTTGGTCGGAGAAAAATAAAAGGGCACAGGGAGACTTCCTTTCCCCCCAAGTACATACCTTGAAACAATTAAATTTTTCCAATTTACTTGAAATTTACAGAAGATGTGGGGTAGGTTATATTATTATAATGGATATTTGATTTTGTGGTATTCGGAAGGGAAGAGGAGCCTCCCCTTGCCCTGCTGTTTAAAAATTGGGCTTATAATTTGCTTGAGATTTTCTGGGACGTCTACACAATATACGCTATATTATTTTTCGATATTGGGACGGGAAGGGAGACCTTCTCTAAAACTAAACAAAAATTAGACTTCTCAAGTTTAAGGTGGGTATTAAGTTGGAGTTTTTGGGAGCCACCGTGGTGCAATGGTTAGCATGCCCGCCTTGCATACACAAGGTCGTGGGTTCGATTCCTGCTTCGACCGAACACCAAAAAGTTTTTCAGCGGTGGATTATCCCACCTCAGTAATGCTGGTGACATTTCTGAGGGTTTCAAAGCTTCTCTAAGTGGTTTCACTGCAATGTGGAACGCCGTTCGGACTCGGCTATAAAAAGGAGGTCCCTTGTCATTGAGCTTAACATGGAATCGGGCATCACTCAGTGATAAGAGAGATGTTCACCAATGTGGTATCACAATGGACTGAATAGTCTAAGTGAGCCTGATACATCAGGCTGCCACCTAACCTAACAGGTTGGCTGATAAGTCCCAGGTCTGACACATAGATGGCGTCGCTAGTATTAAATGCATATCATTTTTATATAGTACCAACCTTCAAATGATTCGTGTCAAAATTTGATGTCTGTAAGTCAATTAGTTTGTGAGATAGAGCGTCTTTTGTGAATCAACTTTTGTTATTGTGAAAAAAAATGGTAAAACAGGAATTTCGTGTTTTGATAAAATACTGTTTTCTGAAGGGAAAAAATACGGTGGAAGCAAAAATTTGGCTTGAGAATGAGTTTCCGGACTCTGCCGCAGGGAAATCAACAATAATTGATTGGTATGCAAAATTCAAGCGTGGTGAAATGAGCACGGAGGACAGTGAACGCAGTGGACGCCCAAAAGAGGTGGTTATCGACGAAAACATTAAAAAAATCCACAAAATGATTTTGAATGACCGTAAAATGAAGTTGATCGAGATAACAGAGGCCTTAAAGATATCAAAGGAACGTGTTAGTCATATCATTCATCAATATTTGGATATGCGGAAGCTCTGTGCAAAATGGGTGCCGCGCGAGCTCACATTTGACCAAAAACAACAACGTGTTGATGATTCTGAGCGGTGTTTGCAGCTGTTAACTCGTAATACACCCGAGTTTTTCCGTCGATATGTAACAATGGATGAAACACGGCTCCATCACTACACTCCTGAGTCCAATCGACAGTCGGCTGAGTGGACAGCAACCGGTGAACCGTCTCCGAAGTGTGGAAAGACTCAAAAGTCCGCTTGCAAAGTAATGGCCTCTGTTTTTTGGGATGCGCATGGAATAATTTTTATCGATTATCTTGAGAAGGGAAAAACCATCAACAGTGACTATTATAGGGCGTTATTGGAGCGTTTGAAGCTCGAAATCGCAGCAAAACGGCCCCATATGAAGAAGAAAAAAAGTGTTGTTCCACCAAGACAACGCAACGTGCCACAAGTCATTGAGAACGATGGCAAAAATTCCTGAATTGGGCTTCGAATTGCTTCCCCACCCACCGTGTTCTCCAAATCTGGCCCCCAGCGACTTTTTTTTTGTGCTCAGACCTCAAAAGGATGTTCGCAGAGAAAAAATTTGGCTGCAATGAAGAGGTGATCGCCGAAACTGAGGCTTATTTTGAGGCAAAACCGAAGGAGTACTACCAAAATGGTATCAAAAAATTGGAAGGTCGTTATAATCGTTGTATCGCTCTTGAAGGGAACTATGTTGAATAATAAAAACGAATTTTGACAAAAAAAAAATGTGTTTTTCTTTGTTAGACCGGGGACTTATCAGCCAACGTGTTAAGTATTGTTTTTATTTTATTCATTTTTGTTGTCTTAGGGTGTGTTTTACTAAAATCTTCCTTATTTAATGAAACCCGCCTAAAGGAGGGATTAGAGGGTTAAAAAATTTGTTGATTCAATTAAATTTTTAATTGAATATTAAATTAATTTTAAAATTTTAATTGGAAAAATTTTCGTAAAATTTTTTCTGTGTACCTAAAATAGAATTAAATCGGCTTTAGTGAAGTATAGGGTTCACTTTTTTTACTGTAGCGAATCACCAATGTGGTATCACAATGGACTGAATACACTCAAAAAAAAGTGAACTCTCTATTTCACTAAAGCCATATTAACTTTATATTAGTTCATAGAATCATTATGTTTGGAAAAAGTTTATTTTAGTCAAATAATTTTTTGCGTATATTAGTTAAATGAACTAAAAAACGGGAAAAAGTTATACACAAATAAAGCATAAAGATTTCCTAATTTCGTATTTCTTACAAAATAGTTCATTATTTCTTTAAATTTGCAAATTTTACCAAAAATGTGTCCATCATGAACTTCGTATGTCACTAAAGACATTCTTGCAATTTTGAACTCCAAGATTTCTCTTAAAACTACAAAATTTTCTTCAACTACTAAAAAATTTAGTTATGTCTAATAAATTTTCTTGAATTTGTCGAAAAATATTTACTTATTTTTGTCATATCGGAGTGATGCCAGCGCTTGTAATACCGTTTAGTTAAAATTTTCTAAAAAAGTTCCAAATTTTCTAAAATTAATCGAAAGTTATCTTTCCTGGTGGGTTCACTGTTTTTTCAGTGTAGTCTAGGTGAGCCTGATACATCGGGCTGCCACCTAGAGAAGCCTCAAAATATAAAAATACCTTTGCTTTCCTCATGCACACAGGATATTATTTGGTTTGGGTCGGGCCCCCAAGCGCTTATATAAATTTTACTCTGCTTGACATTTTTCTACTCTTGTGAAAGCCTGAAAATACTGGCAACACTGCCCCTAATGGCATTGATTCGGTACACTTTTTAGATGTACTGCATTAGCCTGATTTGTTCACGAGTCCCATTCGCTTTTCACCACTTACTGGCTACTTCGGTTAGGTTAAAGTGACAGCCCGATTAAGATTCAGGCTCACTTAGACTATTCAGTCCATTGTGAACTGGCTACTTCGGTTACCTTCCATCAACATTTCATTTCGTGCACTTCCAAAGTGCACTAAGTCTAAAAAGTGAATTTTACAGGAAACAAGAAACAAGTTTTGTTTTTTTGAAATTTCCTAAAACCCATATAAGATAGAAATTCCCTTATTTTCGGTCTTAAAATCATATTTATTATAATTTTTTTTAGTATGTACAAACTCAAAATAGTGATAATAGAACATGGCTAAAAATTACTTTAGATCGAACACAGCTTTTTGCCCTTTTTGGATTGAACATTTTTTAAAACTTTAGACACAGGCTAAGTAACACACAATATTAACCATAACTTTTGATAGAAATGTGCAATAAATTCGATTTTTTTTGAGAGGATGCAATTCACATCAATCCGAATAAAAAACAGAGAACTCCATCAAAACATGCTAAGTCGACTTAGCGTACTCTGGAATGAGGGCATCGATATATAGTCCAGTTTTGTTTATTACCCCTCATATTGTTTTTATGAACATTTTGGCCTTTCAGAGCTTTCCAAGATCTTGCCGAGTTCAAAGCAATTTTTCCGCAGACCACCATGGCAATTGAGTTTTCCATAGAATTTACTCTGGGAGACGATACTTAATATATTTAATCATATTCGGTTCGATTTTTTCGATAACATCACAGTAAATTAATTCCCATATATATTCTACCATGCCGCTATAGGTTGGGTTAGATATGGTGGCAGTCTGTTATTACATGCTGAAAAACTTTTACTATTCGGCTGAAAATGGGATAAAACCCATGACAAGTTGGTCGAAAGCAGAGCATGGTAACGATTGCAATCTAAATTCTGAGTCATTCCTATGAATATGACTGTCATATTTACAAACAAAAATAAATTAACACAACTAAACAAAACACATAAAATAACAATGGAATGAGGCAATAAAATAAAACGTATTTTTCAAATTGACGTTTTCATCGGCTAAGTGCAACTCATAAGGGTTGTGGGTAAACCCACCACTAAACATAAACAAATTTCTGCACTTGTTTGCATAAATCAACTCGATATTGAGTGATATTCTAAAGGAAAAAGTACAGGTGTCAAAGTTAATCTTGGACTAAACCTTAAATGTAATATATATAAAATATTTCTTACTTAATATAAATAAATATTAAACATTTGAGTATGAAATCAATCTTCTTTGTTTACAGAACTTTTTGCAAAAGTTATAAGTCTACTATTAAAATTTGAGATACAAAAAAAAGAATTGTATACAAGCTTTAATTAAATTTGTAAATGATATACTAGAAACATTAAGTCAATGATTGACAATTTTTTTTTTTTCAATTTATTGAGTTTTGTAATTAACATCAATTAAGTTATTATTAATTAAATCAAAAAATTAATTTAAATTTTCTAATGAAATCAATTAAATTGTTAATGAATTATTTTTATAATATAAACTATGATTGATACCATCAATTTCGCGATTCAATTTCATGATTGAATCACAAAAATTGTTGTTCTGTGTACCATATTCGTTGCGTAGTGGAAGTCTTAAAATTATTCAAAACTGTCTTCCTACACACAAAAATTTTTTTTCTGATTCAATCACGAAATTAATTGATCCAATTAATTTTTTAATTGTAATGTCTTCAATCACAGAAATGGTAGTATCAATTAAAAAATTAATTGACATTCAATTAGAAAATTAATTAATTGAATGTTAGTAAAAAAAATATGGGAAACATTTAAATCTGAAGCAATTTTAAGGAAACTTCGCAAAAGTTTATTTATGATTTATCGCTCGATATATATGTATTAGAAGTTTAGGAAAATTAGAGTAATTTATTTATTTTATTTATTTTATTTTCATTATGTAATTTGAAGCCACATAGCGGCCAATTTATGTAAATTACAATGGACTACTAACCGTGACTAAAGTATAATTGAAGTTATGACAATGTGAAAATATATGCGAGTATATAAAAAGTATAATTACATATATAAGGTATAAAATAGATTAATTAATAATATGACAAAAAATGAAATATGACAATTATAATTAATAATATGATAAAAAAAATATAAAGAAAATGAAATATGACAAAACATTTTTAGTTCCCATTATGATTGAAAAAAGACAAAATAAGAAAATATTATTTACTCAACCAAGCACAACAAAGCAGCACTACTAACTCGAGTTTGGATAAGCTTCATGCAGGTGATCCAAGATGATCGAGTAATCTTTTACGATATGTCGAATCAGAAATCGAGAAGTCCTTTAAATTAGTAGGGAGACAGTTATAAGATCTGGCGATTCTAGCCTGAAATGACTTGTCCATACGACCTCTGGCAAGAGGTACAACAATCTGATTTCTCCGCGATCGGCCAAATGAAAATAAGTCCACGAGAAATCGAGGTGACTGAGCACTGAAAATTTTGTGGAAAAGAACAAGTGATCTGAAGTCAATAAAACTCGAAAATGGGCACCCCAGGAAATCCTGGACATGAGGAGATATGTGGTCATATCGACGCAATGAATGTAGATAACGGACTATTCTATGAATTGCTAGTTTAACTTTCCTTATGTTACCAGCATTTGTGCCACAAAAAACCTCAATGCCGTATAGAATATTGGGCATTGCCAAAGCATGTACAAGTCTCTTTTTGAATGAAAAAGGCAGCATCAAATCAGAGTTGTACAGTTGGCGTAGAGTCAAATTCGTTTGACTAATAACATTGTCTATATGTAGATCAAATGAAAGTCTATCGTCAATGGTAACCCCCAAACATTTTAAATGGTGGACGACTTCAATATCACACCCATTATAAGAAAGAGTTAGTCCAATATCAGGATGAGATGAAAAAAATAATGCTTTTGTCTTAGAACCATTGACGGAAAGATTATTGAGACACATCCAACTGTATAAACTATTAGTTACAAAATCAATCTTAGCTTGTAAGACATCTAAATTATTAACATCCCCCCGAAAAAGCAACTGAACATCATCGGCGTACGAAAAAGTGGAGCAAAACATATCAAGATTCGCAAATAAATCATTAAGAAAAAGTATGAAAAGCATAGGCCCAAGAATTGAGCCTTGTGGGACTCCACTCCTTACCGACAAAATATTTGATCTTTCTCCATTGATCTGCACATATTGCTTTCTACCTGTAAGGTATGAAGCAATAAGTTTGCAGGCACTAAAGCCGAAGCCGAAGTATTGGTGAAGCTTTTTTACCAATATGAAATGATCTACGCGATCGAAGGCCTTTTCTAAGTCTAATGAAAGTAAAACGCATACTTTATCATGCGTGAAACTCCCCCTTATAGCATCAGTTAGGCCAAGCAGTAACATTGTTGTGCTTCTATGACTTCTGAAGCCACATTGACAATCAGAAAGTAACTTATTAAATTCTAGATAATCATTAAGTTGCTTTTTCAAAATATATTCGAATACCTTAGATAAAACAGGCATTAGCGCTATCGGCCTATACTCATGACAATTCGGACTTGACTTTTTCTTAATCGGACACACTCTTGCCGTTTTCCACTCACGAGGGAACTTAGAAGTCATGATAATGGTATTGACCAAATGAAGGAAGTGGTCGGCGATATGTGGTATTACTATTTTGTAGAATTTGAGTGGAAATCCATCGTTTCCAGAAGCATTAGACTTAACGGACGAAAAAGCACAGATGACATCGTCAATAGTAACACAGTTGAATGAAAATCCCGCTTCACCAAGTGAAGATGTTAAAAAAAATTTTTAAAACTTTTCGACTAAGCAGTGGCGATTTAACAAAAAAATTTTGGTATTTTGACCATTTTTGTCGAAATCAGAAAAACATATATATGGCAGCTATATCTAAATCTGAACCGATTTCAATAAAATTGGGCACACATGACTATATTACAAATTGTACTCCTAGTGCAAAATTTAAAGCTAATCGGGATAAAACTCTGGCTTCTGGGTCCATATAAGTGAATATCGGGCGAAAGAAATATATGGAAGCTATATATATATATATATATCTGAATCGATTTCAACCAAATTGCACGCATAGCTACAATGCTAAATCTACTCCCTGTGCAAAATTTCAATCAAATTGGGCCAAAACTCTGGCTTTTAGGACCATATTAGTCCATATCGGGCGAAAGATATATATGGGAGCTATATCTAAATCTGAACCGATTTCAATCAAATTTTGCACACTTGACTATACTACTAATTGTACTCCTAGTGCAAATTTTCAACCAAATTCGGCCAAAAATCTGGCTTCTGGGGCCATATAAGTCCATATCGGGCGAAAGATATATATGGGAGCTATATCTAAATCTGAACAGATTTCAACTAAATTTTGCACACTTGACCATACGATTAAGTGTTATGTTTGTACAAAATTTGAAGCAAATCGGTATAAAACTGGGGCTGCTGGGTCCATTTTAGTGCATATCGGGCGAAAGATATATATGGGAGCTATATCTAAATCTGAACCGATTTCTTCCAAAATCAATAGGGTTCTATTCTGACCCAAATTAGGAACATGTGCCAAATTTGAAGGCGATTGGACTTAATTTGCGACCTAGACTTTGATCACAAAAATGTGTCCACAGAAAGACGGACGGACGGACAGACGGACGTGGTTATATCGACTCAGGAGTCCACCCTGAGCATTTTTGCCAAAGACACCATATGTCTATCTGGTCTCCTTCTGGGTGTTACAAACATATGCACTAACTTATAATACTTTCTTTTATATTATTACATTTAAAAGTAATTAATTAATTATTTAATTAATTATTTAATTATTTAATTAATTAATTATTTAATTAATTTAATTATTTACATAAATTGGCCGCTATGTGGCTTGAAATTACATAATGAAAATAAAATAAAATAAATAAAAGTATTTCATTTAGAGAATTAGAGAAAATAATAACGAGAATACAGTTTTTGCATGACAATCTAAATGTGTCCACTTATAAAACATTTATAAAACACTTTCCCAGATAACCCAAATTCAAATGTTTGCAGAATAAATGCAGTCGTTCATTTGTAACAGGTTGGCTGATAAGTCCCCGGTCTGACAAAGAAAAACACATTTTTTTGTCAAAATTCGTTTTTATTATTCAACATAGTTCCCTTCAAGAGCGATACAACGATTAAAACGACCTTCCACTGTTTCGATATCATTTTGGTAGTACTCCTTTGGTTTTGCCTAAAAACAGACCTCAGTTTCGGCGATCACTTCTTCATTGCAGTCAAATTTTTTTTCCTGCGAGCATCTTTTTGAGGTCTGAGAACAAGAAAAAGTCGCTGGGGGCCAGATCTGGAGAATACGTTGGGTGGGGAAGCAATTCGAAGCCCAATTCCTGAATTTGTGTCATCGTTCTCAATGACTTGTGGCACGGTGCGTTGTCTTGGTGGAACAACACTTTTGTCTTCTTCATATGGGGCCGTTTTGCCGCGATTTCGACCTTCAAACGCTCCAATAACGACTGTCGATTGGACTCAGGAGTGTAGTGATGGAGCCATGTTTCACCCATTGTCACATATCGACGGAAAAACTCGGGTGTATTACGAGTTACTAGCTGCAAACACCGCTCAGAATTATCAACACGTTGTTTTTGGTCAAATGTGAACTCGCGCGGCACCCATTTTGCACAGAGCTTCCGCATATCCAAATACTGATGAATGATATGACCAACACGTTCCTTTGATATCTTTAAGGCCTCTGCTATCTCGATCTACTTCATTTTACGGTCATTCAAAATCATTTTGTGGAGTTTTTTGATGTTTTCGTCGGTAACCACCTCTTTCGGGCGTCCACTGTGTTCACCGTCCACCGTGCTATTTCACCACGCTTGAATTTTGCATACCAATCAATTATTGTTGATTTCCCTGGGGCAGAGTCCGGAAACTCATTATCAAGCCAAGTTTTTGCTTCCACCGTATTTTTTCCCTTCAGAAAACAGTATTTTATCAAAACACGAAATTCCTTTTTTTCCATTTTTTTCACAATAACAAAAGTTGCTTCACAAAAGGCGCTAGTGCAAAATTTCAAACAAATTGGGCCAAAACTCTGGCTTCTTGGGGCCATATAAGTCCATATCGGGAGAAAAATATATATGCGAGCTATATCTAAATCTGACTACACGACTAAGTGTTATGTTTGTACAAAATTTCAAGCAAATCGGTATAAAACTCTGGCTGCTGGGTCCATATTAGTGCATATCGGGCGAAAGATATATATGGGAGCTATATCTAAATCTGAACCGATTTCTTCCAAAATCAATAGGGTTCTATTCTGACCCAAAGTAGGAACATGTGCCAAATTTGAAGGCGATTGGACTTAAATTGCAACCTAAACTTTGATCACAAAAATGTGTTCACAGACAGACGGACGGACGGACAGACAGACGGACATGGTTATATCGACTCAGAGACCCTGAGCATTATTGCCAAAGACACCATGTGCCTATCTCGTCTCCTTCTGGGTGTTACAAACATATGCACTAACTTATGATACCCTGTTCCACAGTGTTGCGCAGGGTATAAATATGGGAAACATTTAAATCTGAAGCAATTTTTAGGCAACTTTGCAAAAGTATATTCATTTTTTATCGGTCGATAGATATGTATTAGAAGCATAGGAAAATTGGAGTCTTTTAACAAGTATTCGACGATGGGTATTTTGGCCAAGTTTACCGAAATTAGAAAAACATATATATGGTAGCTATATCTAAATCTGAACCGATTTCAACCAAATGTGGCATGCATAGCTGTAATATTAATTATACTCGTGCCAAATTTGAAGTCGATTGGACTTAAATTGCGACCTAGACGACTTTGATCACAAAAATGTGATCAAAGTCGTCTGACGGACGGACAGACGGACATGGCTAGATCGACTCAGGGGCCGGCCCTGAGCAATATTTATAATACCCTGTTTCACAGTGTGGCGCAGTGTATAAAAAAATTAAAAATACATATACAGATGTGTTTAGTTCTTGATTTTCTTTACGAAAAAGTGTGCCTCGTTTTTAAAATGAGTGTGCCACAATTTATGGCCTGTACCACTTTCGATGTTATTTTGGAAAAATTCCCACAAAAATCTGCGAATTTATGAAAATTTTCCATTAAATACTTAAGTCCCCAAATCAAAAATTTCGTCCCCCATCCTCACTTTTGGGGAACAATCCCCAGTACTGTCCTATCAATATTTCCAAGACCTAATAATAATGGTGCTAAAAATAAATTTTTGTGATACTAATAGTAAAATTTTATGTAAAATGTAAAAATTCTCTCACGTAATTCCGGCGAAAGTGGAAATATTTTCGAAAAATTTTTTTAAAAACGAGCTTTCATACTTTTATTCCAACCTTAAATGGTGTCGACAACGCTTAAAAAAGAATAGAATTTGAAGATTACAATTTTTCGACTTTAAAGGATATCCTCCTTCTTATCCTTATTTACACGGCACGTAAACCGGCTGTTTTTTTCTTTTGTATTATAACTATATTTAAAAAAAAATCTAGTTATATAGAATATCAAGGTATATTTAGGAAGGAAATTTCAAGGTATCATGTGATTACAATTTTTTTCATTACAGGCAGGATTTTGATAGCCAGTATTTGTTCATACACAAATATATTTTATTAATGACATAGACGTAGCTAAAGGGATTTTATGGGTTTGACATCATATAGTTTTTTTTTTCAATTTATGATTATATGTCCTTGAAATAAATATTCTGTGTTCTTCCCATCTACACGAATTTATTTTTCCTCTTTTCGAGATATCTTAACAATGAGCACAGATTGCAGCTTTCACTCCTTAAGAGAGTATTGCAAGCCACGCCATTGCTTAACTGACAATTATGTTAAATAAAAATTCAAAATAATTTTTTGATACAAAATTTTTAAATATTCAATATGCTTTAAAATGATGACAGAAAATGTGTCGAAAAAATGGCGATTATTCTTCCTATCTATAACATATTTCATCATGTTTTGATTGCCTATTTCTTAATTGATATTTATCAAAATTAGGCTTACTCTCATAATACATAAAAATTTTGAAATTGTCACTTACCATATACTCCTTCGAACATGCCTGTTGTGTCCATTCGTGTTGTAACCATTACGAATTTCTCCTCACGATCAACTTGGGCAGCTCTTTGAGAATCTTCCACCACGTCGACCATTTTACGGGGAAACAATGTGGCATAGATATTCTTTCCCTCCAAAGGATCGCAATATCTTGTTTGAGCCAAATTATTGATAAAATTCGAACGTCTCCAACAAACCTCCGAACTTACAGCGGCACTCATAAAGCTTTTGATTTCTACGGCACAAAGGCTACGTAAATGTTGATTTTTATAATCGAAATTATTGAATTTTCTAAAGCATTCAATCAGCCTAACCACCGTCTCATTGTCGGGTATTATGATAATGGGAAAAGGAAAATCTTCATGCAACAATCCTGAACCCCAAGGATTCCAAGTCTCCTGCGGACTTGCTGCCGAACATGTGGCAGTCTCCAGTGAGTTGGGTTTAAGAATTCCACTGTATTGATTCGGACATTGTAGCTCATGCGAGAATCCCGTCGTTTCCTCCGTATAATTATTGAAGGCATTTAGTACAATAACAGCGGTAATGTTGCGTCCACCCTCATTCTTGAGGCGCATTAGGTTTTGACGTGTAAAGAAATCCGATTTCAAAATGGCAGCATAAGGTGGTGCAGGTGGAGAGTCCAAAAGGAAATCTAATTGACTATTATCGTCTACGTAGTGTAAAGCTCCCACAGAGCCAGATTCGGCAGCTGCAAAAAAAAAAAATAGTAGCAATTAATAAGGCTTCCTTCCACATCGAAATTTACTTCGATATTTACTTACAGGAACATCCAGTTTGGTGGGTACCGTTGAGACGACGGAAACAAGATCCTCCGAAGAAAGACTCGTAAATCTTTTCATGAAGGCGTTTACAACTAACTGGTATTTTCCCAAAAACAAAAGAGAAAAGTAAAACAACAACAATTATAAATCACCAAAGGTCAACATTTTGTTGCAAATGCGAATGCAAATCAACAACAAAAACTTGGCATCAAACCATGAATCACTCCCTTTTCACAGATAAAGCCAAGAAGAAAATCTAGCAAAGATCTTATAGCATAACAGTATCAATAATATTGTGCATACATTTTGCACAATACAAATTGTTTATCATTCTTGGATCAGACCATTAAAATCCACCCACCTTCAGTCGTTTGAAACTGCAACACAACACAAACTAAGAAAGCAAAGTTTACAACCTGAGACCAATGTAGCGCCATGGCTACGTTTCGGGAACAATGCCGCTGGAGAAATTGATGATCTTTATAAAGATTTTACCAATAATTTTGTATAAAAATAATACAACTAAAACTGTTGATAAATAATAGAGTAGTGTTGTTTAGCGTGTCGTCGCGAATAGTGTTGTACAGCGTTTAGTATTTATGCGTTTAGTGTTATTTAGCACCGGTTTATTATAAGAGAATGTCAAAATAGTGAAACATCAACAGACAATTTCTTATATCCGAAAGAACTTCTGTCGAAAAAAAGCATTCAAAATTAGCTGGAAATTGAAAAAGCTTCAGTGTAGGCTCGAGTTTAGATACAAATGTTTAAAAAGTGCTAACCCATTTCATAAAATGCTCCTACGAAAAATCTAGCTCGCACTCGAAATAGAATATCAAGATACAAAAATTCATACAAAACCTTTAAAGAATACATCTTTTCTTGATCGAGATGGAGCATAAAATACGTAAATAACTGTTTAAAAAACTATACAATTTGCTATTCCAAATTATCGAAAAGTTTTATAAAGATTATTAGATACTATTTATTAGGCAAGAGAGTGGCTTTTAAACATAAATTATTGAACATTTTTGGAAATTCAATCTCTGGTTATTGGGATTGGGTTTCAAAATATCCAAATTTCTTTTAATAGTCCAAAGTGTCGTTTATGTCTAACAATTTGAACCAATAGTATGACCACTAAGGAAAAATGACAACAATTATCATGTAATAAGTGAGTACTATCATATTTATTACATTCAGTTCTTTTAATATTTATAAAATATCTGTTCCAAGATATTGACCGTTACTAAATTTATGCTTCAAAGGTGGAAATCATAAGTTTTCACGGTAAATTTCTTTACTATATTATTTTAAGTTAGAAAGCTTTTGAATTGATAATTTGAACCATTCCCTTCAAATTAAGCTAGGACCCGTTAGCTCTACTTTAGATTTAATTTACTTTTAATTTTGCTAGTCTGTAAGGATTGTACTCCAGAGACTTAATAAATAAGTAGTTTTATATTTAGGTTTAATCTTTATTTTATTGTTTTTATACCCACCACCATAGACGGGGGTATAATAAGTTTGTCATTCCGTTTGTAACACATCGAAATATCGATTTCCGACTATATAAAGTATATATATTCTTGATCAGGGACGATATTCTAAGACGATATAAGCATGTCCGTCTGTCTGTATGTTGTAATCACGCTACAGCCTTCAATAATGACGCTATCGTCCTGAAATTTTGCACAGATTCGTCTTTTGTTTGCAGGCAGTTCAAGTTCGAAGATAGGTTAGGTTAGGTTAGGTGGCAGCCCGATGTATCAGGCTCACTTAGACTATTCAGTCCATTGTATACCACATTGGTGAACTTCTCTCTTATCACTGAGTGCTGCCCGATTCCATATTAAGCTCAATGACAAGGGACCTCCTTTTTATAGCCGAGTCCGAACGGCGTTCCACATTGCAGTGAAACCACTTAGAGAAGCTTTAAAACCCTCAGAAATGTCACCAGCATTATTGAGGTGGGATAATCCACCGCTGAAAAACTTTTTGGTGTTCGGTCGAAGCAGGAATCGAACCCACGACCTTGTGTATGCAAGGCGGGCATGCTAACCATTGCACCACGGTGGCTCCTAAGATGGACTATATCGGTCCAAGTTTTGATATAGTCCCCATATAAACCGACCGCCCCATTTGGGGTCTTGGGCTTATAAAAACTGTAGGTTTTATCCAATTTGCCTGAAATTGTAAATCTAGAGGTATTTTAGGACCATCAAATATATAGCCCCCATATGGACCGATTTCCCGATTCTGCTTCTTGGACGCCTAGAAAGTGTATTTTCTATCCGATATGCCGGAAATTGGAAATCTAGAGGTATTCTAGGACCATAAAGAGGTTTGCCGAAAATGGGGTGTATCGGTCCATGTTTTGATATAACCCCCATATAGACCGATCTCCCGATTTTACTTCTTGGGCTTCTAGAATCCGTAGTTTTAATCCAATTTGCCTGAAATTTGACATCTATTGGTATTCCAGGACCATAAAGACTTGTGTCGAAAATGGTGAGTATCGGTTCATGTTTTGATATAGCCACCATATAGACCGATCTCCCGATTTTATTTCTTGATCTTCTCGAATCCGTAATTTTTACCCAATTTGAAGGTAATCTAGAGGTGTTCTAGGACCATAAAGACGTGTGTCGAAAATGGTGAGTATCGGTCCATGTTTTCATATAGCCCCCATATATACCGATCTCCCGATTTTTCTTCTTGGGCTTCTAGAATCCGTAGTTTTAATCCAATTTGCCTGGAATTTGACATCTATTGGTATTCCAGGACCATAAAGACGTGTGTCGAAAATGGTGAGTATCGGTTCATGTTTTGATATAGCCACCATATAGACCGATCTCCCGATTTTATTTCTTGATCTTCTCGAATCCGTAATTTCTACCCAATTTGAAGGTAATCTAGAGGTGTTCTAGGACCATAAAGACGTGTGTCGAAAATGGTGAGTATCGGTCCATGTTTTCATATAGCCCCCATATATACCGATCTCCTGATTTTTCTTCTTGGGCTTCTAGAATCCGTAGTTTTTATGGAATTTGCCAGATATTTTAAATCTAGAGGTATTCTAGGACCATAAAGACGTGTGTCGAAAATAGGAAATCTAGAGGTATTCTAGGTCCATGTTTTGATATAGCCCCCATATAGACCGATCTCCCGATTTTACTTCTTGGATTTGTAGAATCCGTAGTTTTTAATTTGCATGAAATTTGAAATCTAGAGGTATTCTAGGACCATAAAGACGTGTGTCGAAAATGGTGAGTACCGGTCCATGTTTTGATATAGCCCCCATATAGACCGATCTCCCGATTTTACTTCTTGGGCTTCTAGAATCCGTAGTTTTAATCCAATTTGCCTGAAATTTAAAATCTAGAGGTATTCTAGGACCATAAAGACGTGTGTCGAAAATAGGAAATCTAGAGGTATTCTAGGTCCATGTTTTGATATAGCCCCCATATAGACCGATCTCCCGATTTTACTTCTTGGGCTTCTAGAATCCGTAGTTTTAATCCAATTTGCAATCTAGAGGTATTCTAGGACCATAAAGACGTGTCTCGAAAATGGTGAGTATCGGTCCATGTTTTCATATAGCCCCCATATAGACCGATCTCCCGACTTTACTTCTTGGGCTTCTAGAATCCGTAGTTTTTACCCAATTTGCCTGAAATTAGAAATCTTGAGGTATTCTAGGACCATAAAGGGGTGTGCCCAAGATATTGAGTATCTGTTAAGTTTTTGATATAGCCCCCTTATAAACCGGCCCTCCGATTTGAGGTCTATGTTCTAGAACTACAATTAAGTGTGCTAAATACTGTGTGTATCTTTCCATGCTTTGGTATAGGCGCCATTACACCGAACTCTCGATTTAACTCCTAGGTTTTCTAGAAATTGTAGTTTTTATCCGATTTGCCACAAATTGTAAATATACTGACATTTTAGACCCATAACAAAGTGTATATGATTTAGTTTTATGGGTCCATTTTGTAAGGCCTCCATATAGACCGATTTCATTTATTGAGGGTATAGAAGGCGCACTAACCATGAAAATTGCTTGAAACTGAATGCAAAATTTCCAGATTTTACTTCTTGTAGTCATTTAAATAATTGGGATGAAAATCCACAGATTATAGATTTCAAATCAAGGCGTTATTTTATCATTTCCATGAACTTAAAAGATATGTTTATGATTCCTCTAAAACTCAAACCAAAAATGGTTCTTAAATATAAATTCAGAATCTGATCTAGTCTTCATAGGTAAAATCTTTACATTTATCTGTGGGAAGCGTACTGGTTGAACTGATCTGCTTGGGAAAATATTTGTCGTCAAACCCTCCTGAAATTTTGAAAGGAAACTATTATATTTGATTCATGGTGGTGGGTATATAAGATTCGGCCCGGCCGAACTTACTACTGTATATACTTCTTTTATTATTAGTTTTTAAGCACTGTATTACATACATTTTTTTCTATTGGATTACCGTTGAGCACATTTTATACCTGTACCTTTGTACCTTTTTTACAATTTAAGATCAGTTGTAATATTTTTTTTTGTAGAATTAGAATCCATATATGGCCGTTGAACTCGAAAAAAAGAGAATTAATAAATAAATCTAGACAAGATTTAGATGAAAACGGGGGAACGCATCAAATGAGTAAAATTATTTTATTTATATTTATTGTGAAAATAACCAAGCTTTTAGGACAATATTTACTTTAAAGTTATCCATTTTAATAAAAAAAAAACAGAGAAAACCGAACATAGTACTGGCTTTTAGGAAGTTATAACAACTTTTGTTCTTCAGGGTAGATATTAATTTTTCTGCGTGTAGATATATTCCATATTTTGTTAATTATGAAACACACTGTAAGGAAACATTGGATTTTAGCTCGTTTAAAAAAATAATGAAGCGAACTAAATACTTTATAATTTATTTCTAAACCCAAAGTTATTAGTTTCACTGTGAGCCATTTCTTTATTAATTTCCTAATGAATGATATGTTGGCCCATTTCCATTCGAGTTACAAGTATATTTTATACTGCAAGGTGGGTACTGAGCTTGAGTTTATGCACAGTATTAAGTTCGAGTTTAGCTGCTAAAATCGAAATCAAACCTGTAAAAAATAACCAAATTATAATTTTTTTGACAATTTTTTTATAACTTAATGGGAAATGGTCCAAAGCAACGATTGAAGAAAAGTAGCCGTGAAAAATGGCTATTTTAACGCGATAAAGCGAACTGGCCATTAAGGCCAGTATTAAGTTGGCATTATCGCGCTAAATTGATCATTCTTTACTTTTCATTTCACCATAAATAAACATTTGCAATTTTTGCAATGAACCATTCCCCAAATTTTCAACAAGAAGATAAAATTTTACTGTTTTTTGCAGATTTAGTTTTGATTTTAGCAGCTAAACTCGAAATTAGTACCCACCATTAGTCGCTAAAAAACAACTTTTTAACATGAAATATTAAAATGACTATTCCTTCTAAATGTGGTCCAATAGTTGGACATGAAACAAATCTTGTCCAATTTAATTCGTATAGTAATGTACATAAATAAAAATTGGGCACGCGTTAGTGGGAACCATATTTATATCTACATATGGTAAAACGATAATGAGTACTAGGTGAAAAACAAAAGGGTGGACGGGTATACCATCGTAGTGCTGTAGAGTATTACAACATTTTGAAAATCCGATGAGGGTGAAATGATTCAAAGATTTCTTCTTCTAATTTTAAAAATTCGGAGGATCCAAATACTTTATCCCTCAACCACTTAGCCAATACCAACCACATTTTTACAATAGGACAATAACACTACCATATATTAATATATAGCATTTTGTAATACAAATCTTAACTTATTTTATTTTGCAATAATAAAAGTACACATCTAAGGAGTAAAATTATTTTTCTACTAAAACAAAGAGTCTTCCGATCGTATATATTCTCCAATATCCGATTGATGGAAACAAACTGTAGCAATAGGATCAGCCGATTTACATTCTGTTGTTGATCGAGCCAGTACACCAAAACCTAAAGGTAAATCGTTCATGTTGTACACTATAACACCCTGGTATTGGCCGGCATTTTCTGTGATACGTCCCAAACCAGATTTGGGAATGTGATTACCATACAAATATTGCTGTTCGAATGACGGTTTGACCCAAACTTTATATTGTGCATAGGGAGCCAAATAATAAAGGGCAGTAATATGGAATTTCAGCTTATTTGTTTTGGAGAATTTACCAAAGCAGGTGCCCACACAAATGAGTTTCTTGTGACCAAAACATTCTGATAGTTTCAATATTTTTTCCGATACATAATAAACACGATCCAAATGCTCACGGAAACAATAGGTTCCGTCAGGTCGATCAATCAATTGTTTAACATTGGTGCCAATGCTAGAAATATAGAAATAACAGCAGATCAATATGGATGTTCCGTAAAATACCATGGAATACTTACTATTTTGATAGTTTCTCAAATAAAATCTTTGCTCTTTCATCACTTAATCGTTTCATTATAATGGCCTATGGGTTTTTATATAGATAATCCCGAATTTTACTATTAATTTATTGAATATACACGTTTAATATCTAATTCAAGCGTTTAATGGCAGTCAACGTTTGTTTTCATTTATTTTGACAGCCACGTGCATGAGCTGCATCAGTGTTGTCAAAGGGTTTTTGAAGAAAAGCGCTAAATTGGGATTGTACATTATAAAAATGGTACTTTTGACATTTCAAAACTAATTTTCATAGGTATTTATTTTTCGTAGCGAAAATGAACTTACTTTTAAATTTGGTTACTTGATATTGTGGTTACTTTTTGAAATTGTTAATTTCGCAACACTTTATTTTCGCGATTACATTTCCTGAAATAATCAAAATTGTAAGTGAAAACAAACATATTCGAAATCTAGAGGAACAAGAAACTGCGCATCAATTGAGTTACTTTTTCTGCTTTAAGCCTAGTACTAAGATCACGTTTTCGCGTGAAAAACTGTTATACTCCATACAAAAAACGTTAGCGCCGAATAAATGTTTATACAGTCTTGGAATTTTTCACGAAAAAATAGGCAGGCATATTATTTCGCATAAATAAGTTAACATCCCTGGGTTTGAGACCCTATTTACGGAGATAAGCCTAGTACTAAGATCACGTTTTCGCACGAAAAACTGTTATACTCCATATAAAAAACGTTGGAGCGAAATCTTTGTTTTGATAATTTTTAAACACATATTCATACAACCCTGGATTTTTCGCACGAAAAAATAGGCAGGCATATTATTTCGCATAAATAAGTTAACATCCCTGGGTTTGATACTATATTTATGGAGATAGATGAAGATATTCGTTTTTTGCAGAAGCGAACTTAGTACACCCAGAAAACAAATTCGTTGCCTCAACCGAATTATTTGCCAACCGAAAGCAGGTGGTTCCATCAACTATCAATGATATCTGTCAGCACAACTAACATTTGGCAATTGTAACTACATGGTAGTATCCCTGCCAGCATTTCAAAGTTCCATTTCATCTTCATCGCTACCACAGACTCGTAAATGTCACTACAACCATCCTACTGTGATGGGGGGCAGCATATCATAAAGTACAAAATGTACTTCATACATGTATTTTGCCATCACTACTTTTACAAAAGCCATTTTATTTTTTGTGAAACGCCAAGCGCAACCAGCTTGTTATATTTTATTTAAATAAAAACGAAAATAAAGTTCTGAAAACATAGATTTTACGCTTAAAATTGTGAAAGGTATATTGGTGAACAATTTTTGATTTTCCAAATGGAATAAAGTGATTGTTTTTCAAATATTTTACAGACACGCTGCCTCCATCGAATAAAAACACTGGCTTATAGACGCTGCAACATGTAACTCGCTACTTGTAACTCTACATCATCATTAATGCAAAAAATTATGTTAAATGTGATGTGATAGTGGTATAAATGTTATATTTTTAAGAATTTGTAAATGATTAATCAAATTAATAAATATCTAAACAAACGTGTTTTACTCGACCACAATGATTCTTTTACCACTATCTTAAAATGTGCTTTTTCTGATTGTTTGGAGGGCCTCTTATTGGCGTCGTTCTAAATTGATCTATAAAGGCACCTAATAATTGCACTCATGCGAAACCTTTTTGTAGTAACTTGGCGTGGTACAACTTCTCAATAGTGATGGCGCTTTTCCGACGAGTTTTTGATATCGTATATGATTGTTTTCGACGTACTGGGGATTCTCAGAAGCGCCCCCAAATTCAAAAAATGTTGGCAGGGATGTTGGATCAACTTTGCATTGGTTGTCGCAATTTCATATTAATTGTTTTGTTTGTTGGTGCAACATTTTCTTTACTATGTTGCTCGATTTTCTTTACTATTATCCTAACCAAATTCCAATATCAAATGAAAGGGCAGATTATATTGAGATTTTATTAATTTATTACAAGATTTACAATCATAATAAACTACGAAAATAAATACAAAAGGTGCTAACAACAAAGGCTTTTGGTCTACATATATGTGAGATCAATTTACATTACAATTTACAATTTTTTATAGGTAATGTTTGTATACCACTGACAGATGCCCTGCCAACATTTTTTGAATTTGGGGGCGCTTCTGAGAATCCCCACTACGTCGAAAACAATCATATACGACATCAAAAACTCGTCAGAAAAGCGCCGTCACTATTGAGAAGTTGTACCACGCCAAGTTACTACGAAAAAGTCTCTCATCAGTGCAAATATTAGGTGCCTATTTAGATCAATTTCGAAGGACGCCAATAAGAACCCCTGCAAACTATCAGAAAAAGTGCATTTTAAGGTAATTGTAGAAGAATCATTGTGGTCAAGTAAAACACGATTGTGTAGATGTTTATTGATTTGATTAAACATTTATAATTTCTTATAAATATAACATTTTTCGGTTTATCTCATCACATTTAACATAATTTTTTCCATTAATAAAGAATGATGTTGAGTTTTAAGTAGCAAGTTACATATTGCAGCGTCTATCAGCCAGTTTGTTTATTTTCGATGGAGACAGCGTGCCTGGAAAAATATTTGAAAAACGATCACTTTATTCTATTTGGAAAGTCGAAAATTGTTCACCATATACCTTTCACAATTTTAAGCGTAATATCTATGTTTTCAGAACTTTATTTTCGTTTTTATTTAAATAAAATATAACAAGCTGGTTGCGCTTGGCGTTTCACAAAAAATAAAATGGCTCTTCTAACAGTAGTGATGGCAAAATACTTTCATGTACATTTTGTACTTTTTGATATGCTTCCCCCATCACAGTTCGCGATGGTTGTGGTGACATTTACGAGTCTGTGGTAGCGATGAGGATGAAATGGAACTTTGAAATGCTGGCAGGGTGGTTATTAGGTTGCAATTATGTGGTCGAACTACAGAACCTAATTCAATATATACTTGCCAGAAATTTCTTCCTTAAGCCTCTAGATATAAATACAAATCGACTTAGACTCGTCCCGTATTCTTAATACAATAAAAAAAAGCTCGTTTGCCGTAAAAAGTATTTGTGTTTGTTGGTGTATGAAGCCTGCAATTTTTATGGAAACTTTTGTAATATTCCTTTTTTTATAAATCGGTGCGATATTTACCTGAAGGCAACTTCTTTTCTATGGGATAAACTTTATTCAATATATTGCGTACTATTATCAAGTAAATGCTGTTCCCCGTTTTGCAAATTTTGTAGCGTCATACCATTTACCATGTCGATGTTGATATAACTATTTATTTGTTGCAACAACTACCTTACGCCCGTCCTATAATTGAACTAAGATTTTATTAGTATACTCAACTTTTGGTTGTACCAACAATTTGTTGATGTAGGTCTCACTATGCTGGTGGTTAGCTCAACAATTTTATGCAGCATAAAACCAAATTTATCGGCATTGGTTATTTTAACCAATTGAATGGTTATGGGAATTTCGTTTTGATCCTGTGAACTTTTTTAAGGTTGTGTTGGATGTATAATGGGGAAAATAATCAAAACATTGTTCTTGTAACAAAAAATAAGTTACTGACATCATTTCCTCATTGTAATTATCGAATTGCAACCAACCATTTCTCTGGGTGTACTAAGCAATAGATGAAGATATTCTTTTTTCGCAGAAACGAACTTAGTACTAAGTATTATATTGAACTGTTTTAATAAAGTAACCGCGAAAATTTCAACTTGTAAAGTGAACCTAGTACTTACCTTAAGGTGAGTACTATGTTCGAATTTAACCGCTAAAATCAAAAATAAATCAGTAAAAATTGATAAAATTGTACCTCTTTCATGCAAACTTTCATGTAGCTTTATGGGAAATAGCCCAAAACAGCTTCTTATAATGTTTATATTCTTTAAAATTGATTCCCTGCCAACATTTTTTGAATTTGGGGGCGCTTCTCAGAATCCCCACTACGCCGAAAACAGTCGTATACGATATCCAAAACTCATCGGAAAAGCGCCGCCACTATTGAGAAGTTGTACCACGCCAAGTTACTACGAAAAACTATGGCATGAGTGCAATTATTAGGTGCCCTTCTGGATACATTTAGAAGGACGCCAATAAGAGCCCCTTCAAACAATCAGAGAAAGTGCATTTTAAGATAGTTGTAAAAGAATCATTGTGGTCAAGTAAAACACTATTGTTTAGATGTTTATTAATTTTATTAAACATTTATAAATTCTCATAAATATAACATTTTTACGACATCACATTTAACATATTTTTATGCATTAATAAAAGATTGATGTTGAGTTACAAGTTAACATACATGTTGTAGCGTCTATCAGCCAGTGCTTCTATTCCCAATGGAGACAGCGTGTCTGGAAAAATATTTGAAAAACTATCACTTTATTCCATTTGGAAAGTCAAAAATTGTTCACCGATATACCTTTCACAATTTTAAGCGAAATAACTATCGTACGAATTATTGTCGATTGTTTACATTTTGTTTGGATAAAAATACATTATAAAATGGTGTTATTGGCTTTTTACGGGGCTTTAAAAAAATTCCGTGAGGCTATTACCCTGTCAACATTTTTTGAATTTGACGGTCCTTCTGAGAATCCCCACCACTGAGAAAACAATCATATAGGATATCCAAAATACGTCGGAAAAGCGCCGTCGCTATTGAGAAGTTGTACCACGCCAAGTTACTACAAAAAATCATCGCATGAGTGCAATTATTAGATGCCATTTTAGATAAATTTAAAACGACGCCCACAAGAGCCCCTTCAAACTATCAGAAAAAGTGAATTTTAAGATAGTTGTAAAAGAATCATTGTGTCAAGTAAAACACGATGTTTATTTTTTTGATTAAACATTTATAAATTCTTATAAATATAACATTTATTCGATTATCACTTCACAAAAAGCATCGCATGAGTGCAATTTTTAGGTGCCATTTTAGATAAATTTAAAACGATGCCCACACCAGCCCCTTCAAACTATCAGAAAAAGTAAATTTTAAGATAAGGTGGGTATTAAGTTCGAGTTTAGCCGCTAAAATCGATAAAGTGAAAACCAAATCAGTAAAAATAAGACATAAAATTATTATTTATGCAAAATAATATGCCTGCCTATTTTTTCGTGCGAAAAATCCAGGGTTGTATAAATATGTGCTTTAAAATGCTCAAAACAAAGATTTCGCATTTATTCCGCGCTAACGTTTTTTATATGGAGTATTACAGTTTTTCGTGCGAAAACGTGATCTTAGTACTAGGCTTAAACTCGAACTTAGTACCCACCTATAGTTGTAAAAGAATCATTGTGTCAAGTAAAACACGATGTTTATTTTTTGGATTAAACATTTATAAATTCTTATAAATATAACATTTATACGATTATCACTTCACATTTAACATAATAGTTTTTAAAATAATGATGTTGAGTTACAAGTAGCAAGTTACATGTTGCAGCGTCTATCAGCCAGTTTGTTTATTATTCTCGATGGAGACAGCGTGTCTGGAAAAATACCTCAAAAACTATCACTTTACTCCATTTGGAAATTCGAAAATTGTTCACCAATATACCTTTCTCAATTTAAGCCTAATAACAGTGTTTTCAGCCCTTCATTTTCTTTTTTATTTAAATAAATTATAAAAAGATAGTTGCACTTGGCGTTTCACAAAATATAAAATGGCTTGATACTTTTGGCGATTGTTGTAGTGTCACTTACGAGTCTGTGGTAGCGATGAGGATGAAATGCAACTTTGAAATGCTGGCAGGGTATCGATCGTTAACATTTTTCTCGCATAAGAAATACATATATCAATTATATTATCGACATATAAAATATTATTTGCCTAGAGCTATATGTGTACACTGGATAGTCCACTAAACATATTGTTACGAATTTGATATTTCTAGATTTAAGCTTATTTAAATTAGTTTCCGTTAATTTAAATTTCAAATTGTAACGATAAAATTACGTCATATCTTGTTAGAGTCATTTCTTTATTGTCTAATACTTTCATCTTTTGTGTTCTTAGTTTTCCAGTCGTTCATTGTAAAAGTAACACCTTTTGTTTTACTGTTATAATTATCGGTAATATGACCATAATCCCTTATGCCTGAGCGACATTTACCAGATGGTAGAATGCACTACCCAAGATGAGAATAAGCCTAAAAGTATGTGTGCCATATCACCTGTACAATAACACCCCATAGAAAGTGCTAGATAGCCGAGACAATGAACATAAGTCGATAAATATGTGCGATGTCGCCCGTGCGACATCTACCAGGTAGTAGCTTAATCTCGAAGGTTGTAGGCCAATTAGCGAGAACATTCGAAATTGTCAAAATATCGGTATATAAACCCCTAGCGGAGAGAGCAGTCAAGTCAGTCGTAAGCTAAAGTTTATACAGTACACATCGTAGAGCAAATAAGTGAAACCAATCAGTTAAATAAATAAATTGTAGATTGTCGTTATTTGAAAAGAACTGTGTTTTAATTATCGGGTAATTAAGTACGCCTCAATATAAAAACGTAACAATATTTTGTAATGATTTACAAAATGTCGATAATAGCGTTGTAAAGAATACGCAGATATTGATAGAATACATAATTATTCAAAATTAAACACACAGATAAATTTTGCAACATTTTATTGCTCTCTATCTTTCTTTCGCTTATCTATTTTGTTCTAGAAACTATAACTACAACAAGTACTATATCAAATTTTAATTGTTTCCTTGAATATAACTAATAATACTAACTATTATTATTAATATATAATTACAAAAAATATTTTATACACATATTAATACTATAATTTTCATATCATATTTTAAATTAGAAACAATAAAGGTATTCACAATTTGTATGTCAAAGGAAATTTGTTTTTTTTTTGGAATATCACTACAATAGCTTCTTGGATATGTTGATCACATCGTGGAATGTGTGCTACAATATCTTAAAATTAATTAGATGGTAGAATTTAACCTGAGTTCTTACTAACGAGTAACTAAAATTATGATGTCTTTAAGATATCATAGAAATACTTAAAGCGAATCCTGATAATGATTTGTGGTTTCATGAACATGAAATAGGGCCAAGATTTGGGATTTCTTATTCCATCCAGGATTTTCAGTTTTGATTTTCGGCATTTTCTGCTCTAGTCCAATGATTAACACTTAAATCTACTTAAATTAACTATTATCACTTCATACGGCCAACGTTGTCGAACTAGCCTTTTTACTTTGTCTGTAGTCTCTTTCCTTCAAGAGTTCATCCAATTGTTGCTCCTGATAGTAGACCACAAATTCGGTGGGCGAAAGACTCTCGAAGAGATTACATATGCTGGGCTTTAGATTATAGAAGAATATTAACTGTTGACGTGAGGCAAAATCTTTCAATAGGGATTCAATGACAGTGGCTGCTGTGAAATCAGCTCCATAGATATGTGAAGCATCAATGACCACTGGAATATTATTACGCATGGATTGTTTATTAACCAAATTGCGTACATAATCCACTGAGGGAAATATGAGACAACGATCTGGTGTAATCATAAGATATTCGGTGCCTCCGGGACTTTGTAAAATGTCAACAGATAATTTTGGTCGAGCAGCACCATAGAGTATAAATATAACGTTGATGCCTACACCAATGAGTATGCCCATTTCCAAGGGTAATACCAGACAGGCAAAGAAGGTAACTAAGCCGGGAACTAGATCACTTTCTGAAAATAAAGAAACATGTAAGAAAATTTAGATTTGTATTTTAGTGGCTAGTAATAAAAAGCAATGTGTAATACAAGTGGATCAAAGACGTTTCATTCAGGCTCTCAGGCCGATAAAACAGTTTTTCATATATTTTGCAATATTTAAACAATCGATAATAACTCCCCACGGAAATTTCGTTAGCAAATGGCAAATTCTTGTGGGCCTAAATCCGTTATAATCCGTTACCATGTATATCTCATAAGAGGAAATCTAAACAATCGATAACATCGGCATTATACAAATTTAGCTAGCCAACGTTCCTATCAATTTCTTATGGACAGCGGAAATTTTGGAAAGGCGAAAGGCTTTATGGTAGTAATTGTATGCAATCGGTAATATAGTCCTCTTGAATATTTCGTTGACAAAAACGCCTATGTATTTCTTAAGACTGGTTAGAACCACAAAATTAATTGATGCAATTAATTTAGAATTGACAATTTCAATCACTGGTGCCGATTAAAAAATCCCTGAGGCGTTATTATCGCATTTGGCATTTTACAGTATCGATTATGTCTTCGGACTTAACTTATAATGTGGCCATTATATGGATTTGACACGAGCATTGTCGTGTCAAATCCAAACTTATAGTCTGGATGGCGCATTATGGGCTTTACAGACTATCAGTTATTCCGGACGACAGTGCTCGTGTTGAATATATCCCATATATTGTGCACATTATAAGTTAAGTCCGAAGCCATAATCGATACTGTTGCATGTTTATGGGATCGATAACAAATTTACCGATTATTTAGTCATCGCCGACAAGTCGTATCGATCCGACACACTGTAAGATTCTTTACAAACACCGACATTCCGTCCGGAATAACTGATAGTCTGTAAAGCGCATTACGAAATATCTTGTTGCGTGCGTGCCGATAATACAGTATACCATAAAAATAAAATGGAAACAGTCAATAACAACACCTAACAAAATTTTCGGTAGCATAAATACCTAAAAATTTCATACTCGTTTAATAAAGTCGATATCCAAATCCGGAAATATACGTCATACCAAAATTTATATTTTGCGCCATAGTCGATACTGGATCTCGATTAGCAAGAGACAAATTGATTATTGATTATCTTGGCAAGAGACAAATCTTAAAGCCCAGTATACACCTCTAAAGAAAATTTCCGTCATCAATGTGAAATGTATTGCTAAATTTGCTAACGAAAAATACCTGATCCGTTATTAGCGATTGTTTACATTTTGCGATTGTTACATTTTGCTCCCAAAATTTTCGCCAAAGGTGCATACCGGGCTTGGATACACCATAAGATGCATTTCAGACATAGACAATTTGTATAAATAAAATTATGGTGCATTTCGAAAATTCTTGTTGCGTGCCAATAGTACAGTTTCGCCATATTGTTTATTACGGTAACAAAATGTAAACAATCGATAACAACGCCTCACGGAATTTTCGGTAGCATAAATACCTATGTAGCAAATTTCCGATATATGTGCAAACCGAGTTATAGCGATAATTTCATTTGCATGTCGATAGAACAGTTTCGTTCCATATTTCTCATGGGTGACATATGAATGTTTGATGATAATTGAGAAAAATTCACTATCTAACTTGATATAAAATTTAATAACATTCAAAATAACTCATCTTTCTACTTACTTTTAGCTCTCCACATGGGTTTCACAACTCTAACTTCCACCATAAAAACTACAGCCGCAATGATAATAGCAGCCAATGTAGCATTTGGTATATAATAGAAATACGGTGTAAGGAAAATCAAGGAGATAATAACCAATGCACCGGAATAAATGTTACTCAAAGGAGTCCGCACACCACTGGCATTATTCACAGCACCACGACTCAAGGCTCCTGTACCGGGAAAGCCTTGAACAAATGAATTTGCAATATTTGCAGCACCAATCGCTATCAATTCCTGGGATGCATCAACGGGTTTACCATTTGCTGCAAGTTGAAACATCTCGCTTTAATATTGGAAATCTTCTCTTGTAGTATCAGTACCCTAACTTACCAAATGCTTTACATATGGCTATATTTTCCATGAGTGATATTAATGGTATCACTATTAATCCAGATCCCATACTGCGAACCATATCCACAAATGATTCCTCTTTACCAGCTATTGTTTGATTGACATTCAAATGAATTGGGGGCAATGCAAAGGTAGGTAAACCTTGAGGTATATAACCAATCACATTAAATGGAGTTCCGCCAGTGTGTGAATGCAAAAGGATTCCCATGATACAGCAGACCACTACTAATATGGCATTACGTGATGTACCAATTACCCAGATTATTTTATTAATTATATTTTGACTTTTGCTTCGTAAATGTGATTCTTTGGGTCCAAGCTTACAGGATGTCATGAGCTGTTATAGAAACGATTGAGAGAGAGAGAGAGAGAGAGGAAATTTAATTAAAAAACTATGTGTGATATATTTTATTTGTAATATAAAGCCTAACACAAAAATTAATTTAAAAAAAATATTTAAATGTAAAATACAAAGCATAGCACACGATTGGACGAAAATATATGGTATCCACATGAAATGCATGGTTAAATATGTTATCAAAAAAAGGTAGTATGCAGCATTACGAAAATTCATGTTTCATGCCGATAATACAGAACCCAATGTATTTCCTATGGGAGAAAAATGTAAGTTGTCGATAATATCGTAAACAAAACTTCTCTATCAAAAGTGTCTGCATTTCTTAGGAGTAGGAGAAACGTCTCCAGAGCTCCATACCGGGCTTAAAGCCTGGTTCTCTAATTATGTGTACATTCCCATATAATTTTTGTAACCAAACTTCAAAACCCACATTTTTGTTTTGCCCTTAATACAAGCAGACAGTTAGTGTTAGTTCTATGAACTTGAAACTTATTAAAAAACTGACAAACTTTTTTTTAGCTATCTCATCCTCATTAAAAAATAAAATTTTGCTCATGAGATATGTTTGCGGAGATCACATTCGTTCTCTCCGTGTAGCAGTACATGGAACTCTAGTAGAAATTTTCGCTACTCTTGCTCTATTTGCTGGCGACAATACCAAGAGGTGTATTTTTCTATTGTTGATAGTTTGGTCCCATAAGCCCTGTATGCATCTCCAATGGAAGATTCCTGAAATTGTTGAAAATTGTAAATTTGGTGGGGTACGGTATTATCGATTGTTTATGCAAACGAACTTTCCTCTACAGGAATTCACACTTTTCTACCATGAAGTTTGTATACCCAACAGAAAATTCATGCAAACTGCAGAAAATTCTAAAGTTGGTTTGGTACGGCATTATCGATTACTTAAATAATAATGTTAATGAAACTTTAATGAACATTTTTCTATATGTTAAAAATACAAAATTCCTACAAACTGCAGAAAAGTCTATAATTGGTTTGATACGGCATTATCGATTATTTACATTTTACATCCATAATAAATACAGATCAAAATAATGTTAATGAAACTTTAATGAACATTTTTCTATCTGTTAGAAATACATTGCTATATTCTCTAACGAATATTTCGTGAATACTTATTATCGACTGTTTAACTTCTTCTCCCATACGCCCGGCCTTAAAAAAACAGGACAAAACTGTCTCATTGACATTCAATAGGAATATTTCGTAACTGCATTATTGGCATGCAAGCGCAATTTCCTCTAGAGGAATTCACATTTTTCTACTATGAAGTTGCTATATCAGAAAGTGGTGACTCAATTTTTGATGAAAATAATCTCTAAGCATACTATCGGCCTACTAATATTTTAGACTTAGAGTAAAGCTTATCCAAATTTTGAAACTATCAGTGCATAATGATAATGCTTAAAATTATTATTTAAATATTCCGGTGTAAGCAGATCTGACGAAATTTCGGCTACCCATAAGAAATGTATAGACATTTTCGTTATGGCGATGTTATCGATTGTTTACACATAAAGCGTTAATACTACAGGCTTTATTGGCATGCAACATAACTTTTCGTTAGATGTGAAAAGGCAGATTTATAATGTCTCTATGATTGAAGGATATGTTAACGGTCGATAATATCGTTCTAACGAAAATTACCTCTTTACCCTCAGCAGTTTTTTATGACTAAATCATAATATGCCACGTCGGAATTTTGCTTGGGCCGATAATGACAAATTGTTAATGAGGATGTTTGACGGAACTGTAACCGAATTTTTCGTTTGATTTGTATACCGGAAAAAATATGAAAATTCCTATTACGTGCCAATAAAGCAGTTTTCCTATGTGTTTCTCTTTGGCGGAGAATATGTTAACGTTCCGACGGAGAATATGTTAACGTTTCCTCTTTACCCAGGTATTTCTTATGGCTATAGCATCACATGCTGGTGGAAATTTCGTTTTACGTGCCAATAATATAGTTTTACCGAGTATTTCTTATCGGATGAAAACGTATGGCAATGCACTTCATATGGAATTATTGATGTTTATTTACACTTTTTCTCATAAGAATTGCATAGCGAAACTGCCTTATTGGCATTTAAAGATGTACATACCGGAAAAATTACGAAAATTCTTGTTGCGTGCTCATAAAGCAGTTTTGCCATGAGTCATTTATTGGAGGAGAATATGTTAACAGTCGATAATATCGTTCTAACGAAGATTACCTATTTCTCTTAGGAAATACTTGGGAATTTATTATGGCTAAATCACATCACATGCTCTATGGTGGAAATTTCTTTTTAGAGCCGATAATACAGTTGTCCAGTATTTCTCAGCCACTCACGGAAGTTTCGTTAACAAATGTAGCAGTTAGAGGTGTGCACGTGACACGAAATTGTCCTGACTCACGAAAATTTTCGTGGTAAGCCGTGTGTCACGCTCATGACAACAGCGTGAGTGTGCGTGAGCGTTATTAACAAACCAAACTGTCGTGTGTAAGCGTGAGTCACGAAAATAATATCTTCGTGAGTGTCCGTGAGTAACGAATTACACCCACGAAAATATTCCTGCTCACCAACATAACACGCTTAAGATTTAAATTCAATTACAATTTTCGTGACACCTGGGATGTTAAGAGTTTAATAACACTCTCGATTTTAATAATGCTCATGTTTTCAGACACTTCGGTAAGGAAATTAATCATTAAATTATTTGTGAGTCACGATATTTTTCGTGAGTCTCGACGTTTTCGTGCGTGAATGTGCGTGAGTACAAATTTTCTTTTTGTGAGTGTGCGTGAGCGTGAGTCCTATCAAAAAATATCGTGTGTGAGTATGATTTTTCAGTCGTGAGTGTGAGTGAGTAAACTATTACTCACGTGCACACCTCTAGTAACAATGCATTTGTTATGGAATTAATGTTTTTTCAATTTTGCGAACGACAGTAAAAGTGATGCGTCTTAAAAATACGGCATTAGCGACATAAATGCGAACGACATTAAAATGATACGTCTTCGTAAAAGCTCCATTCGCGTATTCATTTAAATATTATAGAATACTCGGTGTGCATCTCTAATGAAATTTCAGTTACTTTACTAAGAACATTTTGGGTAGGTGATGGTATCGATTGTTTACATTTCTTCTAATGCGTCCTATAGACTATAAGTTTTTCCGGACAGAATGTCGGTGTTTGTAAAGAATCTTACAATGTGTCGAATCGATACGACTTGTCGGCGATGACTAAATAATCGGTAAATGTGTTATCGATCCCATAAACATGCAGCAGTATCGATTATGCCTTCGGACTTAACTTATAATGTGCACAATATATGGGATATGTTCGACACGAGCACTGTCGTCTGGAATAACTGATAGTCTGTAAAGCGCATTAGCGACATAAATGCGAACGACATTATGCGCTTTACAGATTATCAGTTATTCCGGACGACAGTGCTCGTGTCGAACATATCCCATATATTGTGCGCATTATAAGTTAAGTCCGAAGGCATAATCGATACTGCTACATGTTTATGGGATCGATAACACATTTACCGATTATTTAGTCATCGCCGACAAGTCGTATCGATCCGACACACTGAAAGATTCTTTACAAACACCGACATTCCGTCCGGAATAACTGATAGTCTGTAAAGCGCATAAAATGATATGTCTTCGTAAAACTTTCGTTCGCGTATTCATTTATATATTATAGAATACTCGGTGTGCATCTCTAATGAAATTTCAGTTACTTTACTAAGAACATTTTGGGTAGGTGATGGTATCGATTGTTTACATTTCTTCTAATGCGTCCTTTAGACTATAAGTTTTTCCGGACGGAATGTCTGTGTTTGTAAAGAATCTTACAGTGTGTCCAATCGATACGAATTGTCGGCGATGACTAAATAATCGGTAAATCTGTTATCGATTCCATAAACATGCAGCAGTATCGATTATGCCTTCGGACTTAATTTATAATGTGGCCAATATATGAGATAAGTTCGACACGATCACTGTCGTCCAGATAAACTTATAGTCTGCACGGTGCATAGCGAAAATTTCGTGAGGCATTGTTTTCGATTGTTTCCATTTTGCTCCCATAAGAAATACATGACAAAACTGTGTAACGAAAATTCCGCTAGAGCTGCATACCAGGCTATACCAGGATAAAATAAGTGTATCCTGGGCTATACGAAATACATGAACTGCATTATCGGAATACAGAGTTGTAGCATGTAGTACGCGTAAAAATGGAATTGAATTTAGTTGAATGGAGTATAATTGAAATGAATTCGTTGCATTGATTAGCATTTAAATATTTTCCATTGTAAAATTGATTTAATAACAAGTATATACAGCACTAAGTTCGGCCGGGCCGAATCTTAAATACCCACCACCATGAACCAAATATTAGGGTTTCCTTTGAAATTTCAGGAGGGCTTGAGGACTTGAGGACACTTCCCGAAGATAAATTTTAAGATTTCACCTATGAGGACTATATCAGATTCTGGATTTATAAGAACCATTTTTGTTTGAGTTTTAGAGGAATCATTAACATCTCTTGTAAGTGTGCAAGAAAATTATAAAATAAAGTCTTGATTTGAAATCTTAAATCTGTAGAAGTAAAATCTGGAAATTTTACATTGAGTTTCAAGCAATTTTCATGATCAGTGCGCCTTCTACACCCTCAAGAAGTGAAGTCGGTCTATATGGTGGCATTACCAAATGGATCGATAAAAACTTAATCCGATACACGTTTTTGTGAGCCTAAAATACCAGAATATTTACAATTTCAGGCAAATCAGATAAAAACTACGGTTTCTAGAAACCCTAGGAGTTAAATCGGGAGATCGTTCTTATGGGGGCTATACTAAAATGTGGACCGATACTCACCGTTTTCGGCACACCTCTTTATGACCCGAAAATACCTCTAGATTTCCAATTTCAGGCAAATAGGATAAAAACTTCGGATTCTAGAAGCCCAAGAAGTAAAATCTTGAAATCGGTCTATATGGGGGCTATACCAAAATATGGACCGATACTCACCATTTTCGGCACACCTCTTTATGGTCCTAAAATACCTCTAGATTTCCAATTTCAGACAAATTGGATAAAAACTACGGTTTCTATAAGCCCAAGACCCCAAATCGGGAGGTCGTTTTATATGGGGACCATACCAAAACATGGACCGATACTCACAGTTTTTGGCACACGTATTTGTGGTCCTACAATACCTCTAGATTTCCAATTTCAGGTAAATTGAATAAAAACTGCGGTTTCTATAAGCCCAAGAAGTAAAATCGGGAGATCGGTCTATATGGGGGCTATACCAAAACATGGACCGATAATCACCATTTTTGGCACACCTCTTTATGGTCATAAAATACCTCTAGGTTTCAAATTTCAGGCAAATTGGATAAAAACTACGATTTCTATAAGCCCAAGACCCCAAATCGGGAGGTCGGTTTATATGGGGACTATATCAAAACCTGGACCGATATAGCCCATCTTCGAACTTGACCTGCCTGCAGACAAAAGACGAGTTTGTGCAAAATTTCTGTACGATTGCTTCATTATTGAAGACTGTAGCGTGATTACAACAGACAGACAGACAGACAGACAGACAGACGGACATCGTTATATCGTCTTAGAATTTCTCCCTTATCAAGAATATATATACATTATATAGTCGGAAATCGATATTTCGATGTGTTACAAACGGAATGACAAACTTATTATACCCCCGTCACCATTCTATGGTGGTGGGTATAAAAATGTAAAACAAAAAATTTAAAAAATTTTCTCAACTTACCCTCATTATCAGCAAAACCACAATACATGTAATGCCCAATATGGTATCGGGTGCTTTCACATCTTTTATATTGCGTATAATTTGTGTCCATATTTCAACAAATGTTGTACCTTTCGCCGATATACCTAAAATATTCTTAACTTGTGAAGTCAAGATGATTAGGGATACGGCAGATGTAAAACCCGAAGAAACTGGTCCTGAGACAAAATCTAGTAGAAATCCTAAACCAAATAGCCCCATCAGCAATTCAACAATACCACATAGTAAACATAAGAGCACTGATTTTTGCCATGATCCACGAGCAACTTGGAAGGTAAGTAGGGCAACAATAGCAGAAGGACCAACGGGAACATCTTTACAACTGCCCAGAAATATGTAAACAAAGCAACCCAGAAAGGAACCATAAAGGCCATACTGAAAATGGAAAGGGAACAATTTAAAATATCGCATTTAAGTTAATTTAGAATTTAGTCTTACAGCAGCTGGTAATCCGGCTATTCCTGAATAGGCCAAAGCTTGGGGTATCACAGTTAATCCCACCGTTATGCCAGCCACCAAATCACCCACAGCATCTTCACTATTGTAGCGCGGCAGCCATCTGGTGATTGGTAAACGTTTGTGTAGAATTTTCTTTTTAAATGTCTTGCGAGATCTTTCTTGAAGCCATGATTTTGCACATGATATTGGTGTCATTGGGGGTATGATTTTCTTTCCATCATCGGTCACTGAAACGATATAAAAATAAAATAATTTGTATAATTCAAATAATTTATAAACGTTTGTAATATACCATCATTTTGAAAAACACAATTCATCTTGAAAATCTTAATATCTTTCCGCTGGGGGGAAGACGAGAATGTTTTTTGGTAACAACCTTTATCTTTAAGTCTTCAAACTAAACTGATCATTTTCAGTGAGCTGGGAATAGAAACCAAAATCACTTTTAAACAGGTACCAATAACCAGTAAAAGGTTACTTTTCTTTAGGGATCATTTTGTTGGACGTAATCTATACAAGTGTCTCTTTGGAGAACTATCGAGAATTATCTTCGCTGCTTTACTACCTGGTTTTTGTTTTAAGGATTAATTGAAAACATCCCCATTTCTTATGGTGTGATTTGCTAGAACCGTTTTGGGATGTGTTTTTTAAGTGTTACATCCATGGACAGGTTACAAACAATGTAAGAGATTAATTTGGTTTAGCCAAGGCGATAATTTAGGGCTTTGTTACAGTGATTGTAGGGCCTAAATTGCTAAAGCTGTCTACACTTAAAAATAAAATTAATAGCTGATGGATGTTATCTGCTGATACATACACAGAGAAAATATCACCAAAATATTTCCAATTAAAAAGTTTATTGTTGAAAAATGAAAACGTAATCAATTAAATTTTTAATCAAATTAAAAAAGTCAGTTAAGAATAAAATTGAAAATGTTTACATTTTAATTATAATATTATATCAATTATTATTTCGATTAAATTAACAATTATTAGCAACAAAGGTTAATAACATTTGTTTTATTGATCAACATTTTTTCACTACTATTATAAAATAATTTTGTGATTTCAATGATAAACACATTTCAGGATTTTTTTTTTGAAACTCAATCAATTGATATTCAAAAGACTGACGTAAATAACTGGGATGCCTTTCCATCAATAGAATAAATTAGCCCTAGTGTACTTTCTGGAAAATGAAAAAATAAAATATATATTTTATATTTGCTCTATATGTTCACGTTCATCTCTGTTTAGAATAGAAAAATAGGTAATTGAGACGAAAAATACATAAATCTCCAGCTGAGGAATGTTGTTGATGAATAGTACTTGCGATATGTAAATTTTATTCTAGTTTTGTTGGGTAATTCCAGGAATGTAATTTCAAAATTCGATATAGGTTGGAAGAGATTGAAATTTATTTAAGTTATCGATTATTTGTCGACAAGAGTTAAATAATGAACAATATTGGGTTCTACTCGGTTTTAAAACGATTTAAAATAAAATGTTTACAACATTTTCTATAGAAATAAAATTTTGCCAAATTTCCTATAGAAATTAACTTTTGACAAAATTTTCTATAGAAATAAAATTTTGACAACATTTTCTCAAGAAATACAATTTTGACAAAATTTTCTATAGAAATAAAATTTTCACAAAATTTTCTATAGAAATAAAATTTTGACAAAATTTTCTATAGAAATAAAATTTTGACAAAATTTTCCATAGAAATAAAATTTTGACAAACTTTCCCATAGAAATAAAATTTTGACAAACTTTCCCATAGAAATAAAATGTTGACAAAATATTCCATAGAAATAAAATTTTGATAAAATAGTTTAATTTTGGGAAAATTTTCTATAAAAAATGTTGACAAAATTTTCTATAGAAATAAAATTTTGACAATATTTTCTATAGAAATAAAATTTTAACAAAATTTTCTATAGAAATAAAATTTTGAAAAAATTTTCTATTGAAATAAAATTTTTGGCAAAGTTTTCTATAGAAATAAAACTTTGACAAAATTTTCCATAGAAATAAAATTTTGACAAAATTTTCCATAGAAATAAAATTTTGACAACATTTTCCATAGAAATAAAATTTCGACAAAATTTTGTATACAAATAGAATTTTGACAAAATATTTTATAGAAATAAAATTTTGAGAAAATTTTCTTTAAAAACAAAATGTTTACACAATTTTCTATTGAAATATCATTTTGACAAAATTTTATTTCTATAAAAATAAAATTTTGACAAAATATATTATAGAAATAAAATTTTCACAAAATTTTCTATAGAAATAAAATTTTGACAAAATTTTCTATAGAAATAAAATTTTGACAAAATTTTCCATAGAAATAAAATTTTGACAAATTTTCCAATAGAAATAAAATGTTGACAAAATATTCCATAGAAATAAAATTTTGACAAAATTTTTTATACAAATAAAATTTTGATAAAATAGTTTAATTTTGAGAAAATTTTCTATAAAAACAAAATGTTGACAAAATTTTCTATAGAAATAAAATTGTGACAATATTTTCTATAGAAATAAAATTTTAACAAAATTTTCTATAGAAATAAAATTTTGACAAAATTTTCTATTGAAATAAAATTTTTGGCAAAGTTTTCTATAGAAATAAAATTTTGACAAAATTTTCTATAGAAATAAAATTTTGACAAAATTTTCCATAGAAATAAAATTTTGACAAATTTTCCAATAGAAATAAAATGTTGACAAAATATTCCATAGAAATAAAATTTTGACAAAATTTTTTATACAAATAAAATTTTGATAAAATAGTTTAATTTTGAGAAAATTTTCTATAAAAACAAAATGTTGACAAAATTTTCCATAGAAATAAAATTTTGACAAAATTTTCCATAGAAATAAAATTTTGACAACATTTTCCATAGAAATTCTCTAAAAAATTTTGTCAAAATTTTATTTCTATAAAAAATTTTGTCAAAATTTTATTCCTATGGAAAATTTTGCCAAAATTTTATTTCTATGGAAAATTTTGTAAAAATTTTATTTCTATAAAAATGATATTTCTATAGAAAATTTTGTGAACATTTTGTTTTTAAAGAAAATTTTCTCAAAATTTTATTTCTATAAAATATTTTGTCAAAATTCTATTTGTATACAAAATTTTGTCAAAATATTTTATAGAAATAAAATTTTGAGAAAATTTTCTTTAAAAACAAAATGTTCACAAAATTTTCTATAGAAATATCATTTTGACAAAATTTTATTTCTATAGAAATAAAATTTTTACAAAATTTTCCATAGAAATAAAATTTTGGCAAAATTTTCCATAGGAATAAAATTTTGACAAAATTTTTTATAGAAATAAAATTTTGACAAAATTTTTTAGAGAAATAAAATTTTGAAAAAATATTTTAGAGAAATAAAATTTTGAGAAAATTTTCTATAGAAATAAAATTTTGAGAAAATTTTCTAAAGAAATAAAATTTTGACAAAATTTTCCACAGAAAATAAATTTTGGCAAAATAAAATTTTGACAAAATTTTCTATAGAAATAAAATTTTCACAAAATTTTCTATAGAAATAAAATTTTGACAAAATTTTCTATAGAAATAAAATTTTGACAAAATTTTCCATAGAAATAAAATTTTGACAAACTTTCCCATAGAAATAAAATGTTGACAAAATATTCCATAGAAATAAAATTTTGAGAAAATTTTTTATACAAATAAAATTTTGATAAAATAGTTTAATTTTGAGAAAATTTTCTACAAAAACAAAATGTTGACAAAATTTTCTATAGAAATAAAATTTTGACAATATTTTCTATAGAAATAAAATTTTAACAAAATTTTCTATAGAAATAAAATTTTGACAAAATTTTCTATTGAAATAAAATTTTTGGCAAAGTTTTCTATAGAAATAAAACTTTGACAAATTTTCCATAGAAATAAAATTTTGACAAAATTTTCCATAGAAATAAAATTTTGACAACATTTTCCATAGAAATAAAATTTTGACAAAATTTTGTATACAAATAGAATTTTGACAAAATATTTTATAGAAATAAAATTTTGAGAAAATTTTCTTTAAAAACAAAATGTTCACAAAATTTTCTATAGAAATATCATTTTGACAAAATTTTATTTCTATAAAAAATTTTGTCAAAATTTTATTCCTATGGAAAATTTTGCCAAAATTTTATTTCTATGGAAAATTTTGTAAAAATTTTATTTCTATAAAAATGATATTTCTATAGAAAATTTTGTGAACATTTTGTTTTTAAAGAAAATTTTCTCAAAATTTTATTTCTATAAAATATTTTGTCAAAATTCTATTTGTATACAAAATTTTGTCAAAATATTTTATAGAAATAAAATTTTGAGAAAATTTTCTTTAAAAACAAAATGTTCACAAAATTTTCTATAGAAATATCATTTTGACAAAATTTTATTTCTATAGAAATAAAATTTTTACAAAATTTTCCATAGAAATAAAATTTTGGCAAAATTTTCCATAGGAATAAAATTTTGACAAAATTTTTTATAGAAATAAAATTTTGACAAAATTTTTTAGAGAAATAAAATTTTGAAAAAATATTTTAGAGAAATAAAATTTTGAGAAAATTTTCTATAGAAATAAAATTTTGAGAAAATTTTCTAAAGAAATAAAATTTTGACAAAATTTTCCACAGAAAATAAATTTTGGCAAAATAAAATTTTGACAAAATTTTCTATAGAAATAAAATTTTCACAAAATTTTCTATAGAAATAAAATTTTGACAAAATTTTCTATAGAAATAAAATTTTGACAAAATTTTCCATAGAAATAAAATTTTGACAAACTTTCCCATAGAAATAAAATGTTGACAAAATATTCCATAGAAATAAAATTTTGAGAAAATTTTTTATACAAATAAAATTTTGATAAAATAGTTTAATTTTGAGAAAATTTTCTACAAAAACAAAATGTTGACAAAATTTTCTATAGAAATAAAATTTTGACAATATTTTCTATAGAAATAAAATTTTAACAAAATTTTCTATAGAAATAAAATTTTGACAAAATTTTCTATTGAAATAAAATTTTTGGCAAAGTTTTCTATAGAAATAAAACTTTGACAAATTTTCCATAGAAATAAAATTTTGACAAAATTTTCCATAGAAATAAAATTTTGACAACATTTTCCATAGAAATAAAATTTTGACAAAATTTTGTATACAAATAGAATTTTGACAAAATATTTTATAGAAATAAAATTTTGAGAAAATTTTCTTTAAAAACAAAATGTTCACAAAATTTTCTATAGAAATATCATTTTGACAAAATTTTATTTCTATAGAAATAAAATTTTTACATAATTTTCCGTAGAAATAAAATTTTGGCAAAATTTTCCATAAGAATAAAATTTTGACAAAATTTTTTATAGAAATAAAATTTTGACAAAATTTTTTAGAGAAATAAAATTTTGACAAAATATTTTATTGAAATAAAATTTTGAGAAAATTTTCTATAGAAATAAAATTTTGAGAAAATTTTCTAAAGAAATAAAATTTTGACAAAATTTTCCACAGAAAATAAATTTTGGCAAAATTTTCCACAGAAATAAAATTTTGACAAAAATTTTTATACAAATAAAATGTTGACAAAATATTTTATAGAAATAAAATTTGGAGAAAATTTTCTATAAAAACAAAATGTTGACAAAATTTTCTATAGAAATAAAATTTTGACAAAATTTTCTATAAAAATAAAATTTTGAAAAAATTTACTATTGAAATAAAATTTTTGACAAAGTTTTCTATAAAAATAAAACTTTGACAAAATGTTCCATGGAAATAAAGTTTTAACAAAATTTTCCATAGAAATAAAATTTTGACAAAATTTTTTATACAAATAAAATTTTGAGAAAATTTTCTTTAAAACAAAATGATGACAATATTTTCTATAGAAATAAAATTTTGACAAAATCTTCTATAGAAATAAAATGATGACAAAATTTTCTATAGAAATAAATTTTTGACAAAATTTTCTATTGAAATAAAATTTTAGAAAAATTTTTAGAAAAATAAAATTTTGACAAAATTTTCAATAGAAATAAAATTTTGAGAACATTTTTGTAGAAATAAAATTTTGACAAAATTTTCTAAAGAAATAAAATTTTGACAAAATTTTCTAAAGAAATAAAATTTTGACAAAATTTTCTAAAGAAATAAAATTTTGACAAAATTTTTTTTAAAAAATTAAATGTTGACAAAATTTTCTATAGAACTAAAATTTTGACAAAATTTTCTATAGAAATAAAATTTTGAATAAATTTCTATAGAAATAAAATTTTGACAAAATTTTCTATAGAAATAAAATTTTGACAAAATATTGAAATAAATTTTTGAGAACATTTTCTATAGAAATAAAATTTTGACCAATTTTTCTATAGAAATAAAATTTTGACAAAATTTTCTATAGAAATAAAATTTTGACAAAATTTTCTATAGAAATAAAATTTTGACTAGATTTTCCATAGAAATAAAATTTTTACAAAATTTTCCATAGAAATAAATTTTTACAAAACTTTCTATAGAAATAAAATTTTGACAAAAATTTCTATAGAAATAAAATTTTAGAAAAATTTTTAGAAAAATAAAATTTTGAAAAAGTTTTGTAAAAAATAAATTTTGACAAAATTTTCTATAAAGTTCTCACTTTTTGTAGAAGTAGTAACGTGACTTTATTTAAAATTCGACTCGACATTTACAATTAAAAATTGTAGCTAATAGGAGGGATCATATATATCCATTCGAAGAAAAAACATTTTTTTCATACCAACTACAAATAAACAAGCTTAACGTAAGACTTTTTAAATTTGGTAGATTTGTGGTAAACTTTTCTTCAGATTTTGGTAGATTTGGTAGCGTGAATTTCGATCACGTCTGGTCTTCACTTTTCGCTGTTGTTACCGTTTTTGTCTACTTTTTGGACGCGATGCAACACTGCCAGTATGATGAGTAATTTTGTTTCTGAATGCAATATATCAAAATGCTTTTATAAGCTGCTAATCAATAATAATACATATCAGCCACCCTGTATATCAATAGGTTTGTCATTGCAAAATTTGCAGATGGGTCGCTGTTTAAATCAAAACAGCAGTAATTCAGTCGGTGTTTACCATTATTAGAAGAAATTTTTGTTTGAGTGTATTTTATGTAAATAAAAATTATCTCTGGTCTATAACATACGCCGTTATTAATAATTAATTAAAAAAAAACTTTTTGGATCATTCACCTTCAAGTTATAATAAAAATTTTAAAACATTTTATAATTTTGTTCTTTTTTTAAAGAATTATTTTTCAAATCACTGGCTAAACTTGATCTTAACCGTTAGGCTTGAATTCCCTGTCATTTAATTTACTTTTTTCGAAAAAAACATAATCGAATGTTAACGATGATAGCTTTATTTTTTATTCATAAGCAAAATGTTCTGTATTCCTGATTTCGATGGCATCAGATCACATTTCTTTTATGTTGATTTTATTCTGTCATTCTCACGTGACAAATATCAAGATCAACATTAAGTTTGGTCACAAGTTTTGAATTTGAATCCGTTTCACTAACTACCAGTAGCTTGAATTAATTTTATAAATGTGTATTCAGATATTCTCACGTGACTTGGTTGCATTCACATGGTAAATCCTGCAAAGAATTTCGAAGTTGTTTTGTATTTAGCATACAAAGCAATAATAATTTTAAGAAATTACGTTTAGAACAGCAAATTAATTTGATAGTATTGAAAAAATAAATAATATAAAGTTTAAGGGTACAATTAAAAAATAAATAATAAAGAGTTTATAATTCAAATTAACATTAAAACAATAGAGAAAGAGACACTTTGGGACTATATGACGCTTTGCCACTTACGAAAAAAGGTTATAAGCAGAATATATTTTTTAAAAATATTTTTGATTAAAAATGTGCTGGGAAGAAATTTTCAAAAAAATACTGTTTACTCAAGAACATACACAGAAAAAAATATAACCAAAATATTTCCAATTAAAAAGTTGATTGAAGTTGGAAATTTTTTTCTATTAATAAATTAATTGATAACATTTTTAATCAAGATATAAATATTAAATTAATTAAGTCAATGATTGAAAATGTTAAAGTTTTTAATTAAACAATTAATTGATACAATTAAATTTTTAATCAAACTCGGAAGACAAAGTCATTTATTTTTTAACTTCTAACTAAAAATTTGTTTCAAACAATCAAACTAAAAACACTAACCCCCATTATCATGAAGCTCAGTTAGTGCTACGTTAGCTAACGAACTTTTAAACCGCATTATGATGGTCATATCAGTCATCTTGTCTGTACATTCTATATAGCAGTTAGGAACTTAACTTAAATCTGTATACATTCAAGAAAGAGTTTTCTTTTGTGGGGAACTAAAGTTTAGGCAAACAAAGTTTTTCTTTAAAAACAAAAAAAGATTAAAGACAATCGGTTGTTGCAAATTAGGCTTTATTTGCTATGTTACATTAAGTTCCGGAGGAATGTATTTTTTCTTTGGGTGTATAATTTACATTTTATGATAGTTTTTCGTTAACCAGACAAAATGTTAATGTAATAAATTCACCTATCTTCCGTTTTCAATTTTAGTTTTGTTTTAAATCAGAATTCGGTATTTCACTTTGATTGTGGTAGTATCGTTGTTCGTTTCATGGTTGACTGAGTTTACATTTCCCGAACAATTGTCATTTCACCGATGCGGAGGAATAATCATTGTAGATAATCCAATCATTATTCCATTATACTTTCGGATGGATTAGCTGCATTGGTTTTTCTATTCAGTCATCTAAAGGGTGCACAATGGGGCAAATGACCGGATTCTGCGGTAGTTTAAATTGGAAAAACTGATAACGTCATTCTGTTTCAGACATCCCAGTAGCTCGAAATACAAAATATTAGAAACATATGGCAACTCATTGCTTTTAAAGCAAGCTGGCAAAGTAGGCTGTTTTTAGATAGTTTACATTTTGAATCGCTTGTCAAAAAAACACATTGTAGAAAATTGGCTGTAAAAAATAAACTAATAAGCGAATCTACATTATATAAAATGGAGAATAGTACTACAAGTACGTAAAATAATATAAAAAATATTAAAAATTCGTTTGTGTTTGTGCGAAAAGAAATGTGTTGTGTTAAAGTGGTAAGTTTTTGTTTTATAATTTTCATGTAATGTTTGTGTTTCGTGGAATGGTACTTTCTGTATTCACGTGTATTCACCGACATTTTGGTATGGAAAGAAAGGTTATTGTGTGTACTTTCATGTGGTTTTAAGTTTAATTCCGGCAGCGTCCGGCTCATAATGAAAAAATTTAAAAAAATCAGTGTTTCTAAAAATAAAAAAATTGAACTCGTAATATTTTGACTGCAAAAACGTCGGAAATCTTTTGGTTGGTGTCGTATTCCAAATTTTCAAGAAATGCAAAATTCGCTCGAGTCAAAAAAATATGGAAGAAACACCAAGAGCAGATGCGTCTCATTGGGTATTTGCGGGAAATGCTTCACTAAATTGAAATAAATGTTATAATAAAGACTTGATCATGCAAAGAAGTACTCGAGGTCTCACAGAATAAGAGGTCTTTTCAATAGAGCCATCTTTGTGTGCAATTTGAAGCAAATTAACGCAAAACTCTGGCCTCTGGGGCCAATACATGCCAATTTTGGCATGTATTGCTAGAATGTTAACCCTCTAATGCCCCAATTTTTTTGCCAGCTGATTACATTTTCAATGTTAACGACACAAAAACAAGAGAACTAAGCAAGACAAATTTATAGCGTAAAATTGGGTTAGGTGGCAGCCCGATGTATCAGTCTTTCTTAGACTATTCAGTCCATTGTGATACCACATTTGTGAACTTCTCTCTTATCACTAAGTGCTGCCCGATTCCATGTTAAGCTCAATGACAAGGGACCTCCTTTTTATAGCCGAGTCCGAACGACGTTCCACATTGCAGTGAAACCACTTACAGAAGCTTTGAAACCCTCAGAAATGTCGCCAGCATTACTGAGGTTGGATAATCCACCGCTGAAAAACTTTTTGGTGTTCGGTCGAAGCAGGAATCGAACCCACGACCTTGTGTATGCAAGGCGGGCATGCTAACCATTGCACCACGCTGGCTCCCTGTGTTTTACTAAAAGCTTCCGTTTTAAATGGACATTAGAGGGTTAATTCTGCTCCCTGTGCAAAATTTCACGTAAATCGCAGTAAAACTTTGGTCTCTGTGGTAACATTTGTGTAAATCGGACGAAGCATATATATGGGAGCTATATCTAAATCTGAACCGATTTCAACCAAATTTAGCACGCTTGCAAATATTATCAATTTTACCCTTTGTGCAAAATTTGAAGAAAATTGGGATGAAACTACACTGAAAAAAATATTGTCGTGGGGTCAAAGATTTCATGTCTTTAAAATACGAATATAAATTTTGCTTAGCATAGAAGACGCATTTCTCTAATATAAAGTTTTTTTCCTTGTCCAAAAGTCGATAAACTTTTCACAGAAGTCGTATTGTCCTTATAATTAAGTGATTTCACTTAAAAATGGGTATCATAACATGAAAGAAAAAATGTTTGGGCTAAGGTCAATTTGACTTTAATAATTCAGAAAAATTCTTTATATTTAATGAAATTGTCTTTAAATTTGTTGTCTTTTTGCATCTTGACTACAAAGTAAAAAATCGTTCAAATATAGGACATGTTTTTCAACACTTTATTTTAAAGACGTTTTTTACTTGAAACATAGGATAATTTATACTGAAAGTCGAGTCTTAATTAGGAAAATACAGTTGTCGTTAACTCGTTTTTAAAGGACTTTAATAGCATACGACGAAAAAAAGGTGGAAAAGCGAAAAATTAAAATTTGCTTCCTGGAAGCAAGTATACAAAACCCTAATTTAAAAGAGAATTGTGTCTTAAAATTATCCTTACTTGTACTCTCCGCGTCTTTGGCTCGGAATCAATACCAAAATTTTTAAAGTAAAGACAAAATCTTTGGATCCGGGCATGCTTTTTTTCAGTGTATGGCTTCTTGAGCCTTTCATGTGCGTACCGGGCGTAAGATATATATGGGAGCTAGATCTAAATCTCAACCGATTTCCTCCAAAATCAATAGAGCTCTATCCTGACCCAATACAAATACGTGTGCAAAATTTAACGTCAATTGGTCTAAAATTGCGACCTAGACATTGAATACAAAACCACAGTCTAGTGCAGGTTATAAATATTAAAGGTTTCAGTGGGCGTGTCAGTGGGCGGATCGATCTGAAAATTTCTATGAGCTCTTCTGACGTTATGCACAACATGTGTTCCAAATTTTAAACCGATAAGTGCATTTTTGTAGTTTTTGCCTCAAAATCCGGTCGTTGGCCCCATAGTGGGATGGTCAAATCCACAGAGCAAATGTGACTAGAGGTGTCATTCGGGATGAAGTATTATAAATTCCGTGATTCCGAATTTTTCGGAATTCTTTATATATTTTGAGTAATAGCAATTGGTTTATTTCAATTTTACCAACAAAAACATACAACAAGGGAATATAAGAGTAAATTAAAAGAAATTTGAAAAACAAAAAATTAATACAAAAATAATTTGATATATTTAATATCGAATTTTGTTGTGGCGGCACTAAACAATTGATATGCTTCTTCTTGGTAAATTAATCAGCTGTGTTGAAGAAATTGTAAAGCAACCACAATACACGCGTCACGCACTGTCTTTTGTATTTGCAACAACGCTATTATTTAGGTCGAAGAATAAAAGCGTCTTCAGCATCTGATTGAAAGTGTAACCATCTGCACCGTAGACCAGCTACGGTGTAACATGGGTTGCACTTTTGCTCTTGCGATGGGTAACACCTCGTCAATCGAACGTGCACATTTTGGGTAGGCTGCACTGAATTTTCCAATCGAAAAACATTTTTGATTTATGGGGGTAAGGTTTAAAATAGGCAACATATTTTTTACCAATCGAAATCACCATAAGATACGTTAGGTTAGGTGTCAGTCCGATGTATCAGGCTCACTTGTGATACCACAGTGGTGAACTTCTTTCTTATCACTGCCCGTGCTGCCCGATTCCATGTTAAGCTCAATGACAAGGGACCTCCTTTTTGTAGCCGAGTCCGAACGGCGTTCCACATTACACACACAAAAAAAATTTTTTCTGATTCAATCACGAAATTAATTGATCCAATTAATTTTTTAATTGAAATGTCTTCAATCACAGAAATGATAGTATCAATTAAAAAATTAATTGACAGTCAATTAAAAAATTAATTGATCCAATTAAAAAATTAATTGACAGGCAATTAAAAAATTAATTGATCCAATTAAAAAATTAATTGATACTATTAATTTGTGTGATTGATTTTTGTTTCAATTAAAAAATGTGTTAAATCAATTAAATTTTTAATTGAATATTTTTTAAAACTCAATTAAGATTTTAATTGGAAAAATTTTTGTGAAATTTTTTTCTGTGCAGTGAACCACTTAGAGAAGCTTTGAAACACTCAGAAATGTCACCATCATTACTGTTAGTTTGGGAGGGAGAAATAAGATCCATATATTTAAATATGAGAGATATAAATGTAGGGGATTTATTTTCTATTATCCGATTAACCTTTAAAATTTGTATAGTCTCCACCATAGGATGGGGGTCCATTTCGCTCCATAATTATATATAGCCCCTATATAAACCCCAGATTTGACCTTCGAAGACTCTTGGACGAGCAAATTTCATCCGATTCAGTTGAAATTTTGTATATTGGTTTAGTATATGCTCTCTAACAACCATGCCAAAATTGGTCCACATCGGTTTATATATAACAGGCTGACTGATAAGTCCCCGGTCTGACACATAGATGGCGTCGCTAGTACCAACCTTCAAATGATTCGTGTGAAAATTTGACGTCTGTAAGTCAATTAGTTTGTGAGATAGAGCGTCTTTTGTGAAGCAACTTTTGTTATTGTGAAAAAAATGGAAAAAAAGGAATTTCGTGTTTTGATAAAATACTGTTTTCTGAAGGGGAAAAATACGGTGGAAGCAAAAACTTGGCTTGATAATGAGTTTCCGGACGCTACCCCAGGGAAATCAACAATAATTGATTGGTCAATATGTTATTGTTATTTATTTGTTTACAATTATTTTTCCATTAGATAAAATCATTTTCTTGTAATTTTAGAAGATTTTATATTTTCTTATGAATTGTCCGTTTATAATTATAATTCGATTTTCCTGTAGATTTGAATTCAACCTAATTTTTTCCGAATAAAATTTTCAATTATTATTTAAATTGGATTTTTTTTAATTAATTAACCTGTTAATTGGGATAATTGCTATTTTAATTAAAATTTAAACATGTTCAATCATTTTCATAATTGACTTTATATTTTACTTTGACGAAAAAGTTAATTTTACCAGGTAATTCTTTTATTAATTACGTTTTCAACTTCAATCAATTTCTTAATTGAAAATAAAGGGTGATTTTTTAGGAAATTAAAAAAAGAAACACGTGAAATTCAGAAAAATGCATGAAATCATTATATACCAAACTGAAGATGTTTGACAGTGAAAGAAAACACGAAATGTGAGTCAGCTGTTTAAACCAGTGTTGCCAAAAAATAATAGTTAAAAAATCATCCTTTATTTTGCTGTAGTTTTTATACCCTCATTTGTCATTCCGTTTGTAACACATCGAAATATTGCTATAAGACCCCATAAAGTATATATATTCTGGGTCGTGGTGAAATTCTGAGTCGATGTGAGCATGTCCGTCCGTCCGTCCGTCTGTTGAAATCACGATAATTTCCGAACGAAATAAGCTATCGACTTGAAACTTGGCACAAGTAGTTGTTATTGATGTAGGTCAGATGGTATTGCAAATGGGCCATATCGGTTCACTTTTACGTATAGCCCCCATATAAACGGACCCCAAATTTGGCTTGCGAGGCCTCTAAGAGAAGCAAATTTCGTCCGATCCGGCTGAAATTTGGTACATGGTGTTAGTATATGGTCTCTAACAACCATGCAAAAATTGGTCCACATCGGTCCATAATTATATATAGCCCCCATATAAACCGATCCCCCGATTTGGCTTGCGAGGCCTCTAAGAGAAGCAAATTTCATCCGATCCGGCTAAAACTCGGTACATGGTGTTAGCATATGGTCTCTAACATCCATGCAACAATTGGTCCACATCGGTCCATAATTATATATAGCCCCCATATAAACCGATCACCAGATTTGACCTCCGGAGCCTCTTGGAAGACCAAAATTTATCTGATTCAGTTGAAATTTGGTACGTGTTGTTAATATATGGCCTCAAACTCCCATGCAAAAATTGGTCGAAATCGGTCCATAATTATATATAGCCCCCATATAAACCGATCCCCAGATTTGACCTCCGGAGCCTCTTGGAAGAGCAAAATTCATCCGATTCGGTTGAAATTTGGTACGTGATGTTAGTATATGGTATCCAATAACCATGCAGGAATTGGTTCATATAAGTCCGTAATTATATATAGCACCCATATAAACCGATCCCCAGATTTGACCTCCGGTGCCTTTGGAGAAGCAAAATTCATCCGATCTTTTTGAAATTTTGTACGTGGGTGTAGTATATGATATTTAACAACCATGCCAAAAGTGGTCCATATCAGTCCATAATCATATATAGCCCCCATATAAACCGATCCCGAGATTTGGTTTTGGAGCCTCTTGGAGGAGCAAATTTCATCCGAGTCAGTTGAAATTTGGTGCATTGTGCTAGTATATGGCCGTTAACAACCATGCCTAACTAGGTCCATATCGGTCTATAGTTATATATAGCCTTCAGATAAATCGATCCCCCAATCACACAAAAATTGGTCCATATCAATAATTGTATATAGCCCCCCATATAAGCGACCCCCATATTTCAATTCTGGCTCCCTACGTACCGTGCAAAAGTCCATATCGATTCGTAATTATTTGTAGACTTACCTAAACATACTTTTTTTGTCTAACGTATACCACGTAAGAACTAACTCACAATTTAGAAAACGATTTAAGATACCACAACCCAAGTAATTCGATTGTGGATGACAGTCATTCGTAGAAGTTTCTACGCAATCCATGGTGGAGGGTACATAAGATTCGGCCTGGCCGAACTTACGACCGTTTATACTTGTTTTTTTATAAATTCATTCGGAAACATAATTATACTACGTTCACACTATGATCGAAATCGGTGTCGGACTTTGCAAATTTAGTGTCATTCAATGATATTTGAGTGAATATGAATAAGGGCATAGGAAATTTCTTTCGTTTAGTTCTCTTTGTTATATTTGTGGTATAATTACAAAATTATAAATATTGTGTGATCGGTTTTTATTTCTGCTATTTTTTTTTCATTTATTTTTGTAATATGATGACAGCAATTAAAATACGTCATGCTTATATACAATTAAGAATGAGATGGTATTTCTATTTAACAAACAACAAAAAAATCAAAATATTTGTTCCTTTCACCTAGTAATCAGAACAATAGCAAAATAACTCCAAATAAATTTCCGAAAAATATTTATTTGGTTATTTGCTTATGAATAACGGTTTCGAATACAATACACGTGCGATAATTGTTTGATCGATGATACGAATAGCCATTTAGGTAAGTAGGCACTCGACTCGACTCTCTATTCAATCCGCCAACCACCTTCATACTGGATTATATGCGGGAGTATGAGCATGAAATTGCAAATTGTTTTGTTGCGGAATTTCTGTGGTTTCGCTTTGGTTTTTTTTAAGTAATAATAAATGCTTAAAATGACAAAATAAATTATTTTTGTTTTTGACTACCGAAAAAAAAAACAAATGCTCGACGTCCGTCTCTCATCCACTTGAAATTTGGAAGCAAGTGCCGGAATGAATTCACCAAGTGATTAATGCATAGTGTGTCAACAATTAAGTTAAGCTTGAAATGGTTACTTATGAATGAAATTAAATTCTTTTCTAAGTACTTAATTTTGGATAACAATTCGCATATATTATGCACAAAGAGGGGTTGGTTAATGAAACCAGTATTTGTGATTGTAAGAAGTATTCATTGCTATATCAATCAAGGAAATCGAAAACTATTCACAAGTACTAAAATTTAGAAACAGTTTTACAGACGAATTTCGAATATTTTTGCGACAAAAAGGGTACATGTCCCCCGTGAAAAGGTACCATTATGCTCTTGAAATATGTTTGAGTAGATGTGTGCCCTACACACCGAACTACAGATTTTTAATGGACCCATTTTATCCCATTTGACTGAAATTTATTTATTACCTAAAAATGTGAACAAGATAATTTATCATTTTCAACAAAGTTATAATTATAAGTGGCCGCTGGGACGTCTAGAGCAAACATTTAAGACGAACTGAATATTTCAAAAGTTTCCAATAGGTCATAGGTACTACAAGTGTACTTTTAGGAAGAGGAATATACCAAATTTAGTACAACTCTTACATCCCTGTTACGAGGTTTTTACATAGGAATAAAATTTTTACAAAATTTTCTATAGGAATAACGTTTTGACAAAATTTTCTATAGAAATCAAATTTTTAAACAAATTTTCTATAGAACTAAAATTTTGACAATATTTTCTGTAGAAATAAAATTTTGACAAAATTTTCTATAAAAATAAAATTTTGAGAAATTTTTCTATAGAAATAAAATTTTGAGAAAATTTTCTATAGAAATAAAATTTTGACAAAAGTTTCTATAGAAATAAAATTTTGACAAAATTTTCTGTAGAAATGAAATTTTGACAGAATTTTCTATAGAAATAAAATGTTTACAAAATTTTCTATAGGAATGAAATGTTGACACAATTTTCTATAGAAATAAAATTTTGACAAAATTTTCTATAGAAATAAAATTTTGACAAAATTTTCTGTAGAAATACAATTTTGACATAATTTTTTATAGTAATACAATTTTGACAAAATTTTCTATAGAAATAAAATGTTGACAATATTTTCTATAGAAATACAATTTTAACATAATTTTTTATAGTAATAAAATTTTGACAAAATTTTCTATAGAAATAAAATTTTGACAAAATTTTCTATAGAAATAAAATTTTGACAAACTTTCTAAAGAAATAAAATTTTGACAAAATTTTCTATAGAAATAAAATTTTGACAAAATTTTCTATAATAATAAAATTTTGACAGAATTTTCTATAGAAACAAAATTTTGAGAAATTTTTCTGTAGAAATAAAGTTTTGATAAAATTTTCTGTAGCAAAAAAAGTTTGAGAAAAATTTTTATAGAAATAAAATTTTGACAACAATTTTTAAACAAATAAAATTTTGTCAAAATTTTCTATAGAAATACAATTTTGACGAAATTTTCTATAGAAATAAAATTATGACAGAATTTTCTATAGAAATAATATTTTGACAAAATTTTCGATAGAAATAAAATTTTGACAAAATTTTCTATACAAATACAATTTTGACAAAATTTTCTATAGAAATAAAATTTTGACAAAGTTTTCTATAGTAGAAATAAAAGATTTACAAAATTTTCTATAGAAATAAAATTTTGACAATATTTTCTGTAGAAATAAAATTTTGACAAAATTTTCTATAAAAATAAAATTTTGACAAAAGATCCTATAGAAATAAAATTTTGACAAATTTTCTATAGAAATAAAATTTTGACCAAATTTTCTGTAGAAATGAAATTTTGACAGAATTTTCTATAGAAATAAAATTTTTACAAAATTTTCTATAGGAATAAAATGTTGACAAAATTTTCTATAGAAATAAAATTTTGACAGAATTTTCTATAGAAATACAATTTTGACATAATTTTTTATAGTAATAAAATTTTGACAAAATTTTCTATAGAAATAAAATTTTGACAAAATTTTCTATAGCAAAAAAATTTTGACAGAATTTTCAATAGAAATAAAATTTTGACATAATTTTTTATAGAAATAAAATTTTGACAAAATGTCCTATAGAAATAAAATTTTGACAAAATTTTTTATAGAAATAAAAGTTTGACAGAATTTTCTATAGAAAACAAATTGACAAAATTTTCTATAGAAATAAAATTTGGACAAAATTGTCTATAGTAATAATATTTTGATAAAATTTTCTATAGAAATAAAATATTGACAAAATTTTCTATAGAAATCAAATTTTGAGAAAATTTTCTATAGAAATCAAATTTTGAGAAAATTTTCTATAGAAATAAAATTTTGAGAAAATTTTCTATAGAAATTAAATTTTGACAAAATTTTGTATAGAAATAAAATTTTGACAAAATTTTGTATAGAAATAAAATTTTGAGAAAATTTTCTATAGAAATAAAATTTTGATAAAATATTCTATAGAAATAAAATTTTGATAAAATTTTCTATAGAAATAAAATTGTGACAAAATTTTCTATAGAAATGAAATTTTTACAAAATTTTCTATAGAAGTAAAATTGTGACAAAATTTTCTATAGAAATAAAATTTTAACAAAATTTTCTATAGAAATAAAATTTTGACAAATTTTCAATAGAAATAAAATTTTGTCAAAATTTTATATAGAAATAAAATGTTGACAAAATTGTCTATAGAAATAAAATTTTGTTGTTGTTTTTGATTTCAGCTTAAGTATAGATTTAGTATAGATCTATGGAAATTCCAATTAGCCAGGGATGCAGCATATATATAGTCAGACTTGTGTAGATTGGTATCTGACATTTTCTTTTCAATAACTTAATAACACCAATTTCTAATTTTCATGGCCAATAAGCTCGTATTAAAATTGTAATATTATGTAGGAGAAAAAAATTTTATTGCTTGCGAAAATTCCATTTAATCTTATAGATTATGGATATGAAATTGTTGAACATTTTTCTTAAATAGCATAAAACAATCGTTGCATTGGTTTATGCAGGCTTCTCTTCACACTTTTCCATTGAAATAAATTTTAATTAGCATATTTTATATTATGCTTAAAACAGGCTTCTTCGTAAATTATAAGATTGTTCCAGTAAATATTGGAAGTGATGAAATTTATTCGAAAAACATGTGCAATATTTGTTTGGTCTAAAAGGTGTTTCATATATCACAGCATTAAAAAAAAAAACAAACTAATATTTTATTCATTTGATATTATTTGACTATATAGTGGCTAAAGTTATTTTAATTCGTCTGCATATAAATTATGAGTATTTCATATGATACTAACAGTAGGTCTGTTCGCGTCAGATATGATAAATAATGTTGACGAAAAAGTACTAAAAATTTATTGAAAAGTATACGTATATTTAAATCAAGACCGATTTGGACAATTTTTTTTAAGGATTTGATACAAAACTCGTATTTTGCAAAATTTTATTTCAATAGAAAATTTTGTCAAAATTGTATTTCTGCAGCAAATTGTGTAAAAATATTTTTTCTGCAAAAATTTTGTCAAAATTTTATATATATAGAATATTTTGTCAAAACTTTATTTCTATAGAAAATTTTGTCAAAATTTTATATCTATAGAAATTTTGTCAAAATTTTATTTCTATAGAAAAATTTCCCCAAATTTTATTTCTATGGAAAATTTTGTCAAAATTTTATTTGTATAAAAAATTTTGTCAAAATTTTATGTTTATAGAAAATTTTGTCAAAATATTATTTCTTAACAAAATTTTATTTCTATAGAAAATTTTGTCAAAATTTTATTTCTCTAGAAAATTTTGTCAAAATTTTACTTCTATAGAAAATTTTGTCAAAATTTTACTTCTATAGAAAATTTTGTCAATATTTTACTTCTATAGAAAATTTTGTCAAAATTTTATTTCTATAGAAATTTTTGTCAAAATTGTATTTCTATAGAAAATTTTGTCAAAATTTTATTTCTATAGAAAATTTTGTCAAAATTTTATTTCTATAGAAAATTTTGTCACAATTTTATTTCTATAGAAAATTTTGCCAAAATTTTATTTCTATTGAAAATTGTGTCAAAATTTTATTTCTATAGTAAATTTTGTCAAAATTTTATTTCTATAGAAAATTTTGTCAACATTTTATTTCTATAGAAAATTTTGTCAAAATTTTATTTCTATTGAAAATTTTGTCCAAATTTTATTTCTATAGGAAATTTTGTCCAAATTTTATTTCTATAGAAAATTTTGTCAATTTTTTTTTTTTATAGAAAATTTTGTCACAATTTTATTTCTATTGAAAAATCTCTCAAAATTTTATTTCTATGGAAAATTTTGTCAAAAGTTTATTTCTATAGAAAATTTTGTCAAAATTGTATTTCTATAGAAAATTTTGTTGAAATTGTATTTCTATAGGAAATTTTGTCAAAATTTTATTTCTATAGAAAATTTTGTGAAAATTGTATTTCTATAGAAAATTTTGTCAAAATTTTATATCTATAGAAAATTTTGTTGAAATTGTATTTCTATAGGAAATTTTGTCAAAATTTTATATCTATAGAAAGTTTTGTTAAAATTGTATTTCTATAGAACATTTTGTCACAATTTTATTTCTATAGAAAATTTTGTCAACATTTTATTTCTATAGAAAATTTTGTCAAAATTTTATATCTATAGAAAAGTTTGTGAAAATTTTATTTCTATAGAAAATTTTGTCAAAATTTTGTTTTTTATTTCTATAGATTTTATTCTATAAATTTTATTTCTATAGGAAATTTTGTCCAAATTTTATTTCTATAGAAAATTTTGTCAATTTTTTTTTATAGAAAATTTTGTCACAATTTTATTTCTATAGAAAAATCTCTCAAAATTTTATTTCTATGGAAAATTTTGTCAAAAGTTTATTTCTATAGAAAATTTTGTCAAAATTTTATTTCTATAGAAAATTTTGTCAAAATTTTATTTCTATAGGAAATTTTGTCAAAATTTTATATCTATAGAAAATTTTGTTGAAATTGTATTTATATAGGAAATTTTGTCAAAATTTTATTTCTATAGAAAATTTTGTCAAAATTTTACTTCTATAGAAAATTTTGTCAAAATTTTATTTCTATAGAAATTTTTGTCAAAATTTTATTTCTATAGAAAATTTTGTCAAAATTTTATTTCTATAGAAAATTTTGTCAAAATTTTACTTCTATAGAAAATTTGGTCAAAATTTTACTTCTATAGAAAATTTTGTCAAAATTTTATTTCTTTGGAAAAATTTCTCAAAATTTTATTTCTATGGAAAATTTTATCAAAATTTTATTTCTATAAAAAATTTTGTCAAAATTTTATGTTTATAGAAAATTTTGTCAAAATTTTATTTCTTTACAAAATTTTGTCAAAATTTTATTTCTTTACAAAATTTTGTCAAAATTTTATTTCTATAGAAAATTTTGTCAAAATTTTATTTCTATAGGAAATTTTGTCCAAATTTTATTTCTATAGAAAATTTTGTCAATTTTTTTTTATAGAAAATTTTGTCACAATTTTATTTCTATAGAAAAATCTCTCAAAATTTTATTTCTATGGAAAATTTTGGCAAAAGTTTATTTCTATAGAAAATTTTGTCAAAATTTTATTTCTATAGAAAATTTTGTTGAAATTGTATTTCTATAGGAAATTTTGTCAAAATTTTATTTCTATAGAAAATTTTGTGAAAATTGTATTTCTATAGAAAATTTTGTCAAAATTTTATATCTATAGAAAATTTTGTTGAAATTGTATTTCTATAGGAAATTTTGTCAAAATTTTATATCTATGGAAAGTTTTGTTAAAATTGTATTTCTATAGAAAATTTTGTCACAATTTTATTTCTAAAGAAAATTTAGTCAAAATTTTATTTCTATAGAAAATTTTGTCAACATTTTATTTCTATAGAAAATTTTGTCAAAATTTTATATCTATAGAAAAGTTTGTGAAAATTTTATTTCCATAGAAAATTTTGTCAAAATTTTGTTTTTTATTTCTATAGAGTTTATTCTATAAATTTTATTTCTATAGGAAATTTTGTCCAAATTTTATTTCTATAGAAAATTTTGTCAATTTTTTTTTTTATAGAAAATTTTGTCACAATTTTATTTCTATAGAAAAATCTCTCAAAATTTTATTTCTATGGAAAATTTTGTCAAAAGTTTATTTCTATAGAAAATTTTGTCAAAATTTTATTTCTAGAGAAAATTTTGTTGAAATTGTATTTCTATAGGAAATTTTGTCAAAATGTTATATCTATAGAAAATTTTGTTGAAATTGTATTTATATAGGAAATTTTGTCAAAATTTTATTTCTATAGAAAATTTTGGCAAAATTTTATTTCTATAGAAAATTTTGTCAACATTTTATTTCTATAGAAAATTTTGTCAAAATTTTATTTCTATTGAAAATTTTGTCCAAATTTTATTTCTATAGGAAATTTTGTTGAAATTGAAAATTTTGTCAAAATTTTATATCTATAGAAAATTTTGTTGAAATTGTATTTCAATAGGAAATTTTGTCAAAATTTTATTTCTATAGAAAATTTTGTCAAAATTTTATTTCTATAGAAAATTTTGTCAAAATTTTATATCTATAGAAAATTTTGTGAAAATTTTATTTCTATAGAAAATTTTGTCAAAATTTTATTTCTATAGAAAATTTTGTCAAAATTTTATTTCTATAGAAAATTTTGTCAAAATTTTATTTCTATAGAAAATTTTGTCAAAATTTTATTTCTATAGAAAATTTTGTCAAAATTTTTGTTCTATAGAAAATTTTGTCAAAATTTTATTTCTATGGAAAATTTTGTCAAAATTTTACCTCTATAGAAAATTTTGTCAACTTTTTATTTCTACAGAAAATTTTGTCAAAATTTTATTTCTATAGAAAATTTTGTCAAAATTTTACTTCTATAGAAAATTTTGTCAAAATTTTATTTCTGTAGAAAATTTTGTCTAAATTTTACTTCTATAGAAAATTTTGTCAAAATTTTACTTCTATAGAAAATTTTGTCAAAATTTTACTGCTATAGAAAATTTTGTCAAAATTTTACTTCTATGGAAAATTGTGTCAAAATTTTATTTCTATAGAAAATTTTGTCAAAATTTTATTTCTATAGAAAATTTTGTCAGTTTTTTTTTTCTATAGAAAATTTTGTCACAATTTTATTTCTATAGAAAATTTTGTCAGTTTTTTTTTTATAGAAAATTTTGTCACAATTTTATTTTTAATAGAAAATTTTGTTAAAATTGTAATTCTATAGAAAATTTTGTCACAATTTTATTTCTAAAGAAAATTTAGTCAAAATTTTATTTCTAAAGAAAATTTAGTCAACATTTTATTTCTATAGAAAATTTTGTCAAAATTTTATATCTATAGAAAAGTTTGTGAAAATTTTATTTCTATAGAAAATTTTGTCAAAATTTTATTTCTATAGAAAATTTTGTCAAAATTTTAATTCTATAGAAAAATTTGTCAAAATTTTATTTCTATAGAAAATTTTGTCAAAATTTTATTTCTATAGAAAATTTTGTCAAAATTTTATTTCTATAGAAAATTTTGTCAAAGTTTTAGTTCTATTGACAATTTTGTCAAAATTTTATTTCTATAGAAAATTTTGTCAAAATTTTTGTTCTATAGAAAATTTTGTCAAAATTTTATTTCTATGGAAAATTTTGTCAAAATTTTACTTCTATGGAAAATTTTGTCACTTTTTTATTTCTATGGGAAATTTTGTCAAAATTTTATTTCCATAGAAAATTTTGTCAAAATTTTATTTCTATAGAAAATTTATGAAGAAGTACCCCTTAGCAAAATCAAGAATTCTACCAATCTACAAAACAGTTAAACATTTACCATTTTTTGTAGAATTCTACCAACTGTGGTAACCGGCTCAGGTTGCCATGTGTGTATACCAAATGGCTCGCGGTCGTGCCACGGTGCTTTTGACAGTCGAAATGTATCAAAAAAAGCACAAAAGTGTCAACTTTATCAACCCTGGTTCGCGTAATCCACGCGAGAAACGTACTTAAGAATGAAATCTCTGATCTAGACTGACTTACATGCAACAATTTCTTGAGTATCTAAGAACATATTGAACCGATGAGCGATGTTTTGTTCTATCAATTTCTGATAAATTTTTCCGATCGATTTCGTAGGTTATTTAATAAATTTTTAATGTCAATCGAAATTTGCATCATTTTGTTATTTATTAATATTTGCATTATGCTAGTTGGTCTTTTTCTGACAAAAATGCAGATTCTTTTTTTTTGACGAAAACACAGATTAAAGTGCAAACAATAACTTTCTTTGCCAATGGAAAGCAATATTTAAATTGGAAGTTCCGTTAGTTTGAAAAATGATATTATACGGAGACTTTTGATGTAGAAAACTGATTCAATTATATTGAAGCGCTTTTCCCCGTCAAACTAAAATAATTTTCGCAACATTATCCTATGGAATACCATTATTTTAATTTGCACTTTAGTTTTTTCTCCATTTCTATTATTGTGGAAAATATGTCGTTTTTATAAAAAAAAAAATAAACGCTAGTACATAGTACATTTTTCAGTCAGTGTATGTGTAAAAGAGAAAAATTAATAACGATTAAAAAAAAGAAAAATATACATATGTATATAAAAGAATTTTTCGAAAGAATCGTATACATCTATGATTTATTTGTAATTATTTCATAAAACATACTTTTGAGATAATCAATTAAATTAAAATTCATTGGAATTTAGACTTTCCTTTCCAATCACTTTTACTTTCTGTGTAAAAGTTTAATAGTTCACTATTTAATACAGAAACATTGTATAAAAATTACGTATTACAAATATTTTGTACTAATTGAATTCTTTACAATTATTCATATAATTACATGAATTAATTTAATTATTGTAAAGCGTCATGTGTTGAATTTCAATGTGTTTATTACTAAAATCATAAAACTTAAAATTACTGTATAATTGTCCATCGTTAAGTAGATTACAACACAGATAATAAAAAATTGGGAAATATATATATATATATATATATATATATATATATATATATATATATATATATATATATATATATATATATATATATATATATATATATATATATATATATATATATATATATATATATATATATATATATATATATATATATATATATATATATATATATATATATATATATATATATATATATATATATATATATATATACATATATATATACATATATATATACATATATATACATATATATATGTATATATATAGATATATATATATATATATATATATATATATATATATATATATATATATATATATATATATATATATATATATATATATATATATATATATATATATATATATATATATATATATATATATATATATATATATATATATTTTTTTTTTTTTTTTTTTTTTTTTTTTTTTTTTTTGAGGAAGAAGGGGTTTTTAATGACATGAAAAATGCGATATAGGTCTATCGTCATAGAAAATTATTGCATTTGCTATTATTAAAGATACTATTATAAAAATAACATCAATGTACACTGATAAAAAACGTTGAGTCAATGAATATAGGGAACATGATTTTTCAATATCTGATCGTGGAGTTGTACCTCATCCTTGTCCATTTTTTTGAAAATCGAAAGTTTTCCTTGAAACTTCTCTGATTAACTTGAAATTTACTGAGAACGATAGAAAGTTCTCCGATTTTTTGAGATTTGCAGGAAAGGTAGAGAGAGTATGGTCCCCGTAAACAATCAAAAAACAGTGCAGGAACATTTTAGATAATTTTAGAAAATTTTAAATTCGTGAACTAAAATAAAATTAAATCGACTTTAGTGAAATATAGGCTTCAGTTTTTTTTTTTGAGTGAATGGAATATAAAAGTTTTTCGTGCGGAAACGTACACGCAAAAAAATAATTCTTTCCTCCCAAACGAAATTTTAGACAAACAAAGTTCGTTTCTCATTTGCTTTTCGCTGTAAGGAAGTGTATTTGGAAGAAAAGTATATACTTTTTGTGATAAACGTTTATTCTTTTCCAGGATGTAAAAACAATTACATAAAGACAAACTAAAAAAAAAAACATTATTTTCTTGCTAATTGCATTGTCCCTCACATCTTTCTCACATCCACGAGGATTTTTAGTTCTTAACACCTTTTCTTGTAATACCAACAATGTAGAAGAAATTATACGATTTTATAAATTTTTAAATTTTTTTTTACCTTTCGCCTGGACGGAGAATCGAACCGCGTACCATGCACATTGTAAGCCAACACACTAACCACTGAGCTATGTACCCTGTTATCATCAATAGATAAATATCCATATAAGTTATATTTATATAGCATAGCTTGCGGCGCCCACGAACCGAATAAACAAAGTTTATTTAACAGAAACAAACATTTAGTTTGGCACCGTGGAGCAGTGGTAGCTACGTCCGACTCTCATGCCAAGGGTCGTGGGTTCGATTCCTGCTTCGGCCAAATTTTTTTTTTTGCTTTTGTTTTTTTTTTACATATATTCCAGATATATTCGGAAGATTCCGAAAAAATGCTCAACATTACAGTGTACTATATTAAATTTTGAACTGTAAAATGTGTCTTATTAAAGACCTAAAGTCAGAAAAGAACAGTGTTTGATATAAACGAAATGGACTGTGTTGTTATTTCAAAAATAACTTTTTTATTGAAAAAATAAAAATTTTGTAACAAACGAATTTTTTTGGTGATAAAAGTTTAAAATTTTCGAAGCAATTCAAAAAATTCTAACAAAAGAAAAACGTTTTCGGTACACGTTTTCCAAACGTTTTTTTCTTTGCGTGTATACGCTTATAAAGCAAAAAAGGCCTAAAACATGCTTGCTGTGAATACCGTATATGTTCCATTTTGACTATTTCTACGTATTTCTATAACGTTTTGAAAATGCATATTGTAATAGTCTACATGAACTTCCTTACGTAAATTACAAACATGCTACTTTTTTTATTTGCAATATTTTAACTAATTACCAACAAATGATTTAATTGTTAGAAAACTAGAAAACAACAATTAAAGGAAATTTCCTGCTAATTATGAGAAAATATTCATAAAAATTTATTTTATTATTACATAGGATATTTCATATTCAAATGGAAGATTTTAGAGTAATTTACTCGAAATCCTACTTCCGTAATAATATCTAAACATCATCTCTTCTAGCTAGTTAGTTAGAACCAATTTATTTTATACTTTGTGTAACGTAATTCCAGTTGTAGATTTATATTAGGAATTTCGATATTTTACTCTTCTTCTGAAGTTCTACATTTGTCACGGCTAAGATGTCATAATCTCTTTGCGCAAATGTATCTAACATGTGTCTCGGCAACAGTAATTAAAATATTTTACAAAACTGCTGTATTCTGTTAAATAAAAACAATAAAAAGAAAAACAAAGCAAACATTAAAACAAACATACAAATGTCATTAATCTTTAACAATACTCCCATATTCGCATTGGAAGTCTGAAACCTAGGCTTTGAATTGCTCTAAAAACAAATGTGTTTGCATTGTTATTAAAAACGTCTTCCCAACTCTTAGCACGGTTGCCAATCGATCGAAAAATAATTAACCAAAACTGTAAAGAAAATTTACCAAAAAACTACCGAATAAAAAATCTTATGTGGAGGTTTTTGATTTCTATAAAAATTTTGTCAACATTTTATTTCTATAGAAAATTTTGTCAAAATTTTATTTCTATAGAAAAATTTCTAAAACTTTTATTTCTATAAAAAATGATGTTAAAATTTTTTATCTATAGAAAGTATTGTCAACATTTTCATTTCTATAGGACTTTTTACCAAAATATTATTTCTATAAAAAATGTTGTCAAAATTGTATTTCTATAGAAAATGTTGTGAAAATTGTATTTCTATAGAAAATTTTGTCAGTCTTTTAATTCTATAGAAATTTTTGTCAAAATTTTATTTTTATAGAAAATTTTGTCAAAATTTTATTTCTGTAAAAAATTATGTCAAAATTTTATTTCGAAAATCGAAAATTTTGTCAAAATTTTATTTCTGTAAAAAATTCTGTCAAAATTTTTTTGCTATAGAAAATTTTGTCGAAATTGTATATCTATAGAAATTTTTTCTAAATTTTATTCCTTTAGAAAATTTTGTCAAAATTTTATTTCTACTATAGACAATTTAGTCAAAATTTTATTTCTATAGAAAATTTTGTCAAAATTTTATTTCTATCGAAAATTTTGTCAAAATTTTATTTATATAAAAATTTTTGTCAAAATTTTATTTCTATAGAAAATTTTGTCATAATTTTATTTCTATAAAAAATTCTGTCAAAATTTTTTTGCTACAGAAAATTTTGTCATTTTTTTTATAGAAAATTTTGTCAAAATTTTATATCTATAGAAATTTTTTCTAAATTTTATTTCTATAGAAAATTTTGTCAAAATTTTATTTCTACTATAGACAATTTAGTCAAAATTTTATTTCTATAGAAAATTTTGTAAATCTTTTATTTCTACTATAGAAAATTTTGTCAAAATTTTATTTCTATAAAAAATTATGTCAAAATTTTATTTCTATAGGAAATATTGTCAACATTTTATTTCTATAGAAAAATTTCTCAAAATTTCATTTTTATAGGAGTTTTTACCAAAATATTATTTCTATAGAAAATTTTGTCAAAATTGTATTTCTATAGAAAATTTTGTCAAAATTTTATTTCTATAGAAAATGTTGTCAAAATTTTATTTCTATAGAAAATTTTTTAAACATTTTATTTCGATAGAAAATTTTGTCAACATTTTATTTCTATAGAAAATTTTGTCAACATTTTATTTCTATAAAAAATTTTGTCAAAATTGTAGTTCTATAGAAAATTTTGTCAAAATTTTATTTCTATAGCAAATTTTTTCAAAATATTATTTCTATAAAAAATTCTGTCAAAATTTTATTTCTATAGCAAATATTGTCAACATTTTATTTCTATAGAAAATTTTGTCAACATTTTATTTCTATAAAAAAACTTTGTCAACATTGTATTTCTATAGAAAATTTTGTCAACATTTTATTTCTATAAAACATTTTGTCACAATTTTATTTCTATAAAAAATTTTCTGAAAATTTTATTTCTACTGTAAATGTTGTCAAAATTTAATTTCTATAGAAAATTTTGCCAAAATTTTATTTCTATAGGAAATTTTGTCAAAATTTTATTTCTGTTTTTCTCTTTTGTCAAAATTTAATTTCTATAGAAAATTTTGTGACAATTTTATTTCTATAAAAAATTTTGTCAAAATTTTTTCTATAGAAAATTTTTTTCAAAATGTTTTTCTATAGAAAATTTTGTCAAAACTCTTTCCTATAGAAAATTTTGTCAAAATTTTATTTCTATAAAAAATTATGTCAAAATTTTATTTCTATAGAAAATTTTGTCAAAATTTTGTTTCTATAGAAAATTTTGTCAAAATTTTATTTCTATAGAAAATTTTGTTAAAATTTTATTTCTATCGAAAATTTTGTCAAAATAATATTTGTATAAAAAATTTTGTCAAAATGTTATTTCTATAGAAAATTTTGTCAAAATTTAATTTCTATAGAAAATTTTGTCAAAATTTTATTTCTATAAAAAATTTTGTCAAAATTTTTTTGCTATCGAAAATTTTGTCAATTTTTTTTTTCTATACAAAATTTTGTCAAAATTTTATATCTATAGAAATTTTTTCTAAATTTTATTTCTATAGAAAATTTTGTCAAAATTTTATTTCTACTATAGACAATTTAGTCAAGATTTTATTTCTACTATAGACAATTAGTCAAAATTTTATTTCTATAGAAAAGTTTGTAAATCTTTTATGTCTACTATAGAAAATTTTTTCAAAATTTTATCTCTATAGAAAATTTTGTCAAAATAATATTTCTATAAAAAATTTTGCCAAAATTTTATTTCTATAAAAAATTTTGCCAAAATTTTATTTCTATAGAAAATTTTGTCAACATTTTATTTCTATAGGAAATTTTGTCAACATTTTATTTCTATAAAAAATTTTGTCAAAATTGTATTTCTATAGAAAATTTTGTCAAAATTTTATTTCTATAGCAAATTTTTTCAAAATATTATTTCTATAAAAAATTCTTTCAAAATTTTATTTCTATAGTAAATTTTGTCAAAATTTTATTTCTATAGAAAATTTTGTCAACATTTTATTTCTACAAAAAACTTTGTCAACATTGTATTTCTATAGAAAATTTTGTCAACATTTTATTTCTATAGAACATTTTGTCAAAATTTTATTTCTATAGAAAATTTTCTGAAAATTTTATTTCTACAGTAAATTTTGTCATTTCTATAGAAAATTTTGCCAAAATTTTATTTATATAGAAAATTTTGGCAAAATTTTATTTATATAGAAAATTTTGGCAAAATTTTATTTCTCTTTTTCTATAGAAATGAAATTTTGACAAAAGAGAAAAAGAGAAATAAAATTTTGACAAAATTTTATTTCTCTTTTGTCAAAATTTCATTTCTATAGAAATTTTTGGGACAATTTTATTTATATAGAAAATTATGTCAAAATTTTATTTCTCTAGAAAGTTTTGTCAAAATTTTATTTCTATAGAAAATTTTGTCAAAATATTTTTCTATAGAAAATTTTGCCAAAATTTTTTTCTATAGAAATTTTTTTCAAAATGTTTTTCTATAGAAAATTTTGTCAAAACTTTTTTCTATAGAAAATTTTGGCAAAATTTTATTTCTATAGAAAATTTTGTCTACATTTTATTTCTATAGAAAATGTTGTCAAAATTTTATTTCTATGGAAAATTTTGTCAAAACTTTATTTCAATAGAAAAATGTGTCAAAATTTTATTTCTGTAGAAAATTGTGTCAAATTTTATTTCTGTAGAAAATTTTGTCAAAATTTTATTTCTATAAAAAATTTTATTTCTATAGAAAATTTTCTCAAAATTTTGTTTGTTAAATTGAATTATATACGTATTTTATCGGCCTTTTTTTGTTTAATATATACCCCGTATAGACTAATTTACAATTTAGAACACGGTGTTAAGAAGTTGTTAGATACCTTGCCATCGGCAAGTGTTACCACAACTCAGGTAATTCGATTGTGGATGACAGTCTTTAGTAGAAGTTTCTACGCAATCCATGGTGGTATACTTGTTTTTTAATACAAAATTTAAAAATTAAAAAATTTTCAATGTTTCTAGTTTGATTAAACAGTTAATTGTATCAATTGTAATCGATTTAATTAAAAAAGTGTTGAGTTTCAATTAAGCTTTTAATTGGAAATATTTTGGTGATATTGCTTTTTGTGTGTTGTTTAATTCATTTTAATTAAAAAATTAATTGCATTGAAAATAATTATTTGATTTTCTTTCAAATTCAATTATTTCAATTGAGTATGAAAATTAATTAACACATATTATTAATATATTTTTCTGTGCATAATAGATATAATGAAATCAATTCGTTCACATCATTTCAAAAATACTAAACTCGAAAGGAAGTAATCTTTTAGTAAAAAAAAAAAAATCATTATAAATTATGAACAATATTTTTCTCAGGCCAGGTGACTTTCCATCCCCCAAGGATTTTATCCCTAGAAAAAGTGGCACAGTAATTTTCTAAGTGTCTTTTTTATATAAATGATTGAAATATTAAAAAAAATACTTGAAATATGATCTAAACAAATGTTTATAATGCTATACCCAATTTTAAGGTATTTGAAATATTTTTAAAATAAACAAAACAGAAGTTTGAGTTTATTACTCACTGCATAGCAACCTATTTATTTTCTATTGTTTTTTTTTTTCAAATACAAAAGAAAGAATTTCAATTGGAAAGAAGATCGTAACAAATAGAAAAAAATGTGTTTGTTTTTAAGGCGACACCTGAAAGTGACCGTAAGCGGCCATTTTCATGTAGCTCCGTTAGGCTTTAACTGCCAGTTAACAGAAAGAAAAATGGAAATATATTTTCTCCGGTTAACTTTACTGAAAATTTTTCAGCAGTTAAGTTTCTAACTAGCATATGGCATAGAGGATAGTTAACCCTCAAATGCCCAAAATCCGCCTTCGATAAAACGGAAAGCTCTAAATAAAACACGCCTGAAAACAACAAAAACGGCTAAAATGTAGAACAAAATGTAGTCAAAACACTACAACAGACTTGGTAGAATATAGTGGATTTTGCCGTATTGATTTTGCTGGTTTGGTTTTTTTGTTATTGTATCGTAAACCTTGACTATCCTATCAGCTGACAGAAAAAAATGGGGCATTACACGGTAAAATTCTGCTACTAAGACATGCGACTTTAGCGAAGGAACGCACATTTTTTAAAGATTAAGGACACCTTTGAATCAATGATTATATACTTTAAAAAAAATATGTAATAATTATAAACCTTTTCTTTTTTATTAGAAATTTGTCCTCAATATTGTCTAAATTGAGTGTGTCCTAAAATCTTTCATTTTAAGTCAATATTTGTTTCAGTGTATGTAACCAAACTTTATCGATTTGAGTAACTTCGATTAGTTGAAATTGAAAAGTACAATAACTCAATTTTTACTTTTTGACTTTTTATACCCTCCACTATAGGATGGGGGTATATTAACTTTGTCATTCCGTTTGTAACACATCGAAATATTGCTCTAAGACCCTATAAAATTCTGAGTCGATCTAAGCATGTCCGTCCGTCCGTCCGTCTGTTGAAATCACGCTAACTTCCGAACGAAACAAGCAATCGACTTGAAACTTGGCACAAGTAGTTGTTATTGATGTAGGTCAGATGGTATTGCAAATGGGCCATATCGGTCCACTTTTACGTATAGCACCCATATAAACAGACCCCCAGATTTGGCTTGCGGAGCCTCTAAGAGTAGCATATTTTATCCGATCTGGCTGAAATTTGGTACATGGTATTAATATATCGTCTCTAACAACTATGCAAAAATTGGTCCATATCGGTCCATAATTATATATAGCCCCCATATAAACCGATCCCCAGATTTGACCTTCGGAGCCTTTTGCAGGAGCAAAATTAATCCGATCCGGTTGAAATTTGGTACATGGTGTTGGTATATGTTATTTAACAACCATGCAAAAATGGTCCATATCGGTTCATAAATATATATAGCCCCAATATAAACCGATCCCCAGATTTGACCTTCGGAGCCTTTTGCAGGAGCAAAATTCACCCTATGCAGTTGAAATTTGGTACATGGTGTCGGTATATGTTCTTTAACAACCATGCAAAAATTGGTCCATATCGGTTCATAAATATATATAGCCCCCATATATACAGATCCCCAGATTTGACCTTCGGAGCCTCTTAAAGGAGCAAAATTCATCCGATCCAGTTGAAATTAGGTACATGGTGTTGGTATATGTTCTTTAACAACCATTCAAAAATTGGTCCATATCGGTCCATAATTATATATAGTCCCCATATAAACCGATCCCCAGATTTGACCTTCGGAGCCTCTAAGAGAAGAAAATTTCATCCGATCCGGCTGAAATTTGGTACATGGGGTTGGTATATATTCTTTAACAACCATGCAAAAATTGGTCCATATCGGTCCATAATAGCCCCTATATAAACCGATCCCCAGATTTGGCCTCCGGAGTCTTTTGCAGGAACAAAATTTATCCGATCCGGTTGAAATTTGGAACGTGGTGTTAATACGTAGTCTCTAACAAACACGCAAGAATTGGTCCATATCGGTCCATAATTATATATAGCCCCCATATAAATCGATCCCCAGGTTTGACCTTCGGAACCTGTTGGAGGAGCAAAATTCATCCGATCCGGTTAAAAAAAATTGGTCCATATCGGTCTATAGTTATATATAGCCGATCGCCAATCAGACAAAAAGTGGTCCATATCGCCAAAAATAATCTACCAAAATTTTATTTAAACAGAAAATTTTGTCAAAATTTTATTTCTATAGAAAATTTTGTCATTCAAAATTTTATTTCTATAGAAAATTTTTTCAAAATTTTATTACTATAGACAATTTTCTCAAAATTTTATTTCTATAGATTTTTTTTTTTTTTAATTTTATTTCTATAAAAATTTTATCAAAACTTTATTTCTATAAAAATTGTATCAATATTTTATTTCTATAGAAAGTTTTGTCAAAATTTTATTTCATTACATGTTAGCCTGATACCGAAACAGGCAATTGACGTCCAAATGCATTATATCAAATTATACAATTATTATTCGAGCTTTATGGACAGATATAGATTAAGGAACATGGTTAATAGAGCCATTGAAAAGAAAACGCCAGATACAAATCTATACACGCCTGGACTGTACATGTTTCGGTTCGGGCGAATGAACCTTTCCACAGCCAAATGTTTTCTCCATAAGGAGTTAGCATAAAGGGCCCAAAATTGAGTTATCTCTCCCAGCCAGATCTATACTAAAAGGCTGTGGAAAGGTTCATTCGCCCGAACCGAAACATGTACAGTCCAGGCGTGTATAGATTTGTATCTGGCGTTTTCTTTTCAATGGCTCTATTAACCATGTTCCTTAATCTATATCTGTCCATAAAGCTCGAATAATAATTGTATAATTAGATAAAATTTTATTTCTATAGAAAATTTTGTCAAAATTTGATTTCTGTAGACAAATTTTGTCAAAATTTGATTTCTATAGAAAATTTTGTCAACCTTTTATTTCTATAGACAAATTTTGTCAAAATTTTATTTCTATAGACAAATTTTGTCAAAATTTTATTTCTATAGAAAATTTTGTCAAAATTTTATTTATATAGAAAAATTTTTCAAAATTTTATTTCTATAGACAAATTTTGTCAAAATTGTATTTCTATAGACAAATTTTGTCAAAATTTTATTTCTATAGAAAATTTTGTCAAAATTTTATTTCTATAGAAAATGTTGTCAAAATTTTATTTCTATAGAAAGTTTTGTCAAAATTTTATTTCTATAGAAAATTTTGTCAAAATTTTATTTTTATAGAAAAATTTATCAAAATTTTATTTCTATAGAAAAATTGGTCAAAATATTATTTCTATAGGAAATTTTATCAATGTTTTGTTTCTATTGAAAATTGTGTCCAAATTTTATTTCTATAGAAAATTTTGTCAAAATTTTATTTTTATAGAAAGTTTTGTCAAAATTTTATTTCTATAGAAAATTTTGTCAAAATTTGACTTCTATAGAAAATTTTGTCAAAATTTTATTTCTATAGAAAATGTTGTCAAAATTTCATTTCTATAGAAAATTTTATCAAAATTTTGTTTCTATAGGAAATTTTATCAAAATTTTGTTTCTATTGAAAATTGTGTCCAAATTTTATTTCTATAGAAAATTTTGTCAAAATTTTATTTCTATAGAAAATTTTGTCAAAATTTTATTTTGTCAAAATTGTATTTCTATTGAAACTTTTGTCAAAATTTTATTTCTATAGAAAATTTTGTCAAACTTAATTATATACGTATTTAATCGGGCTTTTTTTAGTTTAATATATACCACGTATGGACTACCTTGGAATTTAGAAGACGGTGTTAGGAAGTTTTAAGATACCTTACCATTGGCAAGTGTTACCGCAACCCAATTAATTCGATTGTGGATGACAGTCTTCAGTAGAAGTTTCTACGCAATCCATGGTGGAGGATACATAAGCTTCGGCCTGGCCGAACTTACGGCCGTATATACTTGTTTCTAATTTTGTTTTAAAAGTCTATTATTCAAAATGTTAATGTTTCACTTATTCCTCTATTCAAGATGTTATCCAAAGTTGCTATTTAAGAATCTATCCCTACCGTTTATATTAGCTAATTTATTCTAGCTTATCTATGTAAATTTACAAGTATCTCTTAATTACAAAAAAAAATAAGAAAAAAAAAATCGCATCTTTATTTTTAGTACTTACATATGAATTCATTGGATCCCTGTGATCCATTACCGCTACCAGCACCATTTGCATCGCCATTCAATTCATTTAGATTTGTGGTAATACTGATGGAAGAGCATTTGAAGCCATCATTAAAATAAACGTGATCCGATGCCGGATTTGGTTTCATTTTGGGATATTTGGAATTCTTTGTTTTTTGTTTTAATATATATTTTTTATAATCCAAGTGAATAGAATTTTACAACAAAATATAACTTTTTTTTATTTGGGATTAATATTATAATTCACTTTGTTGTTTTGTTTTTTTTTTCTTAATATGATGCAGGCTTATAAAATACACGTTTTTATTAAATAAAAAAAAATTTGAAGAAAAATTCAAAAAACACACACACAGAAATTCCAAACACTTTTGCACTTTTAGGTATTGAGGGATTTTTTTTTAAGCAGCCCGCCGATGCGGAGATAATCGCTGGGAGGGGCAGTAACAGTTAGTCTCGGTTTGTTGATTTTATAATTATTCTTAATTCCATTTAATGCTACAATTTTAATCAGCATTAATAAGTTCAATTTGTTGTTGAAATGTTTGTATTATAAAAATTTTTATTTGGTATATTTTAGACGTTGACAAAATGAAAAAAAAAAATTTAAAAATTATTTTCCACTTATTTTCATATTTAAAATTATCGATAATCTCTAATCGATATTTGTTTACTTGGTCGGTTGTTAAACTTGAATTCTGTTGTAAAAAAAAGGAAATTAAAGCATTTCTTAATTATTGGGCTTCCCCACATATATAGCGACCATAAAAATGACAACGACTTTGGAATTGAGGAAAAATGTTTTGTGTGCGTGTGATTTTTTTTTCTCAGACAATTTAAACTTGAACTTCGGCCCAGATGAGATTGAAGCAGGTGATGATAATAATCGTGAGCAAAAATTCCACCGGCAAAAATTATGTAAACCTAGATTTTCTTACACTCGCGAAATGGTAACCAAACAATTTTGGACAACCAAGACCGACTTGATAAGATACCAAAATGCATTAAAGTCACGTACGAATGTTTAGTTGGTAATTTTTCACGAATTAAAAAATTTTTTTTCTCAATATCTCTTGTATTGTTTTATCAAAGTCAAAAATAACATGGGAACTTTAATTAAGTTGATAATTAAAATATTAAATTGTAGTAAATATATGTCAATATTAAGATTTTAAAAATTATTTCAAAATATTTTTTTTTCTTATATTTTTTATTATTTATTTTAATTCTTTTGTTATATTTTAAAATTTTTGTTTTCCCCAATCCATTACTTGTAATTTGTTTTAATAAATTTTTCTTTTCGTTTTTTTGTTATTGTTTTTTAGTTTTTTTGTTTTGCTTTTCCTACAAAAAACAAATTATATTTTATTTTCACTTTGTTACCCGTCAAAGTTTGAGATACAACTGTTTTCATTTATGGCTCAAACCTTGTCTTTTATAAAATCAAAGCAAAATTTCATTCCAACACATTGAACAACAACAATTTCGAATTGAACGAAATGAGACGTCCGCACATTAATGGACTTTGTGGATTTTATTTATTTTTGTTTGTTTTTTATATATTTTTTTTATATTTTCAAAACTTCTCCCGTATCGTTTGCCCACCACCTTCACAAAGCTAGTAGCTCTAGCTTCTCACTCACAGTTTAACTCAATTTGTCGGCTACCGATTGTTGATCGTCATTTAAATCCGGTCGTATAGACCATACCTTTCGTGAAGGTTCGTTTGTTTGTTTGTTTGTTTGTGTTATTGCAAACAGACATAAAGACGACGCTTCTCTTTTTTCCCGTTGGTTTATCTGTGTTTTTTTTTTTAACTGGGCTTACGCGCTCTTCTATAAGGTTGCCAGATGTATTGGTTTTGAATGATAAGTATTCCCGTTTTAAGCTGGGTAATTTGTTCATAACGGCCTGAAAAAAAGCAGCATTGTCAATTTAAAATTATCCAGCGGGGAAAATGGTATAAAAATGCCACACACACTCAAAAAAAGTTTACTTGGCTCCAAAGATTTTGACCTTCCTTTAAGGATTTTGGTATTGATTCCGAGCCAAAGTTGCGGGTTCTATAAAATAAGGAAATTTTTTTGCGACTTATCTGGCTTTAAATCTAGGATCTATAAAAAAATTGCCTTAGTTTAAAGTCATGCAACGAAGGAACTCAAATTTTCAAAATCTATGTCCTAAATTTAATGAAAAAAATTTTTGAAGCAAAGATTATAAACTTTCTTTTAATTTAAATTTCATTATTTTAAAGAAAATTGTCCTTAATAGTGTGTAAATTGCGCATCCTAAAATTGAGGTTGCGTAATCTTTAATATCACGTAAATATTTTTTTCAGTGCAGGACCTATAACAAACAATGGACTTATTGAGAGGAGCGTTCGGTGAACATTTCATATCACATTCTGGACCGTTTAATTGGCCGCATAGATCGTGCGATTTAACGTATCTAGACTGTGTTTTGGTAGAGCTATTTGCAGCTCATGTCTATACAACAGGGATGGAAAATACATTTTTTAACAAAGTACAAAAACGGTATTTTTTGAGCGAAAAAGTACTTTTCACTAAATTCCAACAAAAACTCCATTGAAAGATTATTGTCAAGATCTCCTTTAGGCTGAATTTTAAAGAAAATAAAATTTTGTTTGTCAACTCCTCAATTTTAAATATTTTCTTTTTTTAGTTTTTTATCGGCTTACAATACTACTACCGTAGTATTGTAATCACGGTTGCCACAGTTGGCAGAATTCATGGTAATTCGTAACTAATGAAAAAATAAAATTTTCTGAAGAAATAAAATTTTGAAAAAATTTTCTATAGACATAAAATTTTGCAAAATTTTCCATAAGAATAAAATTTTCTGTAGAAAAAAAAATTTTTACATAACTTTCTATAGAAATTTTTTTTTAATTTTCTATAGGAATAAAATTTTTACAAAATAAAAATAAAATTTTGAGAAAATATTCTATAGAAATAAAATTTTGACAAAGTTTTCAATAGAAATAAAATTTTGACAAAATTTCCTATAGAAATAAAATTTTGCAAAGTTTTCCATAGAAATAAATTTTTCTATAGAAAAAAAAATTTACATAATCTATATACATGTCGAATATAATAAAAACATCGATAATATTTTTACATAACTTTCTATGGAATTTTTTTTTTAATTTTCTATAGGAATAAAATTTTTACAAAGTTTTCTATAAAAATAAAATTTTGAGATAATATTCTAAAGAAATAAAATTTTGACAAAATTTTTCTTTGACAAAGTTTTCAATAGAAATAAAATTTTGACAAAATTTTCTATAGAAATAAAATTTTCTATAGAAAAAAAATTTACATAATTTTCTATAGATTTTTTTTTTAATTTTCTATAGGAAAAACATTTTAACAAAATTTTCTATAAAAATAAAATTTTGAGAAAATTTCCTATAGAAATAAAATTTTGACAAAATTTTCTATAGAAATAAAATTTTGACAAAATTTTCTATAGACATAAAATTTTGCAAAATTTTCCATAGAAATAAAATTTTCTATAGAAAAAAAAATTTACATAATCTATATACATGTCGAATATAATAAAAACATCGATAATATTTTTACATAACTTTCTATGGAATTTTTTTTTTTAATTTTCTATAGGAATAAAATTTTTACAAAGTTTTCTATAAAAATAAAATTTTGAGATAATATTCTAAAGAAATAAAATTTTGACAAAATTTTTCTTTGACAAAGTTTTCAATAGAAATAAAATTTTGACAAAATTTTCTATAGAAATAAAATTTTCTATAGAAAAAAAATTTACATAATTTTCTATAGATTTTTTTTTTAATTTTCTATAGGAATAAAATTTTTACAAAATTTTCTATAAAAATAAAATTTTGAGAAAATATTCTATAGAAATAAAATTTTGACAAAGTTTCAATAGAAATAACATTTTGACAAAATATTCTATAGAAATAAAATTTTGACAAAATTTTCTATAGAAATAAAATTTTCATGGTAATTCGTAACTAATGAAAAAATAAAATTTTCTGAAGAAATAAAATTTTGAAAAAATTTTCTATAGACATAAAATTTTGCAAAATTTTCCATAAGAATAAAATTTTCTGTAGAAAAAAAAATTTTTACATAACTTTCTATAGAAATTTTTTTTATATTCTATAGGAATAAAATTTTTACATAATTTTCTATAAAAATAAAATTTTGAGAAAATATTCTATAGAAATGAAATTTTGACAAAATTTCGTACAGAAATAAAATTTTGACAAAGTTTTCAATAGAAATAAAATTTTGACAAAATTTTCTATATACATAAAATTTTGCAAAATTTTCCATAGAAATAAAATTTTCTATAGAAAAAAATTACATATTTTCTATAGATTTTTTTTTTTTAATTTTCTAAAGGAATAAAATTTTTACAAAATTTTCTAAAGGAATAAAATTTTGAGAAAATATTCTATAGAAATACAAATTTGACAAAATTTCCTATAGAAATAAAATTTTGACAAAATTTTCTATAGAAATAAAATTTTGACAAAATTTTCTATAGACATAAAATTTTGACAAAATTTTCTATAGACATAGAATTTTGCAAAATTTTCCATAGAAATAAAATTTTCTATAGAAAAAAAATTTTACATAATTTTCTATAGAATTTTTTTTTAATTTTCTATAGGAATAAAATTTTTACAAAATTTTCTATAAAAATAAAATTTTGAGAAAATATTCTACAGAAATAAAATTTTGACAAAGTTTCAATAGAAATAATATTTTGACAAAATGTTCTATAGAAATAGAATTTTGACCAATTTTCCAAAAGAAAACAATTTTCAAAACTTTCTGAAGAAAAAAATTCTGGCAAAATAATATTTTTTGGTAAGATTTTCGCATTATTTTAGTACTCAATCGATAACATCTTACCTAGAAAGTGTTCGTGTGGAAGCTTAATATAGAATCACATTCTTTTTCTGACCAAAACATTCTTGATATTCAAGAAAATCGTGGTTTTGGCTCTGGCTTTCACAAAATCGAGATTTTCTTGCCGCCTGAAATTGTCTGTTTTGTTAAATTTGTGAAAGACCCTTAGCAAATAAGTTTTTTAAAGACTTTCTCAAAATATTAACGTATTTTGCCAAAACTATTGTACCATAAATGTGATATCGGCTCAAAACTGTATACACCAAAGGTACTAAATCATTAGCTGGGATACATGGTACTGACCAGAGTGAAAAAGTATTGAAAAAAGTACTATAGTACTGCAATTTCCATCCCTGCTATACATACAAGCCGGTATCGATTGACATATTGGAAGACAACGTTGTATCATTTATTCGTGAGATATCGGGCGAAATATTTGAAATAGTATGGCACTACTACCGATTGAAACTCCATGCAATTTTCTGAATTTTATGTTTTTTTTTTTAATTTCCTACAGCTTCTAAAAAATCACCCTTTATAAGCCTCCTCTCTCGTTTTTGATCAGTTCATATGGAGGAGTGTATATAAAATTATGAACCGATATGGACCCATTTATGCCAGGTAATTAGAGGCAATATACTGACATCGTACACCAAATGTGAAACGGGTCGGATGAAATTCCCTCCTCAATGAGGAGGGTCTTTAATCCAAATTTGCGCTATGGACCAATCGCTCTTCCAAGATGCTGCGAAAGTCACACCCGGCGGGTCGGTTTATGGTGGCTATTATAAAACAATATGGACCAATTGCTCTTGTAAGAGGCTCCGGAAGTCAAGCTGATTTATATGGGGGCTATATCTAAAAGTTAGCTTAATTGCAAACGGCGGACGGACGGACACCGCTTTATCGACTCAAACATTTTCCACGACCCAGAATATATAGAATGAAGACCAAAATTGATTTCCAATCATTGATTTCCGATATTTGATAACTACTTTTATGTTTACTTTATATTATCATAAACCAATAAATGTGCAGACGTCTCAAGTCCATTCACAATAATTTTGTTTATTTGCAATGCGCAGTAACCCAATTTCTTTTTGGTCTATGCTATTATATTATTTCCCTTATAATTGTTTTTATGAACAAATATTATTTACTACAATACAAGCGACATAAATATGTTTGCGTCAATAGTCAATAAACATTTTAGCATCCAAAAATAGCAAAGTTGTTATCTTAGACATATCCACCAAACTCGTAAAATGTTCTATAAATACTACACGTATACTATAAATACGAACAGAAATAGAAATATTTATTGCAATAAAGCTACAAAGTAAACCATAGACCAATAAAGATATAGACGTCTCAAGTCCAGCGTTGTAGCATAGACCAAGAAAGATATAGATGTCTCAAGTCCATTCACAGCACTGTAATTTGTGTGCCCACCGTAGATGGCACTTTTTCTGCTACAAATGAGTGATTTTTTAATTTGTTTTCTTTCCTTTGCTCTTTTGAAGAAACTCCAAAAATTGTAAAAGATTATAAAATCCTGTATATCTACACCTTTTTTAATGCAAGCTGACTGCTTTTTACGGTAATTCTCGTTCTCCACAAAGAAATTGAGTAACTTGACTGCGCAATTGAGTGCGATGACGACGTACTGCAAAAAAAAAAAAACAAAATTATTGTGAATGGACTTGAGACGTCTTTATACATATATTGGTCTATGAAACTATTCCACAGTTTGCTTCATATTATCTTATTACCCTTATAATTGATTCAATAAAAAATATTATTTACGACAATACAAGCCACAAAAATAAGTTTGCATCAATAGTCAATAAACATTTTAGTATCCAAAAATAGCAAAGATGTTATTTTGAACATATCCACCAAACTCATAAATTGTACTATAATTACCAACAGAAAAACAAAAATATAAATTTTTATTGTAATCAAGCTTAACAAGTAAATTACAATAGATATAAAATTTTGACAAAACTTTCTATAAAATTAAAATTTTTAAAAAATTTTCTATAGAAATAAAATTTTGACAAACTTTTCTATAGAAATAAAATTTTGACAAAATTTTTTAGAAACAAAATTTTGACAAAATATTCTATAGAAATAAAATTTTGACAAAATATTATATAGAAATTAAATTTTACCAAACTTTTCTATAAAAATAAAATTTTGACAAAATTTTCTATAGAAATAAAATTTTGACAAAATTTTCTATAGAAATAAAATTTTGATAAAATTTTCTATAGATATAAAATTTTGACAAAATTTTCTATAGAAATAAAATTTTGACAAATTTCTATAGAAATAAAATTTTGACAAAATTTTTTATAGAAATAAAATATTGACAAAATTTGCTTTAAAAATACGATTTTGACGAAGTTTTCTCTAGAAATAAAATTTTGACAAAATTTTCTATATAAATAAAATTTTGAAAAAATTTTCTATAGAAATAAAATTTTGACAAAATTTTCTATAGAAATAAAATATTGACAAAATTTTCTATAGAAATAAAATTTTGACAAAATTTTCTATAGAAATAAAATTTTGACAAAACTTTCTAAAAAAACAATTTTGACAAAATTTTCTATAGCAAAAAAATGGACAAAATTTTCTATAGAAATAAAATTTTGACAAAATGTTCTATAGAAACAAGATTTTGACAACATTTTCTATAGAAATAAAATTTTGACAAAATTTTCTATATAAATAAAATTTTGACAAAGATCTCTATAGAAATAAAATTTCGACAAAATTTTCTATAGATAAAAATTTTGACAAAATTTTCTATAGAAATAAAATTTTGACAAAATTTTCTATAGAAATAAAATTTTGACAAAAAATTTCTATAGAAATAAAATTTTGACAAAATTTTCAATAGAAATAAAATTTTGACAAAATTTTCTATAGAAATAAAATTTTGACAAAATGTTCTATAGAAATAAGATTTTGACAACATTTTCTATAGAAATAAAATTTTGACAAAAATTTTCTATAGAAATAAAATTTTGACAAAATTTTCTATAGAAATAAAATTTTGACAAAATTTTCAATAGAAATAAAATTTTGACAAAATTTTCTATAGAAATAAAATTTTGACAAAATTTTCTACAGAAATAAAATGTTGACAAAATTTTCTATAGAAATAAAATGTTGACAAAATTTTCTATATAAATAAAATTTTGACAAAAATTTCTATAAAAATAAAATTTTGACAAAATTTTCTATATAAATAAAATTTTGACAAAGATCTCTATAGAAATAAAATTTTGACAAAATTTTCTATAGAAAAAAATTTTGACAAAATTTTCTATAGAAATAAAATTTTGACAAAATGTTCTATAGAAATAAGATTTTGACAACATTTTCTATATAAATAAAATTTTGACAAAATTTTCTATAGAAATAAAATTTTGACAAAAATTTTCTATAGAAATAAAATTTTGACAAAATTTTCAATAGAAATAAAATTTTGCAAAATTTTCTATAGAAATAAAATTTTGACAAAATTTTCTACAGAAATAAAATTTTGACAAAATTTTCTACAGAAATAAAATGATGACAAAATTTTCTATATAAATAAAATTTTGACAAAAATTTCTATAGAAATACAATTTTGACAAAATTTTCTATAGAAATAAAATTTTGACAAATATTTTCTGTAGAAATAAAATTTTGATAAAATTTTCTATAGAAATAAAATTTTGACAAAATTTTCGATAGAAATAAAATTTTGACAAAATTTTCTATAGAAATAAAATTTTGACAAAGTTCTCTATAGAAATAAAATTTTGACAAAATTTTCTATAAAAATAAAATATTGACAAAATTTTTATAGAAACAACATTTTGACAAAAAGAAAACAGAAAACTCGTTATCGGAATGATGTGTTCAATTAGGCTGTCCTCTTTTCTCTTTTAAAGAGAACATGTTCTCTTTTTGTGTTCGTGTCTTTTTGTTCACTCTCTTTTTTTGGTGCCGTATTTTTATGTCCAACAGTGCTCTTTATGTACTCTATTTCAAGAAAAAATCCTAGATTGATGGAATTTTATTTATTTAGTAGGAATTCGGCACAATTGTTCACCACTAATTGTTTACTGGGTTAAATCTGTTGACAAATTAAAGGCCGGAACACAATTGCGACGTTTCGACGTACTGCGTAAAAATTAGAAATAGATGTAATTGAACGTACGACGTAAATACGCCAATATGTTGTCGTCGTCAATTGTGGGCGAGATCATAGGAACATGTGTGTTTTATTTTTGACAACGTATTTTTGAATTTATTTTGTTTATTTTTTAAGAAAATGTGATTCTTTTTGTTTTTTATTGTTTTATTATATATTTATTTCGTTGTTTCTATCATTAGACATTTTTATTATTTTAATTTTAACATCAATAAAGTTATTAATTACATAATAAAGAATTTTTTTATTGTAAACTCTTTTTTTAGCTAAAATGTTCTCATTTTTTAAAGCGAAAGTTCTCTTTTGAAAATTATCTATATGGAAACCCTAGTTCAAATAGTAATAAATATTCAATACTAAGACATTTATGACACTTTACTACACCCAGAGAAATGGTTGGTTGCAATTCGATCATTACAATGAGGAAATGATGTCAGTAACTTATTTTTTGTTACAAGAACAATGGTTTGATTATTTTCCCCATTATACATCCAACACGACCATAAAAAAGTTCACAGGATCAAAACGAAATTCCCATAACCATTCAATTGGTTACAATAACCAACACCGATAAATTTGGTTTTATGCTGCATAAAATTGTTAAGCTAACCACCAGCATAGTGAGACCTACATCATGGGAATCAACAAATGGTTCTTACAACCAAAAGTTAAGTATACTAATAGAATCTTAGTTCAATTATAGGACGGGCGTAAGGTAGTTGTTGCAACAAATAAATATTTATATCAACATCGACATGGTAAATGATATGACGCTACAAAATTTGCAAAACGGGGAACAGCATTTACTTGATAATTGTCCGCAATACATTGAATAAAGTTTATCCCATAGAAAAGAAGTTGCCTTCAGGTAAGTATCGCACCGATTTATAAAAAAGGAATATTACAAACGTTTTCATAAAAATTGTAGGCTTCATACACGAACAAACACAAATACTTTCTACGGCAAGCGAGCTTTTTTATTGTATTAAGCATACAGGACAGGTCTAAGTCGATGTGTATTTATATCTAGAGGATTAAGGAAGACATTTCTGGCAAGTATATATTGAATTAGGTTCTGTAGTTTGACCACATAATTGCAACCTAATAACCATCTGTCATTGGTATACAAATATTACCTATCATATATTGTAAATTGATCTCACGTATATGTAGATCAAAAGCCTTTGTTGTTAGCACCTTTTGTATTTATTTTCGTAGTTTATTATTATTGTAAATCTTTTAATAAATTAATAAAATCTCAATATAATCTGCCCTTTCATTTAATATTGGAATTTGGTTAGGATAATAATAGAGAAAATCGAGGGGGGTTGCACCAACAAACAAAACAATTAATATGAGATTGCGACAACCAATGCAAAGTTGATCCAACATACTACTATGCAGTTACAATTGTCAAATGTTAGTTGTGCTGACAGATATTATTGATAGTTGATGGAACCACCTGCTTTCGGTTGGCAAATAATTCGGTTGAGGCAACGAATTTGTTTTCTGGGTGTACTTTTAGTTTATGTTATTCGATAAATCAATCCCAATAAAATGTTATTGTGAATCGAGAAAACGTAAAAATTCGGCTCACATTTTGCGAATTGGAATAAGAAGAGTATAAAACACCTAATTTGTTTATGAATGCATTAGCCAGAAATGCTTTGCATGTAATTGTACAGAGATGAGGTAACTGCCCGTTAAAGTGAATCATCTGGCAACACTAATTTGCGGTTAATTGTGATTTATGAGCAAACAAAAACACGTAAAATCAGATTCCACAATAGAGATATTCGTAAACATTTAATAGAGTCCCACGATAGTATTGTAGTTGAGTTTCATACACTTAAGGAGTATTTCCGGAGTCACATTACCAATTGTTGAGATTGTTGAGATTTTTTACGAAAAATTCTCAGGCATCCAATATTCATTGGATGCCATTGCATATGAGACGTCTTCTAATGTTCGCTCCATTTGGGGGAATATTTTTGTTTGTTTTGGTTTTGTTTTAGACATCCATCACCATATGTATATGCATATTTTGGATGGTTTTCACTGGAAATCAAATCAAAACACAGTTGTTTTGATTGAGATCTTATTTCATTTTATGCAATCTCAATCTTTGAACTAAACAAAACCCAAGTCTTTTAATTCGTTTTTTTCATGGTAGCAGTTTAATACTTTCTGGAAATGGGTTTTATGGCCAAAGTTGCTGTGAGGGTTTTTCTACGCATTAAAAGAGAAGACTGAGCTATATTTTTGTATAGTCTATTTGTTGTTGTTTTTTTTTTTTAAGACGCCTAATTGTCGTTGGGTTACTGTTTTTCGTTTTGTTTTTTGTGCAAAAAACGTGATTTGCATGAGAGTTGTGGTTTTCATTTCTCTTGATACCACTTGGTACAAGTCAAAGTCTGGGCGGTCACTGGCCAACAATGCGACAGAAGTTTTCTATTTTGAAAAAAAGAACAGAAGAAAAAATAATAGAATTAACAATTCTTTACAGCTTTTATTGTGGTTTCCGACAAGTGGATATTTGCATTCAGCGCCACTTTTTCGTTTCTTGCTAAAATGACGTATTTCACGTAATGAACGAACACAAATATTGGCTTGAATTTAATTAAATTCTATATTCGAAATTCGTATTCTGGATTTTGGCAGTTAGGAGCGGTGTTTCTGTTGACTTCACCCATTGTTCTTTGTTTTTTTTTCATATGAAATGGAAACGTGTTGAAAACATCTCTTCTCTGTTTCAATTTTGAAATTCAAACTAATAAAGGGTTTCGCATGTTCGGTTATTTTAATTGTTGAATGGTTTTCATTCCATGTTTAAACTACTTTAAAATAATTTAAACTTTTATTCAGTTGAAGTTTATTACACAGTGTAAAATTATGTAACCTTTATATTTTAAGGAACTGAAAAGAATATACATAACAACTGATTGCTAAAAATTCACAATAGTTATTCATAATAAAGTGCTATTAGATATGCCAATTTGGTAACATTCCACCTAAAACTTCGGGTGTGATTGACCATGATGAAAAAGATAGAACTCTAGGATATCGACGTTTTCGTTATTCCTTACCACCATATATGGCCACATTTTTGGAGAGCGTATTTAATGTACTGTCATAGAAGTGTTAAGAGCTACAACAACCGATGTTGCATGGCTTGGGCATAGACCAAGGAAGGTATAGACATCTCAAGTGAATTCACAGCGCTGTAGTTTGTCTGCACACCGTAGATTGCTCTTTTTCGTCTGCAATTGAGTGACTTTTTAATTTGGCTTTAATTTGAATTCTTTCCTTTATTCTCTCGTTGAAATATAGAGGCATACCTTGATAATTCACCATGGTTTTGTTTATTTGCAGTGCGCAGTCATTCCACTCAATTGCGCAGTCAAGTGACTCAATTTATTTTTGGAAAACGAGAATAACCGTATAAATTAGTCAATTTGAATTACAAAAAAGATGTGGATGAATAGTATTGTTACGTTTTTATATTTAGGCGTTTTTAATTACCCGACAATTAAAACACAGTTCTTTTAAATAACGACAATCTACAATTTATTTACTATGACTTCACACTTTACAATTCGTTCACACTGAAGTTATTCGTTTGACGCTTTAATTAAGACTGACTCGTTAGCAGCATGCGAGCGCTTTTATATATGACGGTGTGGCAATACGAGAACATTCTGGTAGCACTACAATATTCTGGCAACGCCAGAACATTCTTAGACAATGCTAGAAGGATCTACGACTATTAAGTAATTCGTCTGGTGGCTGCCAAACACATACACACTCACATAGATATATGCTCGCATTACTACAACAACAATGACAATAGACAATGAGATGAAATGAGAAAGCAAAATAACAAAGCAAAGGGGTTGTTATTCTATGAGAGAGTAAGAACTAACATTTCGGTAAGCAAACAAAAGAACATAAAAGAAATTCAGGAAAATACTAGAAAATGAGTAGATGATTCCAACAAGTGATAGCGAAATTTTATCGTTACAATTTTAAATTTTAAATTAACGGAAACTAATTTAAATAAACTTATATCTATAATTATCAAATTCGTAACACTGCCTCCCGCTTAAGCCTGTTCGTCCCGAACAGGCACAGAACCTGTTCCGTAAGGAGCCAATCGTTCCAGATGTACAACTTTCATCTTTGATCTAGGGCTGTCGTCCTTCTGAATCCGGTATACAACATCATTGATCTTCTTGATGACTTTGTATGGGCCTTCCCACTGTGTTTGCAGTTTAGGACACAATCCTTTCTTTCGTTGCGGGTTAAATAGCAGAACCAATTCTTCTTCTTGGAAGCCTTCAGTATTTACAGCACGATCGTATCTCGCCTTCATTCTGTTGCTGACCATTTTTATTTTGTTGCGCACTGATTCGTGAACTTCACCGAAAGTGTTTGGGATGTCGTTTCTGTTTTCTTCCATGGCGAGCTCATTAGGTTTAGCACCGAATATCAGATCACCAGGCAACTTCAACTCAGTTCCGAATAGAACATTGGCCGGTGTTCGAGAGGTGGAATCATGAATGGCAGATCTATACGACAGCAAAAACTTTGGTATATGCTCGTCCCAGTCCCTCTGGCCGTTGTCCACTACTTTTCGAAGATGTTCCTCCAGAGTGCGATTAAACCTTTCTACCATGCCATCGGATTGTGGATGTAATGGTGTAGTCCTCGTTTTCTTGATACCAAGGGATTCACACATCTCTTTGAATATGGCCGATTCAAAATTTCTTCCCTGGTCTGAGTGAATCTCGGACGGCACACCGTAGCGACATATCCAGTTTTTGTTGACAACATCCACAATCGTTTTTGCTTCTTGGTTTGGAATTGCATACACCTCCGGCCATTTGCTGAAGTAATCCATGACCACAAGGACATAACGGTTCCCAGAATCACTTACTGGGAAAGGGCCTGCCACGTCCATTGCTATTCTTTCAAACGGGGCTCCTGGTCTATATTCTTGCATAGGACCTCGACTTTTCCTTGTTGGACCTTTCGCCTTCATGCACTTCTCGCAATTGGCTACCCATTCAGCAATTGATTTCTGGCATCCAACCCAGTAGAATCGTTGCTTCACTTTCTCGGCGGTTTTGGTTATTCCCAGATGACCTCCACTGGGACCATTATGGAACTCCGCCAAAACATCTCTTATTTTGGAATCTGGAACGATGATCAAATTTCGGCTGCTCTTGCCATCTTCGCTTTCCCATTTACGTTGCAGGGATCCATTGACTAGAACTAAACTATCCCATTGAGCCCAGTATGCTTTCATCAGTGGACTTTCGGCTGCGATGTCTTTCTTGCTGGGTTTCTTATTTTCTTGTTTTGCCGAAATAATTTTTCTCAGAATGGGATCTTTACGTTGCTCTGTTGACCAGTCTGTGCAAGATTCGATGTGTAGCTGCCTGACATTTACAACTGTCTCCTTTGGTTCAGCCTTTGAGTAGCGTCCGTTTTCTACATTGCAATGCCGTCGTGACAAGGCTTGATGAATAACTTGTTTGCCACCTTTTCTATTATCCGCAAAATTTGAATTTGAGTCGCTTGGCTTTGTGGTCGGCTTCTTCTGACTATTGTTTAATGGAGATGGCGAGATTGACCCCGACGTTTTACGCCACGCTTTACATTCCCGGGAAAGATGTCCAGCCTTATCACAGTTATAGCATTTTATTCTAGATTTATTTGCCTGCTGCTTCATTTCTTGCATTATCTGCTTTAGAGCCTCTTTTACCAATTCAATGACCGATTTCGATTCTTCACACTCGGTCTCTACTCTGCGTACTTTGTGAATTTGAGGCCGTGCCAGCAATCTCGCAGTCTCTTGTACAAGTGCAAATGTCACTGTTTCTGTGAATGTAGCTTTTTGTGCGGCATATGTTGCACATTTTAAGTCTGGGTCTCGAATGCCATTCACAAAGGTCTCAATTTTGATGCGGTCCACAAGTGGGTGACTCTCTCCTGGGTATGCCAAAAGCACCAACCGCTCTACCTCTGTTGCAAAGTCTTGTAGAGTCTCATTTGACTTCTGGACTCTTCCTCTTAATTCCATTCTGAAGATGTCTTGCTTATGTTCTCCGCCGTACTTACGTTGAAGTGCCGCTATTACTTCATTATAGTTATTTCTAGAAGCAGCGGGAATGCTTTGTATCACATCAGCAGCATTGCCCTTTAATGCCAATAGAAGTTCAATTGCTTTATCATCGTCATTCCACAAATTTCTAGAAGCAACCATTTCGAATTGGAATTTGAAGACATCAAATGACGTTGAGCCATCGAAAACAGGAGTTTTGATTTTTGAGCCCTCAATGACGCGCACTGGACCACCTTTAATTTCCAGCTCTGACATTTTTTTCTCGATGTGCAGAAACTTCTCATCATGAACCATAATTTTCTCATCCACAGAAAGAACTTTCTTATCCAATTCCACAATTTGATTTTCTATATGGTCCACACGTTTTTCCATGCCTTCAGAAATTTGTTGTAGTTTTTCATTGAGAATTCTAGAATTTTCGTCGAATTTTTCTTCCAATTTTCTTGAACTTGCTTCCATTTGTAGGGCATTTTCTTTCTGCAATCTAGAATTTTCTTCCATTTTTCTAGAATTTTCGTCGAATTTTTCTTCCATTTTTCTAGAATTTGCTTCCATCATTTTGCTCAAAACATTGAGCATTGATGTGTAATCCACAACACTCGAAGCCACAGATGGAGTTTCTACACTGCTTGTATTGACGAGTATTGATTCATCAATGTCCTCCTTATAATCAAACTCATGCGTGGCAATGTCCATATTACGCCGTTCAAACTCTTCCAGTAGACGCTTTTGAAGCTGGGCCTTATTGCCTGTTGTCGGCAGCTCCAGTTTGCTCAATTCCTTTTTTAAGTCTTCCACACGAAGCTCATTAAACTTCATTGTAGATTTTTTTTCGTTATTTCACTTCCGACACCAATTGTTACGTTTTTATATTTAGGCGTTTTTAATTACCCGACAATTAAAACACAGTTCTTTTAAATAACGACAATCTACAATTTATTTACTATGACTTCACACTTTACAATTCGTTCACACTGAAGTTATTCGTTTGACGCTTTAATTAAGACTGACTCGTTAGCAGCATGCGAGCGCTTTTATATATGACGGTGTGGCAATACGAGAACATTCTGGTAGCACTACAATATTCTGGCAACGCCAGAACATTCTTAGACAATGCTAGAAGGATCTACGACTATTAAGTAATTCGTCTGGTGGCTGCCAAACACATACACACTCACATAGATATATGCTCGCATTACTACAACAACAATGACAATAGACAATGAGATGAAATGAGAAAGCAAAATAACAAAGCAAAGGGGTTGTTATTCTATGAGAGAGTAAGAACTAACATTTCGGTAAGCAAACAAAAGAACATAAAAGAAATTCAGGAAAATACTAGAAAATGAGTAGATGATTCCAACAAGTGATAGCGAAATTTTATCGTTACAATTTTAAATTTTAAATTAACGGAAACTAATTTAAATAAACTTATATCTATAATTATCAAATTCGTAACAGTATTTTATAAACTTTCACAATATTTGGTGTTTCAACGAGAGAATAAAGTAAAGAATTCAAATTAAAGCCAAATTAAAAAATCACTCAATTGCAGACGAAAAAGAGCCATCTACGGTGTGCAGACAAACTACAGCGCTGTGAATTCACTTGAGATGTCTATACCTTCCTTGGTCTATGATTCCACTCAATTGCGCAGTCAAGTGACTCAATTTCTTTTTGAAAAACGAGAATTACCATACAAATCAGTCAATTTGCAATACAAAAAAGGTGTAGATGTATTGAATTTTGTATGTTTTCTCAATATTTGGTGTTTCACCAAGAAAACAAAAGAAAGAAAACAAAAATAAAGCCAAATTAAAAAATCACTCTATTGCAGACGAAAAAAGTGCACTCTACGGTGTGCAGACAAACTACAGCGCTGTGAATTCACTTGGGATGTCTATACCTTAATTGGTCTATGGTCTCACGTCCATTCACAATTATTTTGTTTATTTTTCTTACGCAATCACCGCACGCAACTACGCAGTTAATTGACTCGATTCCTTTTTGGAAAACGAGAATTACAGTACAAATCAGTCAAATTGCATTAAAAGAAAAAATGTGGATGTTCAGAATTTGATATGCTTTTACAATATCTGGTGTTTCATCAATAGAACAAAGCAAAGGAAATAAATTAAAAAATTTGAAGACGAAAAAGTACCATCTACGGTGTGCAGCGCTGTGAATGGACTTGAGACGCCTATACATTTATTGGTCTATTGCTATTGTGAATGAAGCTACATCACTTTATCAATACCATAGACCAAGGAAGGTATAGACATCTCAAGTTAATTCACAGCGATGTAGTTTGTCTGCACAACGTAGATGGCTCTTTTTCGTCTGCAATTGAGTAATTTTTTAATTTGGCTTTAATTTGTTTTCTTTCCTTTGTTCTCTCGTTGAAACACCAAATATTGTGAAAATTTATAAAATACTGTTCATCCACACCTTTTTTGTAATGCAAATTGACTAACTTATACGGTTATTCTCGTTTTCCAAAAAGAAATTGAGTCACTTGACTGCGCAATTGAGTGGAATGACTGCGCACTGCAAATAAACAAAACCATGGTGAATTATCAAGGTATGTCTCTATATTTTCTTGGTCTATGCAGAACATTGTTGCACCGGTGTTCTATCCAGTCGGTGTTGCCACATTGCATTTTGATAAAGTGTCTTTTTGCAATTCACAATAGCAACTTATTGTGACCAATTTGTCTAATAACGTGAAATTAAGAGTGGTACAGTGTCATAAAAAATCACAGCACGAAATAGACACAGATACATTTTTCGGCATGTCCTGGATAAACGAGTACTCAGTTTTCTTCTAGACCGTCACGGCTTAGGGTATTCAGTACTAAAATAAAACAGGCCTACGATATGAATTGGAGAAAGTATCTCATCCCCATCCTTCCGTATTCAATATAAGCATTTCTATTGTACATTTGTTTATTGGGAATGACTCTTATAACTCCAATAAAAATAAAACGTAAATGATTGCCATAATTATACTGAAAATTTCATTTTTTAAGTGCCCATGATCTATAAATAATTATCTTCTATTTAACTATAAATACCGTTAAATAATAAATAAACGTTATGTCATCCTTTAAGTTCGTTAATACAAAATTAATTAATAAATACAATGATTTCAATTTGCAGTGTCCCCTCCTTCAAAATTTCATTCATTCACAGATTTATGCATTGTTTTATTAATCGCTTAATTCGTGTTCATTTGTCCATTGATAAATCTACAAATGTGCTCACTTCCGTGTGGGCCTATTGAAAGAAGCTTTTCAACAGCTTCAATGATTCGTCCATATGAGCATCTTGGGCAAATGCTAATACATAGTCATTAATTATCATATTAAGAGGTTAAGACACCGGATTGATTAATTGCATTTTTTTCCATAGTATAGTATAGTATAGCTATTGGCGAATTCAATTTGAATTAGAATGAATTTGAAGTGTCCATATATATATGCGAGACACGAGTATTTAGCAAGTGATTATTGTGAGACTGCTTGCCGCCATTGGTGTATGATTGTGTTTATTTGACCCTTAGTGTTAATATTAATAATTCACACGTGTATTAAAGGTAGGAAATAACTTAGACGATTTGCAACTCAAAGCCTATATTTCCAAGGGTTCTTTTCTGCAAAAATTAAAATGAATGCATAAACTTAGTGATGTCTTTTATTACACACAAACAATTTTTTCTGATTCAATCACGAAATTAATTGATCCAATTAATTTTTTAATTGAAATGTCTCCAATCACAGAAATGATAGTATCAATTAAAAAATTGACAGTCAATTAAATATACTACTTGATACTACTAATTTGTGTGGTTGATTTTTATTTCAATTAAAAAATTTGTTGAATCAATTCCTTTTTTAATTGAATATTTTTATACCCCCCACCACACATCGAAATATTGCTCTAAGACCCCATAAAGTATATATATTCTGGGTCGTGGTGAAATTCTGAGTCGATCTAAGCATGTCCGTCCGTCCGTCCGTCTGTCCGGCTGTCCGTCCGTCCGTCCGTCTGTCCGGCTGTCCGTCCGTCTGTGGAAATCACGCTAACTTCCGAACGAAACTAGCTATCGACTTGAAACTTGGCACAAGTAGTTGTTATTGATGTAGGTCGGATGGTATTGAAAATGGGCCATATCGGCCCACGTTTACGTATAGCCCCCATATAAACCGATCCCCAAATTTGGCTTGCGGAGCCTTCCGGAGCAGCAAAATTCATCCGATCCGGTTGAAATTTGGTACGTGGTCTAAGTATACGGTCTCTAACAACCATGCAAAAATTGGTCCATATCGGTCCATAATTATATATAGCCCCCATATAAACCGATCCCCAGATTTGACCTCCGGAGCCTCTTGGAGGGGCAAAATTCATCCGATCCGGTTGAAATTTGGTACCTGATGTTAGTATACGGTCTCTAACAACCATGCAAAAATTGGTCCATATCGGTCCATAAATATATATAGCTCCCATATAAACCGATCCCCAGATTTGAACTCTGGAGCCTCTTGGATGAGCAAAATTCATCCGATCCAATTGAAATTTAGTACGTGGTGTTAGTATATGGTCTCTAACAACCATGCAAAAATTGGTCCATATCGGTCCATAATTATATATAGCTCCCAAATAAACCGATCCCCAGATTTGACCTCCGGAGCCTCTTGGAGGAGCAAAAGTCATCCGATGCGGTTGAAATTTGGTACATTTCGTTAGTATATGGCCTCTAACAGCCATGTAAAAATTGTCAAATTTTATTACTATAGAAAGTTTTGTCAAAATTTCATTTCTATAGAAAGTTTTGTAAAAAGTTTATTTCTATAGCAATGTTTGTCAACATTTTATTTCCATAGAAAATTTTGTCAAAATTTTATTTCTATAGAAAATTTTGTAAAAAATTTATTTCTGTAGAAAATTTTGTCAACATTTTATTTCTATAGACAATTTTGTCAACATTTTCTTTCTATAGAACATTTTGTCAACATTTTATTTCTATAGAAAATTTTGTCAACATTTTATTTCTATAGAAAATTTTGTCAAAATTTTATTGCTATAGAAAATTTTGTCAACATTTTACTTCCATAGAAAATTTTGCAACATTTTATTTCTATAGAAAATTTTGTCAAGTTTTTATTTCTATAGAAAATTTTGTCAAAATTTTATTTCTATAGAAAATTTTGTCAAACTGAATTATATACGTATTTAATCGGCCTTTTTTTTTTTGTTTAATATATACCCCTTATGGACTAACTTACAATTTAGAAGACAGTGTTAAAAAGTTTTACGATACCTTGCCATCGGCAAGTGCTATCGCAACCCAAGTAATTCGATTGTGGATGACAGCCTTTAGTAGAAGGTCCTACGTGGAGGGTACATAAGATTCGGCCTGGTCGAACTTACGGCCGTATATACTTGTTTAAAACTCAATTAAGATTTTAATTGGAGAAATGTTCGTGATTTTTTTTTCTGTGTAATTAAATAAAAACTCAGAAAAATAAATAAAGTGGTTTGGATCCCCAACTTGTGATCTGGAAGTAGAGCAAATCATTGGATCATCTCCAAATAAAGTGCCTACCAGAAATATTGATTTTTCCATAAGACCCTACACTAGAAAAGTTTTCTTTGATCCAAAGATGCGGAAAATCCTTCCCTTAAGATTTTCCGAACCAAAGATGCGACTTCTTTAAAATAAACACATTTTTGAGCGACCTATGGCTTTAATTCTAGGATCAATAAAATTTATCAAATTAGGCAGAAACGGTTTGTTGTGCAACATTTATTATTGCTGTCATTTGCTCTTGACTCAAAGTATCATCTCCATCCAATATTGTTTGCAATTCGGCAATTCGGCGTCTTCAATTTTTTTCAACGTTCTTCATTTCTGACATTAAATTCATTATTTCTGAATTGTTAAAACCATCTTTTGCATGTTACTTCTTATAGGAGCATGACTTTGTAGCACTTTTCTTCAAATGAAAAAAGTAATTTCTTCCGCAAATCATCACTTTTTGGTACAAAATTCGACATTTTAACACGATAAAAAAAATATGATGTTGTCTCTTCAATGTCTCTTCATGTATACAAAATATTTTTCACTGATGTCATCAGGGTTACCATTTTGGTCAGATCGGACCAACCTTGGTCCAAAAAATTATTAATTTTTAAATTTGGTCCGTTGGTCGGATCAAATGGAATTTGGTTGATTTTGGTCCATTTTCGCCAAATCGGTAATTTTTTAAAAATTTTCTATAGAAATACAATTTTGAACAAATTATCTATAGATACGCTCAAAAAAAAGTGAACCCTATATTTTTTTCACTAAAGCTGATTTAATTCAATTTAAGTTCATGGAATTTTTACATTTTAAGAAAGTTTCCATGACGTTAATTATAATAACTAAAATAGAGGAAAAATTATACACAAATGAAGCACAAAGATGAACTAAATTCGGGTCTCCCACAAAATAGTTCAGAATTTCTTAGAATTTGTAAATTTTACCAGTACTGAGCCCATCATGAACTTCGTATGGTACTAAAGACATTTTTGCAATTTTTAACTCCAATTTTTTCCGTCAAACTTCGAAATTTTCTTTAACATTTGAAAAAAATGAATTATGTCTAATAAATTTTCTTGAATTTATCGAAAATTATTTACTTAGTTTTGTGAAATCGGTGTGACATCTGCGTTTCTAATACAGTTTAGTTAAAATTTTCTAAAATTATTAAATTTTTTCTAAAACTAACCAAAATCTTCTTTCCTGCTGGGTTCACTGTTTTTTCAGTGTATAAAATTTTGCAAGTTTATTTAGTTTATCGACCTTTTTCCTTAATTATTAGCTTTTGTTTTTTAATTGGCTTTCAAGGTCACTTTAAAATGCGAATAAAGCAAGAATTGAATTATTCCATTATTTCCATCCAACGTTTCACTGGGATTATTTCCAGCCTCATCAGGGATGATTTATTTATTGGATCTGGCAACAACATATGGAATTACATTAGAGCTTAGCCTATATTCTGTTATTTTCCATAAAAGTTTAACTTACATTCAATTTTAGTCAATTACTTATGCAAAAAAATATATACGTCTATTAATACGACACTATTACAGCACGACATAGAACACATATTTACTAATTGCAAGAATAATTAACTTAATCTAATATCACAGTCAAACTTGTGTTGTTATCACAGATGGTAAATGACAACTAAAATAATACAATGCTGTAGTTGGCGTTAGCATTGTCTTTGTCTTCTTTTCTGTTTATTGCACTTGTTGTTTAAAATAAAATTTTGACAAACTTTTTTATAGAAATAAAATTTTAACAAAATTTTCTATAGAAATAAAAATTTGCCAAAATTACAGAAATAAACTTTAACAAGTATATACGGCCGTAAGTTCGGCCAGGCCGAAGCTTATGTACCCTCCATCATGGATTGCGTAGAAACTTCTTGTAAACACTGCCATCCACAATCGAATTACTTAAGTTGCGGTAACGCTTGCCGATGGCAAGGTATCTTAAAACCTCCTAACACCATCTTCTAAATTGTATGTCCATACGTGGTATATATTAAATCAAAAAAGATCGATCCAATACGTATATAATTCAGTTTGACAAAGTAGACATAAAATTTTGACTAAATTTTCTACAGGAAGACAATATTAAAAAATTTTCTATGGAAATAAAATTTTCACAAAATTTTCTATAGAAATAAAAATTTTGACAAAATTTTCTATAGAAAGAAAATTTTGACAAAAATTTCTACAGAAATAAAATGTTAACAAAATTTTCTATAGAAATAAACTTTTGACAAAATTTTCTATAGAAATAAAATCTTGGTCGATTATTTTTGGTTCGAGTGGCAACTATGATTATGAACCTAATAAAATTTCAACAAAATTTTCTATAGAAATAAAATTTTGACAAAATTTTCTATAGAAATAAAATTTTGACAATGATGAAAATTTTATTATGAACCGAATAAAATTTTAACAAAATTTTCTCCAGAAATAAAATTTTGACAACATTTTCTATAGAAATAAAATTTTGGTAGATTATTTTTGGCTCTAGTGGCAACCATGATTATGAACCGATATGGACCAATTTTTGTGTGATTGGACCAATTTTGGTATGGTTGTTAGCGACCATATACTAACACCACGTTCCTACTTTGAACCGGATCGGATGAATTTTGCTCCTCCAAGAGGCTCCAGAGGTCAAATCTGGAGAACGTTTTATATGGGGGCTATATATAATTATGGACCGATATGGACCATGTTCCAAATTACAACCGGATTGGATGAAATTTGCTTCTCTTTGAGGCTCCGCAAACCAAATCTGGGGATCGGTTTATATGGGCGCTATATATAATTATGGACCGATGTGGACCAATTTTTGCACGGTTGTTAGAGACCATATACCAATACCATGTACCAAATTTCAGCCGGATCGGATGCAATTTGCTTCTCTTTGAGGCTTCGCAAGCCAAATCTGGAGATCGGTTTATATGGGGGCTATATATAATTATAGCCCGATGTGGACCAATTTTTGCATGGTTGTTAGGGACCATATACCAACATCATGTACCAAATTTCAGCCGGATCGGATGAAATTTGCTTCTCTTTGAGGCTCCGCAAGCCAAAATCTGGGGATCGGTTTATATGGGGGCTATATATAATTATGGACCGATGTAAACCAATTTTTGCATGGTTGTTAGAGACCATATACCAATACATATACCAAATATCAGCCGGATCGGATGAAATATGCTTCTGTTAGAGGCTCCACAAGCCAAATCTGGGGATCGGTTTATATGGGGGCTATATATAATTATGGACCGATGTCGACCAATTTTTGCATGGTTGTTAGAGACCATATACCAGCACCATATACCAAATTTCAGTCGGATCGGATGAAATATGTTTCTTTTAGAGGCTCAACAAGCCAAATCTGAGGGTCCCTTTATATGGGGGCTATACGTAAAAGTGGACCGATATGGCCCATTTTCAATACCATCCGACCTACATCGATAACAACTACTTGTGCCAAGTTTCAAGTCGATAGCTTGTTTCGTTCGGAAGTTAGCGTGATTTCAACAGACGGACGGACGGACGGACGGACATGCTTAGATCGACTCAGAATTTCACCACGACCCAGAATATATATACTTTATGGGGTCTTAGAGAAATATTTCGATGTGTTACAAACGGAATGACAAAGTTAATATACCCCCATCCTATGATGGAGGGTATAAAAATAGATTCGTATAGATGCAAAATTATGCAAAAATTTTGCATAGAAAGAACATTTTGTAAAATTTTGCGATAACTTTCTACAGAAACAAAATTTTGACAAAATTTTTTATAGAAATAAAATTTAGACAAAATTTTCTATAGAAATAAAATTTTGACATTTTCTATAGAAGTATATATTAAACTAAAAAGGCCGATTAAATACGTATATAATTAAGTTTAAAGTTTCTATAGAAATAAAATTTTGACAACATTTTCTATAGAAGTAAAATTTGGAAAAAAATTTCTATAGAAATAAAAATTTGACAAAATTTTCTATAGAAATAAAATTTTGACAAAATTTTCTATAGAAATAAAATTTTGACAAAATTTCATATAGGAATAACATTTTGACAATGTTTTCTATAAAAAAAAAATTTTGGTAGATTATTTGTGGCTCGAGTGGCAACCATGATTATGAACCAATGTGGACCAATTTTTGTGTGATTGGGGATCTGCTATATATAACTATAGACCAATACGGACCAATTTTGGCATGGTTATTAGCGGTTGAATTTCGGTTGAATTTTGCTCCTCCAAGAGGCTCCGGAGATCAAATCTGGGGAACGGTTTATATGGGGGCTATATATAATTATGGACCGATATGGACCAATTCTTGCGTGTTTCTTACAGACCACATTCTAACACCATGTTCCAAATTTCAACCGGATCGGATGAATTTTGCTCCTCCAAGAGGCTCCGGAGGATAAATCTGGGGATCGATTTATATGGGGGTTATATATAATTATGGACCGATATGGACCAATTCTTGCATGGTTGTTAGAGACCATATACTAACACCACGTACCAAATTTCAACCGGATCGGATGAATTTTGCTCCTCTAAAAGGCTCCGGAGGTCAAATCTGGGGATCGGCTTATATGGGGGCTATATATAATTATGGACCGATATGGACCAATTTTGGCGTGGTTGTTAGAGACAATATACTAACACCATGTACCAAGTTTCAATTGGATCGGATGACTTTTGCTCCTCTAAGAGGCTCCGAAGGTCAAATCTGGGGATCGGTTTATATGGGGGCTATATATAATTATGGGCCGATGTGGACCAATTTTTGCATGGTCATTAGAGAACCTATACTAACACCATGTACCAATTTTCAGCCGGATGAAATTTGGTTCTCTTAGAGGCTCCGCAAGCCAAATCGGCGGATCGGTTTATATGGGGGCTATATGTAATTATGGACCGATATGGACCAATTTCTGCTTGGTTGTTAGAGACCATATACTAACACCATGTACCAAATTTTAGCCGATTCGGATGAAATTTGCTTCTCTTAGAGCAATCGCAAGCCAAATCGGGGGATCGGTTTATATGGGGGCTATATGTAATTATGGACCGATATGGACCAATTTTTGCATGGTTATTAGAGACCATATACTAACACAATGTACCAATTTTCAGCCGGATGAAATTTGGTTCTCTTAGAGGCTCCGCAAGCCAAATCGGCGGATCGGTTTATATGGGGGCTATATGTAATTATGGACCGATATGGACCAATTTCTGCTTGGTTGTTAGAGACCATATACTAACACCATGTACCAAATATCAGCCGGATCGGATGAAATTTGCTTCTCTTAGAGGCTCCGCAAGCCAAATCGTGGTATCGGTTTATATGAGGGCTATATATAATTATGGACCGATGTGGACCAATTTTTGCATGGTTATTAGAGACCATATACTAACACAATGTACCAATTTTCAGCCGGATGAAATTTGGTTCTCTTAGAGGCTCCGCAAGCCAAATCGGCGGATCGGTTTATATGGGGGCTATATGTAATTATGGACCGATATGGACCAATTTCTGCTTGGTTGTTAGAGACCATATACTAACACCATGTACCAAATTTTAGCCGATTCGGATGAAATTTGCTTCTCTTAGAGCAATCGCAAGCCAAATCGGGGGATCGGTTTATATGGGAGCTATATGTAATTATGGACCGATATGGACCAATTTTTGCATGGTTGTTAGAGAACATATACTAACACCATGTACCAAATTTTGGCCGATTCGGATGAAATTTGCTTCTCTTAGAGCAATCGCAAGCCAAATTTGGGGGTCCGTTTATATGGGGGCTATACGTAAAAGTGGACCGATATGGCCCATTTGCAATACCATCCGACCTACATCAATAACAACTACTTGTGCCAAGTTTCAAGTCGATAGCTTGTTTCGTTCGGAAGTTAGCGTGATTTCAACAGACGGACGGACGGACGGACATGCTCAGATCGACTCAGAATTTCACCACGACCCAGAATATATATACTTTATGGGGTCTTAGAGCAATATTTCGATGTGTTACAAACGGAATGACAAAGTTAATATACCCCCATCCTATGGTGGAGGGTATAAAAATTAAAAATTAAAAATAGAGCCCCTTACTTTATTTCATTACATATCAGGTACACTGTGTACTAAGTAAATGTTTCATTCGGTATGATGTCCGCAGTGTTGCCAGTATTTTGGATATTTCACCAAAAATTTTGGATTTTCTTTTCGGTAGGGGGCTTGAAGGGTAATTTCTAGAAATTTTGAGTTTTTGTACTCAGTATAAGAAAACATTCGCTTCGGATATTAGAAACCTTCATTATGAAATCTTCCTGTGAATGTATAACTCTTTGTGATAGAAAGTAAACAATTCTATTTGCCATCTACAAAGTCTTTGATGATGATGAAATTTCTTAAGTTGTTGCAAATATGATAAACGATCTTGCGCAGTATAGTATTAAGTGTGACTGAAAATATTCAATGAATTTTAAATGTTACTCTAATAATTCTTCTACGATGTTCTAAAGATTATGCATATTATCTATAACACTTTTAGCATGTCACCAAGAATATATCAACATAATTTTAAGGGGTTTGAAAAGAAACTACATTTTTTATGCGAAATATAATGCTATTCTATATATCATTCAAATGCAAATTTTAAATCTACTATGTATATATATAAAATGTCAATTAAATTTAATATAGAGACACTTTGAAACACACTTTGTCATTTAACAATCCAAAAATTCTATGGATAATAAATAGAAGACATCCTATTTTTTTTTTAATAATCGTACGTGACCAAAAATGCATTGGCGCTTGGTTAGTGACGACACACAACACTGATTCCGGAATCATTATACATACCAAACTATTCCTATGTCCAATATTCTTTAGACAATTATTCAAGAAACTGTGAATAAAACATATTAAAATTATGGCTTGAAATAGATCACCTTGAGAGGTTTTTAAATCTGTCTATAAATGGGGAAGTTGTAGCATTAACCACTGCTATGGTAGGTCATTATGGAAAAAGACTGAGTGCAATTAAAATTGCTTTGACATTTGATGTATTTCCTATATTATATTCTTCTTCGCATGAAATATTGGATACGAAGAAACGGGAGGTCTTTCACCGAAGTAGGATGAATATGGAGTAGCTCTTGTGTTGGGTCTGGACTAGATCTACTTGACCACAACAAATGCCCAGAGGCTAGGCCGAAGGGACAGAAATTTGGGCCAGAGGAAAAACAGGATAACAATTTCGGTATCTGGAAGTCCAATCCGGAGATTGGCCTATATGGATGCTATATAACAGGTTGGCTGATAAGTCCCCGGTCTGACACATAGATGGCGTCGCTAGTATTAAATGTATATTATTTTTATATAGTACCAACCTTCAAACGATTCGTGTCAAAATTTGACGTCTGTAAGTAAATTAGTTTGTGAGATAGAGCGTCTTTTGTGAAGCAACTTTTGTTATTGTGACAAAAAGGAATTTCGTGTTTTGATAAAATACTGTTTTCTGAAGGGAAAAAATACGGTGGAAGCAAAAACTTGGCTTAATAATGAGTTTCCGGACTCTGCCCTAGGGAAATCAACAATAATTGATTGATATGCAAAATTCAAGCGTGGTGAAATGAGCACGGAGGACGGTGAACGCAGTGGACGCCCGAAAGAGGTGGTTACCGACGAAAACATCAAAAAAATCCACAAAATGATTTTGAATGACCGTAAAATGAAGTTGATCGAGATAGCAGAGGCCTTAAAGATATCAAAGGAACGTGTTGGTCATATCATTCATTAATATTTGGATATGCGGAAGCTCTGTGCAAAATGGGTGCCGCGCGAGCTCACATTTGACCAAAAACAACAACGTGTTGATGATTCTGAGCGGTGTTTGCAGCTGTTAACTCGTAATAGACCCGAGTTTTTCTGTCGATATGTGACAATGGATGAAACATGGCTCCATCACTACACTCCTGAGTCCAATCGACAGTCGGCTGAGTGGACAGCGACCGGTGAACCGGTCTCCGAAGCGTGGAAAGACTCAAAAGTCCGCTGGCAAAGTAATGACCTCTGTTTTTTGGGATGCGCATGGAATAATTTTTATCGATCATCTTGAGAAGGGAAAAACCATCAACAGTGACTATTATATGGCGTTATTGGAGCGTTTGAAGGTCGAAATCGCGGCAAAACGGCCCCATATGAAGAAGAAAAAAGTGTTGTTCCACCAAGACAACGCACCGTGCCACAAGTCATTGAGAACGATGGCATAAAATCATGAATTGGGCTTCGAATTGCTTCCCCACCCACCGTATCCTCCAGATCTGACCCCCAGCGACTTTTTCTTGTTCTCAGACATCAAAAGGATGCTCGCAGGGAAAAAATTTGGCTGCAATGAAGAGGTGATCGCCGAAACTGAGGCCTATTTTGAGGCAAAACCGAAGGAGTACTACCAAAATGGTATCAAAAAATTGGAAGGTCGTTATAATCGTTGTATCGCTCTTGAAGGGAACTATGTTGAATAATAAAAACGAATTTTGACCAAAAAATGTGTTTTTCTTTGTTAGACCGGGGACTTATCAGCCAACCTGTTAAAAACATGTCCATTATTTCAGACACACTTAGACTATTAAGTGCTTTGGGGATACCACAGTGAAGAACTTCTCTTAACACTGAGTGCTGCCAAATGCCATATGTTAGGATAACGCAATGATAAAGGACCTCCTTCTTATAGCCGAGTCCGAACGTCGTTTCACATTGCAATGAGACCACTTACACTCAAAAAAAGTTTACTTGGATCCAAAGATTTTGACCTTCCTTTAAGGATTTTGGTATTGATTCCGAGCCAAAGATGCGAATTCTTTAAAATAAGGAATTTTTTTGTGAGCTATCTGGCTTTAAATCTCGAATATGGGAGCCACCGTGGTGCAATGGTTAGCATGCCCGCCTTGCATACACAAGGTCGTGGGTTAGATTCCTGCTACGACCGAACACAAAAAAGTTTTTCAGCGGTGGATTGTCCCACCTCAGTAATGCTGGTGACATTTCTGAGGGTTTCAAAGCTTCTCTAAGTGGTTTCACTGGAATGTGGAACGCCGTTCGGACTTGGCTATAAAAAGGGATCATTGAGCTTAACATGGAATCGGGCAGCACTCAGTGATAAGAGGCCAAGGAAAAGAGATATGCCTGCAAATTTGTTTAAGCAGTAGTCGACTATCAAACCTTTTTTCGGAAGGTTCAAGTGTAGTTCACTTTGGGTTAAGTGAATTACCCGAATTTATTCTGATAATTGGTTGATAGTTTTGCTGCAAGTAGAGGATGCTGATGAGGAATGTGGTAATTCCGAAACAGCTGTACATCCAATCATCTTGCAGTCTATAGGGCTTTGCCCAAAAAATTTGACAAGCATACTTTTCCTCTGTTGGTTAAGCTACACTTGTAGTTTAGTCAATGCATGGTTTTAAGCTAAAATCAAAAACAACAATAATGATTGAAGAGAAACCAACAATAACAAACAAAACGAAATAAATTTTTGATACAATTTTCTATAGACATAAAATCTGGACAAAATTTTCTATAGAAATAAAATTTTGGCAAATTTTTCTTTAAAAATAAGATTTTTTTCTATAGAAATAAAATTTTGACAAAATTTTCTATAGAAATAAAATTTTGACAAAATTTTCTATAGAAATAAAATTTTGACAAAATAAAAAAGAAATAAAATTTTGAGAAAATTTTCTATAGAAATAAAATTTTTGACAAAATTTAAACAAGATTTTCTGTAGAAGAGAATTTAGCAGAATTTTCTATAGAAATAAAATTTTGACAAAATTTTGTATAGAATTAAATGTTGACAAAATTTTGTATAGAAATAAAATTTTGACAAAATTTTCTATAGAAATAATATTTTGGTAACTTCTATAGAAATCAAATTTTGAGAAAATTTTCTATAGAAATAAACTTTTGAAAAAAATTTTCTATAGAAATAAAATTTTGGCAAACTTTTCTATAGACATAAAATCTTGACAAAATTTCCTATAAGCATAAAATTTTGAGAAAATATTCTATAGAAATAAAAATTTGAGAACATTTTCTATAGAAATTAAATTTGGACAAAATAGTCGATAGAAATAAAGTTTTAATAAAATTTTCTATGGAAATAAAATTTTTAAAAATTTCCCGTAAAAATAAAACTTTGACAAAATAAAAAAAGAAAAAAAAATTGAGAAAATTTTCTATAAAAAGAAAATATTGACAAAATTTTCCATAGAAATAAAATTTTAACAAAATTTTCTATAGAAATAAAATTTTAACAAAAATTTCTACAGAAATAAAATTTTGACAAAATAAAAAAAGGAATAAACTTTTTACAAATTTTTCTATAGAAATAAAATTTTAACAAAATTTTCTATAGAAATAAAATTTTAACAAAATTTTCTATAAAAATAAAATTTTGACAAAATTTTCTATAGAAATAAAATTTTAACAAAATTTTCTATAAAAATAAAATTTTGACAAAATTTTCTATAGAAATAAAATTTTAATAAAATTTTCTACAGAAATAAAAATTTAACAAAATTTTCTACAGAAATAAAATTTTGACAACTTAAAAAAAGGAATAAAATTTTGAGAAAATTTTCTATAGAAATAAAATTTTGACAAAATTTTCTATAGAAAAAAAATTTTGACAAAATTTTCTATAGAAACAAATTTTTTATTCTGATTAGTAATTTTGTTGTTTTGAGAAAATTTTCTATAGAAATAAAATTTTAACAAAATTTTCTATAGAAATAAAATTTTAACAAAATTTTCTATAAAAGTAAAATTTAACAACATTTTCAATAGAAATAAAATTCTGACAAAATTTTCTATAGAAATAAAATTTTGACAAAATTTTCTATAGAAATAAAATTTAACCAAATTTTCTATAGAAATAAAATTTTGACAAAATTTTGTATAGAAATAAAATTGTAATAAATTTTTCTATAGAAATAAAATTTGGACAACATTTCACACAAAAAAAATTTTTTTTTGATTCAATCACGAAATTAATTGATCCAATTAATTTTTTAATTGAAATGTCTTCAATCACGAAAATGATAGTATCAATCACAGTTTTAATTGGGCATAGAAAAAATTCTTGATTAAAAAATTAATTGATTTCATTGCCAAATTTCAATTAATTTTTTAATTGATTCAATTAAAAATTTAATTGATGTTGATTGCAAAACTCAATTAATTTATTAATTAAAAAAAGTAACTATTTTCAATTACATTCTGAATTGGCTTAGAATTTTTATTTGGATTAACAATTGATTGTTTGAAAAATATTGTAATTAAAAATTAAAAAAAAATGTTCATCATCATCATAAACTGACTTAGTCTTCCGAATTTGATTAAAAGTTTATTGTATCAATTAACTTTTTAATTAAAAATTTTAAAATTTTCAATCATTGAATTAATTAACTTAATGTTTCTGTCTTGATTAAAAAGTTAATTGTACCAATTAATTTATTAATTGATAAAAATTTCAACTTCAATTAACTTTTTAATTGGAAATATTTTGGTGTTATTTTTTTCTGTGTTGCTATAAAAATAAAATTTTGACGAAATTTTCTATAGAAATAAAATGTTGACAAAATTTTCTACAGAAATAAAATTTCGACAAAATAAAAAAGGAATAACATTTTGTGAAAATTATCTATAGAAATAAAGTTTTGACAAAATTGTCTATAGAAATGAAATTTTGACAAAATTTACTATAGAAATAAAATTTCCTATAGAAATAAAATTTTAACAAAATTTTCTACAGAAATAAAATTTTGACAAAATTTTCAATAGAAATAAAATTCTGACAAAATTTTCTATAGAAATAAAATTTTGACAAAATTTTGTATAGAAATAAAATTTTAATAGAATTTTCTATAGAAATAAAAGTTTGACAAAAATTTTCTATTGAAATAAAATTTTAATAAAATTTTCTATAGAAATAAAATTTGCTATAAAAATAAAATTTTGACAAAATTTTTCTAAAGAAATAAATATTTGACAAATTTTTCTATAAATATAGAAATAAAATTTTAACAAAATTTTCACTAGAAATAAAATTCTGACAAAATTTTCTATAGAAATAAAATTTTGACAAAATTTTCTATAGAAATAAAATTTTAACCAAATTTTCTATAGAAATAAAATTTTGTATAAAAATAAAATTTTAATAGAATTTTCTAAAGAAATAAAATTTGGACAACATTTGCTATAAAAATAAAATTTTGACGAAATTTTCTATAGAAATAAAATTTTGACAAAAATTTTCTATTGAAATAAAATTTTAATAAAATTTTCTATAGAAATAAAATTTGGACAACATTTGCTATAAAAATAAAATGTTGACAAAATTTTTTATAGAAATAAAATTTTGACAAAATTTTCCTAAAGAAATAAAATTTTGACAAATTTTTCTATAAAATTTTGCAAAACGATATTTTTTTGTTTGGTAGTTTTTTTGGTAAAATTTTCTCCAAATTTTGATAGATTATTTTTGGCTCGGGTGGTAACCGTGAGTCGAAAGTCTTTTGATATTAAACTAACTAGCATATGAATACCGGTTTGTTGAGTGTTTCTTTGACCAAGTCATTGTTATCTTTACGGTACATGTCATAAAAACGAATGATGTTAATAAAAGGGCTCGCACCTGCTTTATTTGTTATTAATAAGAAAAAAACACATATTAAATATTTATAACGGTGTAGTTTGGTTTATACCAGGTTTTCAAACCCATTAAAAAAAAAACAACAAAAAATCGATCTTGCAAATTATAATACAAAAAATATGATTGTTGATCATTTTAAGGCAGAACTACTTTACATACAAGGGCTGACCTTCTATGCTTCCAAATTTTATTTGCTTTTTTAGTTCTATTTGGTTATAGTCAAAATTAATTGACCTTAGCTTTTGATTTTGGTAAGGTGAGTTTAAGAATTAACCAAATTTGTTCTTATCAGATTTTGTAATTTACATAGAAATGCCATTACAACTGACACAAAGACGATTCTAAAAAGTTCATTATCAAATTCTACTTTAATGTAGGTAATCTCACCTACATGGTTGTCCCAATAACTTAAATATGGTTTTGAAAAAAATTTAGAAGGTTATCAAACATAAATGTTGATGAAGGTGATAACTTTCAAACATTTTCCACATCAACCATCGGTGCCAGTCAATTGTATTAGAATTTGAAATGTTTTAGAATTGGAGGTCCATTCGATTTTTATCAAAGGTTTATGCATTAAGAGATGATCTTTTTATGATTTCTCGTTAATTTAAGAGGATTTTTACTAGATTTTATTACAAGTCTTTTCCAGTATTTTAGTTAATTTTTTGTGTCTTCAACGAAAAATACTTCTTCAAAAGGAAAACGTACCAACAATCAGATATGCCAGTATTTTCCCCACAAATCCCCAATTTAAATCAAAATTCCTCACAAAATTCACAAAAAAAATCTGACAAGTTTTTTATGAAATAAATAAAGAAATAGGCTCTGTGGTAGAATATCGGTAATATTTTAAAAATTAAAAAACAAATATTTTTTATAGCAGCTTGTGAACAGCGATAAGATCGAAACACAACACCAGGAGACCGGTGACTGTCTTCCAAATGTTTGAAAAATTAAAATGGAAATGTATTTATAGTTGAAAATTTGTTTCCAAGTACTCAAGTAATAAAATTGGGTAGTAGATAAATATGAATGTGACCCCTCTTCATCATTTCTATATTTATGGGATATATTGTCCAACATGAACACTGATGAGACGGCAACATTTTGGGCCGAGTTCCCATGAAATGATTTAGAGTTGTAGGATAATGACTTAACCTAACTTAGTAATATTTTAAAATAGCGCTTGGGTCCCTAGAATAGAATTATGTGTCCGTTTCTAGTCCCAATGCTTCACACGCAAAAAAATATTTTTTTCCTCCCAAACGAAATTTTAGACAAAGAAATATTGTTTCCCGTTTGCCTTTATAAAGAAGTTTGTTTGGCGGAAAGTATATATTTTTAGTGATAAACGTTGATTCTTTTATAGGATGTAAAAACAATCTCATAAAGACTACAAAATTTTTTTTCTGGCTAATTGCATCTTCCCTCACATCTTTCTCACTTCTACGAGGTTTTTTTAGTTCTTAGCGTCTTTTTCTGTAATTTAGAAGAAATTATTCTTTTATAATTATTTTTTTTAATTTTAGCCTTCGCCTGGACGGATAATCGAACCGCGGACCATACAGTTTGTATGTCAACACACTATCCACTGGACTATGTAGCTTTTATTGCCATCATCAGACAATTATCACTAAAACCATTAACGCACAAGCAAAACACAAACAGCCAAGCAATTATATTTATAAAGCATAGTTTTCGGCGTCCACAAGCCGAAGTAGTTGACAGAAACATTAATTTAGTTAGCCACCATGGATCAATGGTTAGCATGCCTGCCTCGCATACAATCAGTTGTGGGTTCGATCCCTGTTTCGACCGAACACCAACTATGTTTTTTTACATATATTCCAAAACTGTTCGGAAGTTTCCGAAATGATATTCGACATTACATACATTTTTACTATGAAACTTCAAAAAATTTCTTTTTAAAGACTTAAGGTCAGAAAAGAACATTGTTTGCTATTTTGGATCGAACATTTTTTTTTGTAACAAAAAAATGGGTCAGCTTCATTCTCCGGACTTTACCTTTCTTGGTCTGTGACAATACGGCCAAAGTTTGCAATAATCAGATATTCTAAATTGAACAAGTATATACGGCCGTAAGTTCGGCCAGGCCGAATCTTATGTACCCTCCACCATGGATTGCATAGAAACTTGTACTAAAGACTGTCATCCATAATCGAATTACTTGGGTTGTGGTACCTTAAAACTTCTTAACATCGTTTTCTTACTTGTGAGTTAGTCCATACGTGATGGCTTATTTGGGAGCTATATACAATTATGAACTTGATATGGACCAATTTTTGTGTGATTGGATATCGATTTATCTGAGGGCTATATATAACTATAGACCGATATGGATACTAGCACAATGTACCATACTTCAACTGACTCGGATGAAATTTGCTCCTCCAAGAGGCTCCAAAACCAAATCTCGGGATCGGTTTATATGGGGGCTATATATGATTATGGACTGATATGGACCACTTTTGGCATGGTTAAATATCATATACTACCACCATGTACCAAATTTCAACCAGATCGGATGAATTTTGCTTCTCCAAAAGGCACCGGAGGTCAAATCTGGCGATCGGTTTATATCGGGGCTATATATAATTATGGACTGATATGAACCAATTCCTGCATGGTTGTTGGATACCATATACTAACATCACGTACCAAATTTCAACCGAATCGGATGAATTGTGCTCTTCCAAGGGGCTCCGGAGTTCAATTCTGGGGATCGGTTTATATGGGGGTTATATATAATTATGAACCGATTTCAACCAATTTGTGCACGGGTGTTTGAGGCCATATGTTAACACCACGTACCAAATTTCGACTGAATCAGATGCATTTTGGTCTTCTAAGAGGCTCCGGAGGTCAAATCTGGGGATCGGTTTGTATGGGGGCTATATATAATTATGGACCGATGTGGACCAATTTTTGCATGGTCATTAGAGACCATATACCAACACCATGTACCAAATTTCAGCCGAATCGGATGAAATTTGCTTCTCTTAGAGGCTCCGCAAGCCAAATCGGGGGATCGGTTTATATGGGAGCTATATATAATTATGGACCGATGTGGACCAATTTTTGCATGGTTGTTAGAGACCATATACTAACACCATGTACCAAATTTCAGCCGGATCGGATGAAATTTGTTTCTCTTAGAGGCTCCGCAAGCGAAATCGGGGCATCGGTTTGTATGGGGGCTATATATAATTATGGACCGATGTGGACCAATTTTTGCATGGTTGTTAGAGACCATATACTAACACCATGTACCAAATTTCAGCCGAATCGGATGAAATTTGCTTCTCTTAGAGGCTCCGCAAGCCAAATCGGGGGATCGGTTTATATGGGAGCTATATATAATTATGGACCGATGTGGACCAATTTTTGCATGGTTGTTAGAGACCATATACTAACACCATGTACCGAATTTCAGCCGGATCGGATGAAATTTGTTTCTCTTAGAGGCTCCGCAAGCGAAATCGGGGGATCGGTTTATATGCGGGCTATATATAATTATGGACCGATGTGGACCAATTTTTGCATGGTTGTTAGAGACCATATACTAACACCATGTACCAAATTTCAACCGAATCGGATGAAATTTGCTTCTCTTAGAGGCTCCGCAAGCCAAATCGGGGGTCCTTTTATATGGGGGCTATACGTAAAAGTGGACCGATATGGCCCATTTGCAATACCGTCCGACCTACATCAATAACAACTACTTGTACCAAGTTTCAAGTCGATAGCTTGTTTCGTTCGGAAGTTAGCGTGATTTCAACAGACGGACGGACGGACATGCTCAGATCGACTCAGAATCAGAGATGGTCTGTATCAAACTTTTTTAGGTTTGCGACTGTCGCAAAGTTGTAAACGTCACATACGTGTCGTAAATGTAGGAAAAGTAACAAAAGTCGCAAACTCAAAATACTTCAGTCGCGTCAGCTAGGCAGCAAATTCGATGATATCCAAGACGATGGTATGTGCGAAGAGAAGGTTTTAGTCCCCACATTTTCCCTATTGCCTTTTGCACGAGTACAGGGTAACCGTGGATTTTCTCGTCCTTTCTTAGCTTTAAGTTCAGTCTCCTGTCCAATATAACCCCAAGGTATTTTGCACACTCACCAACGGGAATTTCGATACCACGTAAGAAAATAGGCTTGACGGTGGAAAAACTTTCACAAATTTCTGCAGAAACTCACAGCGAATGCTGTCATGCTAAATTAAAAAATGTTCAGGATTTCTTCTATTCAAAATTAGGTTTTCTACAGTAGGTTTCCGACTTTTGCGACATACGTATTATACCGTCGCAAATGTATGTCGCAAAAGTCACAGTTTGTGACAGGCCAACCCTGCTCAGAATTTCACCACGACCCAGAATATATATACTTTATGGGGTCTTAGAGCAATATTTCGATGTGTTACAAACGGAATGGAGGGTATAAAAGCACTACAATGATGACGTGCATATTTCATACAAATGTAGTTTCCTTCCTTTTGGTACTATAATGATAGTCTAAGTAAAAAATATCCCATAACAGGTATACAGAAAACAAATTTCGTTTTAAAAAATATTCAATTAAAATTTTAATTTTTTAATTGGAACAATAATCAATCACAAAAATTAATAGTATCAATTAATTTTTTAATTGGATCAGTTAATTGTTTAATTGATTTTCAATTAATTTTTTAATTGATCATTTCTGTGATTGAAAACATTTCAATTAAAAAATTAATTTCGTGATTGAAACAGATTTTGTTTTGTGTGTAGACAGTTGAACGAAATGAAGCAGTTGAAATTTCCATAATCGATCCAAAATCTTCCGTTCTTCCGAATTGTCGATCAACAACATTCAATTTTGAACACATTTCAAATATTTATAGGTGCATCGACATTGATGAGGATTATCTACTTCTATATAAAGAGTGGGAGTCTAACGAACAGGTTGATATGGCGATGTTCATAAAAGTGCATAAAAAAAAAACAAAAAACAAAATCATATTTAAACTTAATAGTCTCAATATTATTATGAAAAACAGAAGTGCACCTAAAACCACTCACGGTTTTTTAAAACGCATTTTCAGCTTGTGTCATTGCTCAGAAGATTAATTTATCCTTGCGGACTTATGTTAATTTTAGAAACCGGCTCCCTTTTCAAATATAACCACATTTTCTAATGACGTGCTCCATTCAAAGAAATCGGGTTTGATGGATGACAATTTTTTGTTTTTTTTTTTAGGAATTCCCCCATGCAAAACTATAGCTAAGAAAATTCTAATGTTTTGATGAACCGGTAAATATTGTCAGCATTAGTAATTCAAACATAAAACGAGAATATTTCCTTTATTTAAAATTCAATAACAGATTTACAGTCGAACACGGTTATGACGAACTCGCAGGGTGAGGGCAACCGTCGATGCCACTCGAGCCAAAAAAATTTTGTCAAAATTTTATTTCCGTTTTGTTTTGTTGTGGCATAGGAAAAGAGATATGTTTGTTTCGAATTTATTTCGGCATAAGCCGGCTATCATACAAACCCTTTTTTCGGAAGGTTCAAGTGTGGTTCATTGTTGGGTTTAATGAACTGTCTGAATTTATTCTGATAATTGGTTGATAGTTTTGCTGCAAGTAGAGGATGCTGATGAGGAATGAAGTAATTCCGAAACGTGCGTCCATCCAACCACCTTGCAGTCTATAGGGCTTTGCCCAAATAAATTTGACAAACATTCTTTTCCTCTGTTGGTTAAGCTACACTTGTAGTTTGTAGTACGGTTTTAAGCTGAAATAAAAGAAACAACAACAAAAATTTTATTTCTATAAAAAATTTTGCCAAAATTTTATTTCATTATTTATTTGGATTGTTGACCTGTGTTTAACTATATTTTTGGTTTTAGTCCAGCTCAAGGTCATTAATGAAAAAACTCCAGATGTTTTTTTATTCGAGTTTTACTTTATTGAAGCCAATATTTCGATTTGACATCGTCAATCTTCATCAGGGCCAGGTAATTAAATAAAAAAAGAGTGAAATTGCACTTTACTGTTTTATGACACCTTACTGACAGTAAAACTCGAATAAAAAAACATATGGAGTTTTTTCATTAATGACCTTGAGCCGGACTAAAACCAAAAATACAATTTTATTTCTATAGAACATTTTGTCAAAATTTTATTTTTATAGAAAATGTTGTCAAAATTTTATTTCTATAGAACATTTTGTCAAAATTTCATTTCAATAGAAAATTTTGTCAAAATTATGTCAAAATTTTATTTCTATAGAAAACTTTTTCAAAATTTTATTTTTATAGAGAATCAAAATTTTATTTCTATAGCAAATTATGTCAAAATTTTATTTTTATAGAAAATTTTGTCAAAATTTTATTTTTATAGAAAATGTTTGTCAAAATTCCATTTCAATAGAAAATTTTGTTTCTATCGAAAATTTTGTCAATTTTTTTTCTATCAAAAATTTGGTCAAAATTTTATATCTATAGAAAATTCTGTCAAAATTCCATTTTTAAAGGAAATTTTGTAAAATTTTATTTTTTTAGAAAATGTTATCAACATTTTATTTCTGTAGAAAATTGTATCAAAATTTTATTTCTATAGAGAATTTTATCAAAATTTTATGTCTATAGACAATTTTGCATTATTTTATTTTTATAGAAAATTTTGTCGAAATATTATATCTATAGAAAATTTTGTCAAAATTTTATTTCTATAGAAAATTGTATCAATATTTTATTGCTATAGAGAATTTTATAAAAATTTTATTTCTATAGAAGATTTTATCAAAATTTTATTTTTATAGGAAATTTTGTGAAAATTGTATTTCTAGAAAAAATTTTTTCAAATTTTCATTTCACTAGAAAATTTTGTAAAAATTTTGTCTCTATTGAAAATCAAATTTTATATCAAATTTTAAAAATTTTATTTATATAGGAAATTTTGTCAAAATTTTATTTCTATAAAAAATTTTGTCAAAATTTTATTTCTATAGAAAATTTTGTTTTTATAGAAAATTTTGTTTCTATAGAAAATTTTGTCAAAATTTTGTTTCTATAGAAAATTTTGTCAAAATTTTATTTCTCTAGAAAATTTTGCATTATTTTATTTTTATAGAAAATTTTGTCGAAATATTATATCTATAAAAAATTTTGTCAAAATTTTATTTCTATAGAAAATTGTATCAATATTTTATTTCTATAGAGAATTTTATCAAAATTTTATTTATGTAGACAAGTTTATCAAAATTTTGTTTTTATAGAAAATTTTATCAAAATTGTATTTCTATAGAAAATTTTGTCAAAATTTTATTTCTATTGGAAAGTTTGTCAAAATTTTATTTCTATTGAAAATTTTGTCAAAATTTTATTTATATAGAAAATTTTGTCAAAATTTTAATTATATAGAAAATTTTGTAAAAATTTTATTTCTATAGAAACTATTGTCAAATGTTATTTCTAAGAAAATTTTGTAAAAATTTTATTTCTATAAATTTTGTCAAACTTGTATGTCTATAAATTTTGTCAAAATTTATTTCTCTAGAAAATTTTTTCTAAACTTTATATTTATAGAAAATTTTGTCAACATTTTATATTTATAGAAAATTTTGTCAAAATTTTAATTTTGTCAAAATTTTATTTCTGTAGAAAATTTTGTCAAAATTTTATTTCTACAGAAAATTTTGTCAACATTTTATTTCTATAGAAAATGTTATCAAAATTTTATTTATATAGAAAATTTTGTCAAAATTGTATAGAAAATTTTGTCAAAATTTTATTACTGTAGAAAATTTTGTCAAAATTCTATTTCTATTGAAAACTTTGTCAAAATTTTATTTATATAGAAAATTTTGTCACAATTGTATTTCTATAGAAAATTTTGAAAAAAATTTTATTTCTATAGAAAATTTTGTCTCTATAGAAAATTTTGTCAAAATTTTATTTCTATAGAAAATTTTATCAAAATTTTATTTGTATAGAAAATTAGTCAAAATTTTATTTTTATAGAAAATGTTGTCAAAATTTTATTTCTATAAAAAATTTTATCAAAATTTTATTTCTATAGAAAAGTTTATCAAAATTTTATTTCTACAGAAAATTTTGTGAAAATTTTATATCTATAGAAAATTTTGTCAAAACTTTATTTCTATAGAAAGTTTTGTCAAAATTTTATTTCTATAGAAAATGTTGTCAAATGTTATTTCTAAGAAAATTTTGTAAAAATTTTATTTCTATAAATTTTGTCAAACTTGTATGTCTATAAATTTTGTCAAAATTTATTTCTATAGAAAATTTTGTCTAAACTTTATATTTATAGAAAATTTTGTCAAAATTTTATATTTATAGAAAATTTTGTCAACATTTTATATTTATAGAAAATTTTGTCAAAATTTTAATTCTACAGAAAATTTTGTCAACATTTTATTTCTACAGAAAATTTTGTCAACATATTATTTCTATAGAAAATTTTATCAAAATTTTATTTCTATAGAAAATATTGTCAAAATTTTATTTCTATAGAATATTTTGTCAAAATTTTATTTGTATAGAAAATTTGTTTATTTATTTAGAAAATTTTGTCAAAATTGTATTTCTATAGAAAATTTTGTCAAAATTTTATTACTGTAGAAAATTTTTTCAAAATTCTATTTCTATAGAAAACTTTGTCAAAATTTTATTTATATAGAAAATTTTGTCACAATTGTATTTCTATAGAAAATTTTGTCAAAATTTTATTTCTATAGAAAATTTTGTCTCTATAGAAAATTTTGTCAAAATTTTATTTCTATAGAAAATTTTATCAAAATTTTATTTGTATAGAAAATTAGTCAACATTTTATTTTTATAGAAAATGTTGTCAAAATTTTATTTCTATAAAAAATTTTATCAAAATTTTATTTCTATAGAAAAGTTTATCAAAATTTTATTTCTACAGAAAATTTTGTGAAAATTTTATATTTATAGAAAATTTTGTCAAAACTTTATTTCTATAGAAAGTTTTGTCAAAATTTTATTTCTATAGAAAATTTTGTCAAAACTTTATATCTATAGAAAATTTTGTCAAAATTTTATTTCTATAGACAGTTTTGTCAAAATGTTATTTCTATAGAAAATTTTGCCAAAAATTTTATTTCTATAGACAATTTTGTCAAAATTTTATTTGTATAGAAAGTTTATCAAAATTTTATTTCTATAGAAAATTTTGTGAAAATTTTATATCTATAGAAAATTTTGTCAAAACTTTATTTCTATAGAAAGTTTTGTCAAAATTTTATTTCTGTAGAAAATTTTGTCAAAATTTTATTTCTATAGAGGTTTTGTCAAAATGTTATTTCTATAGAAAATTTTGCCAAAAATTTTATTTCTATAGACAATTTTGTCAAAATTTTATTTGTATAGAAAAGTTTATCAAAATTTTATTTCTATAGAAAAGTTTACCAAATTTTATTTCTATAGAAAATTTTGTCAAAAATTTATTTTTATAGAAAATGTTGTCAAAACTTTATTTCTATGGAAAATTTTGTCAACATTTTATTTCTATAGAAAATTTTGTCAAAATTTAATTTATATAGAAAATTTTGTCAATATTTTATTTCTATAGAAAATTTTGTAAAAATTTTCTATAGCGATGGTCTTAGCATCGCTTCACTTTATGTGAAACGTCTACCGAATATTCTTCCTCTAGACACTTGGGGAAACCGGCAATAGATTAGACGGTGACGTTGCAGCTCCCACTAGAGATCAATGATCATGACATGTGCCTAAAGCGTGAAATATGTATAGAGATCAAATTCCAATTCAAATCAAACGTTAACTGCGGAGTATATTTGGCCGGCTTCTTGATTTGGAATGGTCGTTTTGTTTTTCCCTTCTACCTCGGATGTTAGCTATTCATGTTGATTTCAATTTAAAAAAAGCGTCTACTGGCAATAGCATTTGTTTGTTTTTTTTTTCTACTTGATATTGTACAATAGTTAATAAGATGGACATAAGTTGTCCCATGACCACTATTCAAACATGGCTTAGACAAATGGAGATGGCATGGGTGGGATCAATGTATAGCGATTTTGATAATAAATTTTGATTGTAGATGCAGTGGATAATGATCATGATGATGTTTTTTTTTTTGAATATTTGCTTTTGGCTAATGGAGATAAACTACTGTGTTTTTGGAATACGGCAGCAACATCAAGGTGTGAAATGCCAATGACAATCCGTGAACTTGTCGCAAATTCTTCCCACTTTAAAATATCTAAAATGGACATCTTACTATTTAACAATACTAAGCGTGTTCAAATAGTTTATGGATTTTTTGAGATATATGATGGATTTGCAAACTGTAAATTTGTGCTTTTAAACTAGACCCGTGATCGTGAACACGAATTCATCTGTTGAAGGAAAAACTAGCTATAGTTTGGAAAATGTTCAAGACGTGAATTTACATACGACAATTATTAATACATTTTTCTGATTTAAATCGATATTTTTGATTAATTGGCGGCTAAATTTGAGTCGAGATGAGTCGACATATTCGGCGGCGGCGCCGACTGGCAAAAAATGATCGGCAACGACTGAAATCAGCGTCGCGACTCGGCGGCTTTATTCTCTGGTAATGGGATGGGCGGGACTTTTTTTGTGTTAACCCTTTGATTACCGATGTCCACTTAAGAGGACATTCGAAAACAACACCAAACACTATTTCCCCACATAGTTTCGATTTATTTCTCGATGTTATTTTAAAGTAGATGATTTAATCTAAATAAACTATAAATATTTTCCATATTAGTAAGCACTAAAAAGTATGTTTATAAAATTCTTTACCAACCCACGAAAAATACGAAATTTTGAGACCATTTTTCTAGTCTATGCCTCTAGTAAAGGGTGATACGGTCAAAATTTGGTCAATATAAACTTGACGTATTTCTTTCAATTTTGCATTTAAAAAACCTGAACACCCCTCATTTTGAAGGTGTGTATGTGTAGAATGTTGCTCCTATTTTGATTTTGGAATTCACTCTTCAGTTGTCAAAATGCCGTCCAAGCAAGAAGAGCAGCGTATCAAAATTTTGCTCGAGCATCGCGAAAATCCGAGCTACTTGCACGCAAAGTTGGCAAAATCGCTAAAAGTTGCCAAATCAACCGTTACAAATGTAATTAAAGTGTTTGGGGAACGTTTGTCGACAGCCAGGAAGTCTGGATCGGGGGGAAATCGAAAACCGGAAGCCGCTGAGACGACAAAGAGAGTTGCCGGTAGTTTCAAGCGAAACCCTAACCTCTCTCTCCGAGATGCCGCAAATAAGCTGGGTGTATCGTCTACAACCGTGCATCGAGCCAAAAAACGAGCCGGACTATCGACTTACAAGAAGGTAGTGACTCCAAATCGCGATGATAAACAAAATACGACGGCCAAAGCGCGATCCCGGAGGCTGTACACGACGATGCTGATGAAGTTTGACTGCGTGGTAATGGACGACGAAACCTACGTCAAAGCCGACTACAAGCAGCTTCCGGGACAGGAGTTTTATACGGCAAAAGGAAGGGAAAAGGTAGCAGATATTTTCAAGCACATAAAACTGTCAAAGTTCGCAAAGAAATATCTGGTTTGGCAAGCCATCTGTACCTGTGGCTTGAAAAGCAGCATTTTCATAGCTTCCGGGACTGTCAACCAAGAAATTTACGTGAAAGAGTGTTTGAATAAACGTCTGCTGCCTTTCCTGAAGAAACACGGTTGTTCCGTACTGTTTTGGCCGGATTTGGCATCTTGTCATTACGGTAAAAAGGCCATGGAGTGGTACGCCGCCAACAACGTGCAGGTGGTTCCCAAGGACAAGAACCCTACCAACACGCCAGAACTCCGCCCAATTGAGAAATACTGGGCTATTGTCAAGCGGAACCTAAAGAATACCAAAAAAACTGCTAAGGACGAGCAGCAGTTCAAGGCAAACTGGCTTTCTGCGGCGAAGAAGGTGGACAAGGTGGCTGTACAAAATCTGATGGCAGGTGTCAAGCGTGAGGACCGGCAATTCGGATTTGGAAAAGCGAAAGCCTAACTGAATATTTTTCCTGAATTTTATACTAATTGAACTTGAAAAAGATATTTAATTTGATTTTTTAAATAAACGATTTCACCGATTTACACGCGTTTTCCCTTGACCAAATTTTAACCGTATCACACTTTAAAAGGATATTTATATAAAAAATTTAACTGATATTTTTCGGATTCTTTTCTGTACATTTTCTCTTTGATAGCGCTTATTTTCGTAAGGCCATTTGCTCACAATTCAATAATCAAGTTTTCAGAGCAAACTCATGTATCTAAACGCCAAGTTTGTTTCCGAATTTTATTTGACATTTCTCTATTTCAGACTTACTCAATTTGAACCATGGAGAGATACTCGATCCAACAACGTGTTAAAGTTACCCAGACTTATTATGAAAATGGGCGTTCAAATCAAAATGCATATCGTGCACTTCGTGATTTTTTTTGGTCAATTTGATCGTCCAAATGTGCGTACAATCGCAAACATCGTGGAAAAATTCGAGCAAACCGGGTATGTAGAAGATGTGAGAACACCAGTGGATGCTCGTACTGCAGAAAATATTGCTGCTGTTCGCGAAAGTGTGGCTGAAGACCCGTCCACCTCAACTCGTCGTCGTGCCCAACAATTGCACCTCTCAAGCTCGTCGTTGATGAACATTATGCACAAAGACTTGCATCTACACGCTTACAAGGTGCAATTGGCTCAAGGACTAAAGCCTCTTGACCATTCCAAACGTCGTGAATGGGCAGAATGGTTCCAAGAAATGGCCACAGTGGATGATCAATTTTCGAAGAAAATCATCTTCAGTGATGAGGTACATTTTCACCTCAGTGGATTCGTCAATAAACAGAATTGCCGCATTTGGGCGAATGAGAATCCAAGAGTGATTGTCGAAAAACCAATGCACCCACAAAGAGTGACTGTTTGGTGCGGTTTATGGGCTGGCGGCATCATCGGGCCGTATTTTTTTCAAAATGAGGCCGGTCAGGCAGTTACTGTAAATGGTGTTCGCTATCATGAGATGATAACGAACTTTTTATGGCCCGAATTGGAAGATATGGATGTGGACGATATGTGGTTTCAGCAGGACGGTGCCACTTGCCACACAGCTAACGAAACAATGGCTCTTTTGCACAACAAATTCAATGGCCGTGTTATCTCACGTAATGGCGGTGTCAATTGGCCGCCAAGATCATGTGATTTGACACCATTGGACTTTTTTCTTTGGGGTTATTTCAAAGAAAAGGTGTACATCGATAAGCCAGCAACAATTCAAGAGCTAAAGGATGAGATAATTCGGCACATTAACGGCATAGAACCTCCATTATGCCTCAGCGTCATCGACAATTTTGACCATCGGATGAAGGTGTGCCACCGAGGTCGCGGCGCCCATTTGGCCGATATTTTGTTCCATACATAATTGAGTAATACCAATATATCATAATAAAATAAAATTACAATAATTTCCCAAATAGTTTGTGTTTTATTCAAAATCAGCATCGGCCCTTGAAATTTAGCTCTTAAACTAATTGTGGTAGATCCACAAAAATAAAATTTTTTCCCTACATGTTGTTAGTAGAAGTAAAACAAGAAGAAACAAGTTTTTAATATTAGTTATATTTCGGTAGTGAAAGGGTTAAATTGTAATGATGTGACACTATCGATTCACAATAGTAACTTATTGTGAATGGTTAGGTTAGGATAGGTATAGTGGCAGCCCGATATTTCAGGCTCACTTAGACTATTCAGTACATTACGATACCAGAGTGGTGAACTTCGCTCTTATCACTGAGTGCTGCCCGATTCCATGTTAAGCTCAATGACAAGGAACCTCCTTTATAAAGCTTGTGCGAACGGCGTTTCACATTGCGGTGAAATCAATTGGAGAATCTTTGAAACGCTCAGAAATATCAGCAGCATTACTGAGGTGGGATAATCCACTGCTGAAAAACTTTTTGTTGTTTGGTTGAAACTAGGTTTGAACCATAGACCAAGAAAATATAGAGACATACCTTGATAATTCACCATGGTTTTGTTTATTTGCAGTGCGCAGTCATTCCACTCAATTGCGCAGTCAAGTGACTCAATTTATTTTTGGAAAACGAGAATAACCGTATAAATTAGTCAATTTGCATTACAAAAAAGGTGTGGATGAATAGTATTTTATAAACTTTCACAATATTTGGTGTTTCAACGAGAGAACAAAGGAAAGAAAACAAATTAAAGCCAAATTTAAAAATCACTCAATTGCAGACGAAAAAGAGCCATCTACGGTGTGCAGACAAACTACAGCGCTGTAAATTCACTTGAGATGTCTATACCTTCCTTGGTCTATGGTTTGAACCCACGACCATGTGTAGGCGGGCATGCTAACCATTGCACCACGGTGGCTCCCCTTATTGTGAATAGACTATACATTATCTGATGCCATGGACGGTGCTCTGCTAATGTATAAAACCTATATGGTATACGAATCCACAGGCTCACATTTGCAAAGGAGCTGAGTTTCCAAAAAAAAACATTATTCCGATCCCAGCAATAAAAGCGTCGCCAAAAAAGTAGTGAAAATGTTCTTTTTGGATCCGGAAGTGGTACAAAATTGACGCAGAAGCGATGAATTTAATATGGACTTGTCATAGGACGGAAGTCCTCCATTTCAACAGCCGTTGCACTGAATTTGCATCACTTCTTTAGGAGTGATCCGAATTAAATGTTTTGGATGTAAATTAAAAAAAATTCTGTGAAATTTTTTCAAATAAATAAATTTTATAATTTTTAATGGATTCTAACGCTTGTCGGAAACGTTTGACCTTAAACATTTTCAAAAATTCACAATTTTTCCAGATAGGATTTTGCATTTTTTTCGACAAAATTTAAATGATTTGTACCATTTAATGAATTCTTACTCTGTTTTAATCTATTTCAAATAAAAAAAGTTAAAATTACCCATTAAAAGTATGAAAAAACTAAGTAGTTAAAATAAATTGGTTTTTAATTTGGTAACGAGCACTATTAAGAACGGGCAGCACAAACGAATTATGAAGGTAGCGACAACCGATATCGTCGGCAGACCCAACCAACACCATATGAGATATTGGTTGTGTCGACCGAATCAGTCGGGTGGCACAATTGCCAACTGGTAGTTGCTACAACTGCCAAAACGAGGTTGGCAATAAATTCGATTGTCACAACCAATCTGTATTCTCTGTGCATCATTGGGAGTGCATCTTCTGGAAGTGCTTTTAAAGTTGTTTTGCTGGGATGTTGTTCCACAATAGGTTTGGTTTCTTATAGTATTGGGTACTCAGTTCTGGATAATCGGAACGGAATACGGTACATGCAGAATGAACCACCAATTCGTTGTTCGCGCTAAATATTGTATCCAATACAAAAGACATTATATACAATGTTTCGGATAGCTAATACAAAGTTCGTATCCAGTGCTATAAGAAAACAGGTCTAACATCACCCGCTGATCGTGAAGGCAAATCGTGACATGTAAACATCAACTGATTGCAGACATCGAACATTTTTCTATAATCTCTTCTACCGAAACTATTTAGAATGAATTGTCTTATATCTATTACAGAACTATTTAAGTTCAACACCTGCCATTTACTATTCCTTCTGCCCATGGTCTGTCTGTCTATCTCGTGTCCAGTCCGTTTTGTGAGACCAAATGAATTGCAAATTATTCCAATAAATTAATGACATTTTTTTGTTTCATACTCGCCTAAGCATGAGCCAAAGTTACTTCATGAATGGGAGATCTAAACGGACCTAAATTGATTTATTATACTCGAGAGTGACAGACTATGGATCCATGGCTAATCACGATTTGGATATTAGTTTATTACATAATTTTAAAAATATTGGTGAATGTTTGTTGTAACTATCGTGTAATGAAGGGATTAAATACAACTCATTAGAACAAATTGTTTTGTAATCCATTGATCGTTATGGTTCAATAGAATATTCCAAGTAATACGTTGTAGCTGATGATGAAAGTAATGGTGAAAGTTTAGTGACCATTACAACATGTATGTTCATAGAAAATCAATTAAGCTTAGATTTCAATTAAATCACTTGCACTAAAAAAGAACCAAAGTAATGCAATAAAGTCACACGACACTTGTCATATTTACGAAACGGTTTGGTTTGACGCTTCGAGGGAAATTTCCAATGACAAATGACATTTTATAATTAATTGGAAACTCCTCACGATTCAATTGTAATTACAAAAGAAAATATCTTTATGGTTGTACAGTAGCATATTTAGAATGTGAATTAGAATGATCTTAGTGTACACGTGTTACAAAAGAAATATGGTGAAGGGAATAATTTTCTTAATAATAATTATTATTGTTTTTTTGTTTTTGTTTTAATACTGGATACAGCGGTTGGTATGATCATAGGCCAAGTAATGTATGGACGTGAGTTACCGTACAAACCATTTGCTCTAAAGAAAATGTATAGATGGACATCATTTTATATGGACTCGCGTTTTTTTATACCCTCCACCATAGGATGGGGGTATATTAACTTTGTCATTCCTTTTGTAACACATCGAAATATTGCTCTAAGACCCCATAAAGTATATATAACAGGTTGGCTGATAAGTCCCCGGTCTGACACATAGTATTAAATGCATATTATTTTTATATAGTACCAACCTTCCAATGATTCGTGTCAAAATTTGACGTCTGTAAGTCAATTAGTTTGTGAGATAGAGCGTCTTTTGTGAACCAACTTTTGTTATTGTGAAAAAAAATTAAAAAAAAAGGAATTTCGTGTTTTGATAAAATACTGTTTTCTGAAGGGAAAAAATACGGTGGAAGCAAAAACTTGGCTTGATAAAGAGATTCCGCACGCCGCCCCACGGAAATCAACAATAATTTATTGGTATGCAAAATGCAAACGTGGTGAAATGAGCACGGAGGACGGTGAACGCAGTGGACGCCCGAAAGAGGTGGTTACCGACGAAAACATCAAAAAAATCCACAAAATGATTTTGAATGACCGTAAAATGAAGTTGATCGAGATAGCAGAGGCCTTAAAGATATCAAAGGAACGTGTTGGTCATATCATTCATCAATATTTGGATATGCCGAAGCTCTGTGCAAAATGGGTGCCGCGCGAGCTTACATTTGACCAAAAGCAACAACGTGTTGATGATTCTGAGCGGTGTTTGCAGCTGTTAACTCGTAATACACCCGAGTTTTTCCGTCGATATGTGACAATGAATGAAACATGGCTCCATCACTACACTCCTGAGTTCAATCGACAGTCGGCTGAGTGGACAGCGACCGGTCAACCGTCTCCGAAGCGTGGAAAGACTCAAAAGTCCGCTGGCAAAGTAATGGCTTCTGTTTTTTGGGATACACAAAAAAAATTTTTTTCTGATTCAATCACGAAATTAATTGATCCAATTAATTTTTTAATTGAAATGTCTTCAATCACGAAAATGATAGTATCAATCACAGTTTTAATTGGGCATAGAAAAAATTCTTGATTAAAATATTAATTGATGTCATTAGCAATTTTCAATTAATTTTTTAATTGATTCAATTAAAAATTTAATTGATTGTGAATGCAAACCCCAATTAATTTTTTATTTAAAAAGGTAACTATTTTCAATTACTTTCTGAATTGGCTTAGAGTTTTTATTTGGATTAAGAAATGTTCATCACTTTTTTTAACTGACTTAGTCTTCCGAATTTGATTAAAAAGTTAATTGTATCAATTAATTTTTTAATTAAAAATTTAAAAATTTTCAATCATTGACTTAATTAACTTTATGTTCTATCTTGATTAAAAAGTTAATTGTATCAATTAATTTATTAATTGAAACAATATTCAACTTCAATTAACTTTTTAATTGGAAATATTTTGGTGATATTTTTTTCTGTGTACGCATGGAATAATTTTTATCGATTATCTTGAGAAGGGAAAAACCATCAACAGTGACTATTATATGGCGTTATTGGAGCGTTTGAAGTTCGAAATCGTGGCAAAACGGCCCCATATGAAGAAGAAAATAGTGTTGTTCCACCAAGACAACGCACCGTGCCACAAGTCATTGAGAATGATGGCAAAAATTCATGAATTGGGCTTCGAATTGCTTTCCCCACCCACCGTATTCGCCAGATCTGGCCCCGAGCGACTTTTTCTTGTTCTCAGACCTCAAAAGGATGCTCGCAGGGAAAAAAAGTTGGCTGCAATAAAGAGGTGATCGCCGAAACTGAGGCCTATTTTGAGGCAAAACCGAAGGAGTACTACCAAAATGGTATCAAAAAATTGGAAGGTTGTTATAATCGTTGTATCGCTCTTGAAGGGAACTATGTTGAATAATAAAAACGAATTTTGACAAAAAGAGGTGTTTTTCTTTGTTAGACCGGGGACTTATCAGCCAACCTGTTATTCTGGGTCGTGGTGAAATTCTGAGTAGATCTAAGCATGTCCGTCCGTGCGTCTATTGAAATCACGCTAACTTCCGAACGAAAGCTATCGACTTGAAACTTGGCACAAGAAGTTGTTATTGATGTAGGTCGGGTGGTATTGCAAATGGGCCATATCGGACCACAATTTTTACGTATAAACTCTTGGAGGAGCAATATTCATCCGATTCGGTTGAAATTTGGTACGTGGTGTTTGTATATGGTCTCTAATAACCGTGCAAAAATTGGTCCATATCGGTCCATAATTATATATAGCCCCCATATAAATCGATACCCAGATTTGACCTCCGGAACCTCTTGGAGGAGCAAAATTCATCCGATTCGGTTGAAATTTGGTACGTGGTGTTAGTATATGGTCTCTAATAACCATTCAAAAATTGGTCCATATCGGTCCATAATTATATATAGCCCCCATATAAATCGATACCCAGATTTGACCTCCGGAACCTCTTGGAGGAGCAAAATTCATCCGATTCGATTGCGCTAGTATAGGGCCGCTAATAGCCATGCAAAAATTGGTCCATGTCGGTCTATAGTTATATATAGCCGATGACCAATCATACAAACATTGGTAAAAATCGCCAAAAATAATCTACCAAAATGTTATTTCTATGTGAAATTTTGTCAAAATTTTATTACTGTAGAAATTTTATTTCTATAGAAAATTTTGTCAAAATATTATTTCTATAGAAAATTTTATCAAAATTTTATTTCTATAGAAAATTTTATCAAAATTTTATTTCTATAGAAAATTTTATCAAGATTTTATTTCTATGGAAAATTTTGTCAAAATTTTATTTCTATAGAAAATAGAAAAAGTGTAGCTTAATTATACCCTGCGCCACACTGTGGAACAGGGTATTATAATTTAGTGCATATGTTTGCAACATCCAGAAGGAGACGAGATAGACACATGGTGTCTTTGGCAAAACTGCTCAGGGTGGGCTCCTGAGTCGATATAGCCATGTCCGTCTGTCCGTGAACACATTTTTGTAATCAAAGTCTAGGTCGCAGTTTTAGTCCAATCGACTTCAAATTTGGCACAAGTATGTGTTTTGGCTCAAATCGGTTCAGATTTAGATATAGCTTCCATATATATCTTTCGCCCGATATGGACTAATGCGGTCCCAGAAGCCAGAATTTTACCCAAATTTGGTTCAAATTTTGCACTAGGAGTACAATTAGTTGTGTAGTCAAGTGCGCCAAATTTTATTGAAATCGGTTCATATTTAGATATAGCTCCCATATATATCGTTCGCCCGATTTACACTCATATGACCACAGTGGCCAATCTTTTACTCCGATTTAATTGAAATTTTGCACAGGGAGTAGAATTAGCATTGTTGCTATGCGTGCCAAATTTGGTTGAAATCGGTTCAGATTTATATATAGCTCCCATATATAGCTTTAGGCCGATTTACACAAATATGACCTCAGAGGCCAATTTTTTGCTCCGATTTAGTTGAAATTTTGCACAGAAAGTAGAATTAGCATTGTAGTTATGCGTGCCAAATTTGATTGAAATCGGTTCAGAATTAGATATATCGCCCATATATAGCTTTCGCCCGATTTACACTCATAAGACCACAGAGGCCAATTTTTAACTCCGATTTAGTTGAAATTTTGCACAGGGGGTAGAATTAGCATTGTTGCTATGCGTGACAAATTTGGTTGAAATCGGTTCAGATTTAGATATAGCTCCCATATATATGTTTTTCTTATTTCGACAAAAATGGTCATAATACCAACATTTTCCTTGTAAAATCGCCACTGCTTAGTCGAATAGTTGTAAAAATGACTCTAATTTTCCTAAACTTCTAATACATATATATCGAGCGATAAATCATAAATAAACTTTTGCGAAGTTTCCTTAAAATTGCTTCAGATTTATATGTTTCCCATATTTTTTTTACTAACATTGTGTTCCACCCTAGTGCAAATTTGAAGTCTATAGATTTTGTAGAAGTCTATCAAATTCTGTCCAGATCGAGTGATATTTAAATGTATGTATTTGGGACAAACCTTTATATATAGCCCTCAACATATTTGACGGATGTGATATGGTATCGAAAATTTAGATCTACAAAGTGGTGCAGGGTATAATATAGTCCTTACTTGTTTTTATAGAAAATCTTGTCAAAATTTAATTTCAATGGAATTTTTTTTTTAATTTAATTTCCATAGAAAATGTTGTCAAAATTTTATGTGTATAGAAAATTTTGTCAAAATTTTGTTTGTATAGAAAATTTGGTCAAATTATTTTCTATAGAAAATGTTGTCAACAATTTATTCCTATAGAAAATTTTGTCAAAAATTTATTTCTAAACAAAATTTTGTCAAAATTTTATTTCTATATAAATTTTGTCAAAATTTTATTTCTATAGAAAATGTTGTCAAAATTTTATTTCTATAGAAAATTTTGTCAAATGTTATATACATATATAGAAAATTTGCTCAAAATTGTATTTCTATAGAAAAATTTTGCCAACATTTTATTTCTTTAGAAAATTTGTCGAAATTTTATTTCTATAGAGAATTTTGTCAAAATTCTATTTCTAAAAAAATTTTCTCAAAATTTTATTACTATAGAAAATTTTGTTAAAATTTTATTTCTATAGAAAATTTTGTCAAAATTTTATTTCTATAGAAAATTTTGTCAAATGTTATATACATATATAGAAAATTTGCTCAAAATTGTATTTCTATAGAAAAATTTTGCCAACATTTTATTTCTTTAGAAAATTATTCGAAATTTTATTTCTATAGAGAATTTTGTCAAAATTCTATTTCTAAAAAAAATTTCTCAAAATTTTATTACTATAGAAAATTTTGTTAAAATTTTATTTCTATAGAAAATTTTTCTATAGAAATTTATGAAGTAGTACTTTTTAGTTGGAGAGGAATATTTTGCAAAATCTACCAATTACTGGATTTGTCGACTGAATAACGACCGGCGCTATTCCACGTCTTCATATATGGTTATACTTTCTATCGAAAGAGTTTCTCTCCCAAAATGACTATAATCTTATATCTTAAAATTTCCAATTCCATTGAATAAACATTCCAATTAAATTTAAATTAACCCAAAAATTCAAAGACAACCATCAAATTATATTTAAATGAGAAAGCATCAAAAATGCTATTTAATTGTCTTAAATCACATTTTAATAACATAGTGCACAACGGTCATCCGGGCAAGCAAATTTTAAGCATATACATAGTTGGAATAACCAAGTCGATCATTAAATATTGCAAATTACAACAAACTGTCAAATCTTTGTACTAGAATGTCTAGAAGAATTTTTGGGCTTACCCACTGAAATCATTTAGTGTTGTAGAAGCCATCATTAGATGAGACAACAAAAGTTTCATTTCAAAAGACTAGTCATGCCAAAATTATTAAAACATTTATTTTTTTTTGTTGAATTTTTATTTTTATACCTAATTAAATAAAATGTGTTTTTAATGACAGCGGGGCAGACACATACACCTAATAAACATTATCTTGAAATCACTTTATTAAATTGCACTTGACCAATTGGCTAAATGGAAAAAAGTAAAAAAAATCACTATTATTATCTACATTTAATGGCGAAAAAATGTTCTTGTTAGCTGTTGAAACGGAAACAGGAAATTATAAATTTTTAATTTGATATTTGACAGGCCTCCTAAGATTTTACACAGCCTTAGCGAAGTGTTTAGATGCTACAGAGCAACATCAAAGTTCTTCGAACTGTTTAACATCAGAGTACATTTACCTTAGTTGTATTGGCACATTTCCGTTAGGTTTGCCCTACACTCAAAAAAGTTTACTTGGATCCAAAGGTTTTGACCATCCCTTAAAGATATTTTTATTGATTCGGAGCCAAAAATGCGGCTTCTTTAAAATAAAGGAAATTTTTAGCGATCTATGTTGCTTTAAATCTACACGGATGAAAAAGACTGTTTTTCATATGTTTGGCTATAAACATTATATGTTTGGAACACAAATTTTTAAACACAATATTTTTGAGTGCAAGCATATAATGTTCATAAACTAGCATAACATGTTTGGGACATATATGTTAATATGTTAGAACATATTATGTTTGGGACATAACATGTTTGTAAATATAATATGCTTGGATGCAAACATATATTAATTTAGAAATAGCCTATAAACATATATGTGTTTAGTAGCTTGGAGCGCTATTTAACAGGGAGAGATATTGAATTAAGTTGGTGGTTGTTGCTTATCAAAATTAACATTTTATTTTTCCTTGGGCAATTGATCAGCTACTTCTTTGATCCTTACAAACTGTGTGGTCCGCTGTTCGAATCCCCGTCCGGCAAAAGATAAAATTAAAATAAAAAAAAAAACATAAAATTGAATAATTTCTTCTACAATGTTTGTATTACAGAAAAAGGTGCTAAGAACTAAAAAATCTCGTGGAAGTGAGAAAGATGTGAGGGAATATACAATTAGGCAGAAACAAAATTTTGAGCATTCAGGTCGAAAACCTATGTTGTTAGCACCTATATTACCTGTTTATTTTCATAATTCATTATGATTGTAAATATATAAACAAATAAATAAAAGTTTGAGCACAATATTGTTTGGGAGAATTTTTTTTAAGCATATAATATTTTTGGGTGCAAAATGCTTCCAAACATATTATATGGTCACATAATAACATATTGTTTTTTGGAAGACAACATTATTGAATTTGGATGCAAAAATACAAAATGTTTGGAACTTAGACTACCCAAACATATACTTTTTAGACCAATATGCTTTCAAACATATTATATATTGGAAGAGATCAAACATATAAATGTTTGGGCAATACCCAAAAATGTATATGCTTGAAGCAAAATATGTTTGGGAGTATATGTTACAGAAGCGATTTTTTGTGAGGTTGTATTTGAGAACAATGCCAGATGATATGAACGAAAATCCAACAATTTCACGTATTGCGGTAAAAGTTCCACCGTTTTGGAAGGCGAACCCAAAATTGTGGTTTAGCCAGATGGAGAGCCAATTTGTAACCGCCGGGATTTCTCAAGATTCCACCAAATACCATACGCTGGTTGGATCGATAGAAAGCAACATCCTTAATGCGGTAAGCCACATCATCGAGAATCCGCCAGAGCGAGATTTGTACAATACCCTGAAAAACGCGCTGCTTGCGGAGTTTCAGGATTCGGAGGAAAAACATCTGCAGAAGCTCATGGAAAATATGGATTTAGGCGATAGAAAACCTTCAGGGATGCCACCGTAGTGCAGTGGTTAGCATGCCCACCTTGCATACACAAGGTCGGGGGTTCGATTCCTGCTTCGACCGAACACCAAAAAAGTTTTTCAGCCGTGGATTATCCCACCTCAGTAATGCTGGTGACATTTCTGAGGGTTTCAAAGTTTCTCTAAGGGGTTTCACTGCAATGTGGAATGCCGTTCGGACTCGGCTATAAAAAGGAGGTCCCTTGTCATTGAGCTTAACATGGAATCGGGCAGCACTCAGTGATAAGAGAGAAGTTCACCAATGTGGTATCACAATGGACTGAATAGTCTAAGTGAGCCTGAAATATCGGGCCACCTAACCTAACCAAACATAAGCATATCCGTCCGTCCGTCTGTCGAAATCACGCTAACTTCCGAACGAAACAAGCTATCGACTTGAAACTTGGCACAAGTAGTTGTTATTGATGTAGGTCGGATGGTATTGCAAATGGGCCATATCGGTCCACTTTTACGTATAGCCCCCATATAAACGGACCCCCAAATTTGGCTTGCGAGGCTTCTAAGAGAAGCAAATTTTATCCGATCCGGCTGAAATTTGGTACATGGTGTTAGTATATGGTCTCTAACAACCATGCAAAAATTAGTCCACATCGGTCCATAATTATATATAGCCCCCATATAAACCTATCCCCCGATTTGGCTTGCAGAGCCTCTAAGAGAAACAATTTTCATCCGATCCGGCTGAAATTTGGTACATGGTGTTAGTATATGGTCTCTAACAACCATGCAAAAATTGGTCCATATCGGTCCATAATTATATATAACCCCAACATAAACCGATCCCCCGATTTGGCTTTCGGAGCCTCTAAGAGAAGCAAATTTCATCCGATCCGGCTGAAATTTGGTACATGGTGTTAGTATATGGTCTCTAACAACCATGTAAAAATTGGTCCATATCGGTCCATAATTATATATAGCCCCCATATAAACCGATCCCCCGATTTGGCTTGCGGAGCCTCTAAGAGAAGCAAGTTTCATCCGATCCGGCTGAAATTTGGTACATGGTGTTAGTATATGGTCTCTAACAACCATGCAAGAAATGGTCCATATCGGTCCATAATTATACATAGCCCCCATATAAACCGATCACCAGATTTGACCTCCGGAGCCTCTTGGAAGACCAAAATTTATCTGATTCAGTTGAAATTTGGTACGTGATGTTAATATATGGCCTCAAACACCCATGCAAAAATTGGTCGATATCGGTCCATAATTATATATATGCCCCATATAAACCGATCCCCAGATTAGACCTCCGGAGCACCTTGGAAGAGTAAAATTCTTCCCATTCGGTTGAAATTTGGTACGTGATGTTAGTATAGGGTATCCAACAACCATGCAGTAATTGGTTTCTATCAGTCCATAATAATATATAGCTCCCATATAAACCGAACCCCAGATTTGACCTCCGGTGCCTTTTGGAGAAGCAAAATTCATCCGATCTGGTTGAAATTTGGTACCTGGTGGTAGTATATGATATTTAACAACCATATGAGTTGAAATTTGTGGATGACAGTCTTTCGTAGAAGTTTCTACGCAATCCATGGTGGAGGGTCCATAAGATTCGGCCTGGCCGAACTCACGGCCATATATACTTGTTATTGGGTATTTTGTTATGATTGAGCCAATATTGAGTTCTCTTCCAGAATTCAATTTAATATCTTTAGTATTAAATAAATAAAATTAAAAAAAATAGATTTCTACCTCAGTGAAACCGAATTTAAGCATAATTTAGAAACCATTTAGTATTAAACGGTAGTCTGTAAGAATTCATGACTTAATTAAAAAATTAATAAATATACGTGAGTGTACCACAAAACGAGAACCACAAATACGATTTAAATCTAATCTCTAAAATTGATTAAAATATACTTTAAGCTTTTGTCAATAGGTATTTTTCTCAAACTTTTAATTTGAAATTAGATCACGCATCAAACAGGTAAATTTTAAGCGAATCTCTTGTTTTCATTCAACGGAAAGTTTTAAATGCAATTTTTGAACGACATGAACAATTTGTTAGGCGCGAGGTGTTGGTCCCATTATTATAATTGTTGCTGTTTTGATCGATTTTTATGGCTAATCAAATATTTGGGTTTTCGTTACAAAAATATATATATGTGCCTGGATACGGTATTTTTACGCTATTGTTGTGAAGTTAAATGGTTTGGGGTTTGGGTTGAGACATAAACAACGGGTTCGTGTGTGAACTTGTTGGTTTGGTTGGAACACGTGATGGGCCTGGATTGTTGGACAAGTAAAATTCGCTGACATTTGTAATAGCTGGCTATTGATGATGGTTTTTATGATGATAGATTTAGCAAAAAAAAAAAATAAAAATACATTGAACACGCAATGCATGCGAAATAGGCTGCGATTAGATTACAGCTACTTCTTTATTCGCAAATAGCTCATGATAACTCGCTGTGATCGATGATGGATCAAATGACCTTGAACATTTATGACTCTATTAAAATAAAATTAGATCTATGATAAGAGAATATGAATGTTCTACTCAAAGATTATCTGATTTAACAAGATGTCTATATGCTTCCTCTTTTTTTCCAATAGGCTCATGAGTTTAGCTCCATCTAAATAAGAAAAGAAACTGAATTTTCAATTTGGTTAATAGGCCTGTTTCTGCACTCTTTTCATTCAACATTTATGCCAAAAGAAATTACTTCAAGTAAATTGTGTTTATTTTTATTTTGTTGTGTCTTTATTGGTACCGTATATTTACAAATTGCATTGCAATACAAGACATAATGACTAATATGGTTTATTTATAATTATATGACGATATTTTATTAAATTTATTTATTTACCCCCATTTTCATGAAACTCCGTTAGTGCTACGTTAGCTAACGAACATCTAAACCGTGCTATGTACATATCTGTATATTATGTTCCCTGGTGTTCTTTCTGCGTTAAGTTTTGTACAGATTTTCTGTGCAAATAGGAATTTTTACTTTACAGTTTTAATTTTGGTTTAAACTTATGAAACACGCACGTAGTAGCGGCCGATTCAAAATGTTTCCCTCTTTTAACTTCTCTATTGGCCAATTGTTGCTTTTTACCTCTTTTTATACCCTCCACCATAGGATGGGGGGTATATTAACTTTGTCATTCCGTTTGTAACACATCGAAATATTGCTCTAAGACCCCATAAAGTATATATATTCTGGGTCGTGGTGAAATTCTGAGTCGATCTGAGCATGTCCGTCCGTACGTCTGTTGAAATCACGCTAACTTCCGAACGAAGCTATCGACTTGAAACTTGGCACAAGTAGTTGTTATTGATGTAGGTCGGATGGTATTGCAAATGGGCCATATCGGTCCACTTTTACGTATAGCCCCCATATAAAGGGACCCCCAAATTTGGCTTGCGATTGCTCTAAGAGAAGCAAATTTCATCCGATCCGGCTGAAATTTGGTACATGGTGTTAGTATATGGTCTCTAACAACCTTGCAAAAATTGGTCCATATCGGTCCACTTTTACGTATAGCCCCCATATAAAGGGACCCCCAAATTTGGCTTGCGATTGCTCAAAGAGAAGCAAATTTCATCCGATCCGGCTGAAATTTGGTACATGGTGTTAGTATATGGTCTCTAACAACCTTGCAAAAATTGGTCCATATCGGTCCACTTTTACGTATAGCCCCCATATAAACGGACGCCCAAATTTGGCTTGCGATTGCTCAAAGAGAAGCAAATTTCATCCGATCCGGCTGAAATTTGGTACATGGTGTTAGTATATGGTCTCTAACAACCTTGCAAAAATTGGTCCATATCAGTCCACTTTTACGTATAGCCCCCATATAAATGGACCCCCAAATTTGGCTTGCGATTGCTCTAAGAGGAGCAAATTTCATCCGATCCGGCTGAAATTTGGTACATGGTGTCAGTATATGGTCTCTAACAACCGTGCAAAAATTGGTCCATATCAGTCCACTTTTACGTATAGCCCCCATATAAATGGACCCCCAAATTTGGCTTGCGATTGCTCTAAGAGAATCAAATTTCATCCGATCCAGCTGAAATTTGGTACGTGGTGTTAATATATGATCTCTAACAACCATGCAAAAATTTGTCCATATCGGTTCATAATTATATATATAGCCCCCAAATAAACCGATCCCCAGATTTGAACTCCGGAGCCTCTTAGAGGAACAAATCTCATCTGATCCGGTTGAAATTTGGTACGTGGTGTTAGTATATGGTCTCTAACAACCATGCAAAAATTGGTCCATATCGGTCCACTTTTACGTATAGCCCCCATATAAACGGACGCCCAAATTTGGCTTGCGATTGCTCAAAGAGAAGCAAATTTCATCCGATCCGGCTGAAATTTGGTACATGGTGTTAGTATATGGTCTCTAACAACCTTGGAAAAATTGGTCCATATCAGTCCACTTTTACGTATAGCCCCCATATAAATGGACCCCCAAATTTGGCTTGCGATTGCTCTAAGAGAAGCAAATTTCATCCGATCCGGCTGAAATTTGGTACATGGTGTCAGTATATGGTCTCTAACAACCGTGCAAAAATTGGTCCATATCAGTCCACTTTTACGTATAGCCCCCATATAAATGGACCCCCAAATTTGGCTTGCGATTGCTCTAAGAGAAGCAAATTTCATCCGATCCAGCTGAAATTTGGTACGTGGTGTTAATATATGGTCTCTAACAACCATGCAAAAATTGGTCCATATCGGTTCATAATTATATATAGCCCCCAAATAAACCGATCCCCAGATTTGAACTCCGGAGCCTCTTAGAGGAACAAATCTCATCTGATCCGGTTGAAATTTGGTACGTGGTGTTAGTATATGGTCTCTAACAACCATGCAAAAATTGGTCCATATCGGTCCATAATTATATATAGCCCCCATATAAACCGATTCCCAGATTTGGTTTGCGGATCCTCTAAGTGAAGCAAATTTCATCCGATCCGACTGAAATTTGGTACATGATATTAGTATATAGTCTCTAAGAACCATTCAAAAATTGGTCCATATCAGTCTATAATTATATATAGCCCCTATATAAACCGATTCCCAGATTTGAACTCCGGAGCCACTTGGACGAGCAAAATTCATCCGATCCGGTTTAAATTTGCAACGTGGTGTTAATATATGACCGCTAATAACCATGCCAAAATTGGTCCATATCGGTCTATAGTTATATGTAGCCGATCCCCAATCACACAAAAATTGGTCCATATCGGTTCATAATCATGCTTGCCACTCGAGCAAAAATAATCTAGCAAAATTTGTCGAAATTTTATTCCTATAGAAAATTTTGTCGAAATTTTATTTCTATAGAAAATTTTGGCAAAATTTTATTTCTGTAGAAAATGTCAAAATTTTAATTCTATAGAGAATGTTGTCAAAATTTTAAATCTTTTGAAAATTTAGTAAAAATTTTATTTCTATAGAAAATTTTGTCAAACTTAATTATATACGTATTTAATCGGCCATTTTAAGTTTAATATATACCACGTATGGACTACGTGGTATATATTACGCAACCCAAGTAAATCGATTGTGGATGACAGTCTTCAGTAGAAGTTTCTACGCAATCCATGGTGGAGGGTACATAAGCTTCGGCCTGGCCGAACTTACGGCCGTATATACTTGTTGTTCGTATTTTTGTCTAAACGAAAAATTTATGAGTCACAATTATTACACATTATTGGTCCCCCGAACACAGCTATTTACACATATGATTGCTACGAATACAATTTTAAAGAGGAATTGGAGAAAATGTTGCAAAGAAACCTTCCAACAAGGAAAATAGATAACGAACGTGTGTGAACCTAAAGTCGTGCACTTTTATCTAATCAAGAACAAGAGGCAATTTGGACATCGTGTTATAAATACAAAGTCTTTGGTTCTACTAGACACAAAAAAATATTTTTCTGATTTTTTAATTAAAATATCTTTAATCACAAAAACGATAGTATCAAACACAGTTTTAATTGGACATTAAAAAAATACTTGATTAAAAAATTAATAGATTTCATTAGCAAATTTCAATTAATTTTTTAATTGATTCCATTGATGTTGATTGCAAAACTCAATTAAATTTTTAATTAAAAACGTAATAATTTGCAATCTACCTTGATTAAAAAGTTGATTATATCAATTAATTTATTATTTTAAAATTTTGGAATAGGAAATCAGTACACAAAGGGTTAATATGCTTTGGCATGGCCTAGTTTCTATTTATCAAATGTCAAAAATTAAAAATTTCAAAAGTGACAGCTACCAAATATCGGTGATTCAAAATAACACATTTTTGAAAATACATTTTAACAACCAAATTAACAATATTTAATTTGGCTAGCTATGTTAATCATTGAAAGTGGCCAAACATTTTACAAAAGTTGTTTTGTCTGAAGATTTGATACCATTTCAATTAAAATAACTCTAATATCATTTTAAATCGATAGCATCAGATGTTAATGTAGGTCCAAATGATATGACGTCTGATCTTGATTAACGCCTATGGATTTGTTTATATTTTATTTCTATCAATATAAATTGTTTAACAATATGAGTGCTTTGAGCATATTTTCCATTAAAAATACATAACAAATTCAGACTAATCCATCCACGTCAAAATACGTTAATTTGATATATTCGATAGTGATTTTAAAACAGCTAAAGTGGGAACAACAAGAGGAATTTTTTTAAAATAATATTAATTTCATGGTTGCCACTCGAGCCAAAAATAATTTAGCAACATTTGAAGAAAATTTTACCAAAAACTACCAAATAAAACAATCTTATTTTGTCAACATTTTATTTCTATAGAAAATTTTTTTAAAAATTTTATTTCCATAGAAAATTTGTCAAAATTTTATTTCTATAGAAAATTTTGTCAAAATTTTATTTAATTATTTTTATTTTTAACATAAGTGATATACAGTGCCGAACATAAGTATTGGCACAGCACCCTAAATCACATAGTACTCAAGGTATCTACGAAGAAATGTGCCTACCAGAAATATTGATTTTAAGCTCCATAAAATTTATACATATCGACACAGAACCACCTCCTAAGTCGGTTTAGCCCTTGGTCTCCTTCCGCCTGACCACGCATTTGTTGTTCGCAGTATTCAGGCCACTATTATTAATCGATTTTGATCAAATTTGGTACAGTGTTGATGGAAGAATGGGGGAATATAGGTACAAATAAAACACAAAATTAGTCCATTCACTGTCTAGGCTGCTGGGTGCGGTTATCAAACAAAAAGGAATGGCCAAAAAGAACTATATGTACCAAAACACTAATTTAGAACTATCTGTGCCAATACTTTTGTTCCTCAAAAAAGTGCCTTGTTTTAATTTTTTATAATTTAAATATTTAAAGAACAAAACTTTTTCTAAAAGAAAAAGTGATTTAGATTCTCAAAGCAATTACAAACCAAATTAACATTTTTCCTAAATTTTATTTCTATAGCAATTTTTTCTAAAATTTTATTTCTATAGAAACTTTTGTCAAAAAATGATTTCTATAGAAAATTTTGTCAAAATTTTATTTCTATAGAAAATTTTGTCAAAACTCGATTTCTATCGAAAATTTTGTCAAAACTCGATTTCTATAGAAAATTTTGTCAAAACTCGATTTCTATAGAAAATTTTGTCAAAATTTTATTTCTATAGAAAATTTTGTCAAAACTTTACTTCTAAACAAAATTTTGTCAACATTTTATTTCTATAGAAAATTTTGTCAACATTTTATTTCGATAGAAAATTTTGTCAAAATTTTATTTCCATAGAAAATTTTGTCAACATTTTATTTCTATAGAAAATTTTGTCAAAATTGTATTTCTATAGAAAATTTAGTTAAAATTTTATTTTATAGAAAATTTTGCCAAAATTCGATTTCTATAGAAAATGTTGTCAAAATTTGATTTATATAGAAAATTTTGTCAACATTTTATTTCATTTGTTTTGTTTTGTTATTGTTGGTTTTGTTCTTTAAGCATTGTTGTTGTTTTTTTATTTCAGCTTAAAACCATACATTGACTAAACTACAAGAGTAGCTTAACCAACAGAGGAAAAGAATGTTTGTCAAATTTATTTGGGCAAAGCCCTATAGACTGCAAGATGGTTGGATGGACGCACGTTTCGGAATTACCACATTCCTCATCAGCATCCTCTACTTGCAGCAAAACTATCAACCAATTATCAGAATAAATTCAGGCAGTTTATTAAACCCAACAAAAACCACACTTGAACCCTCCGAAAAAAGGTTTTACATTGATAGCCGGCTTATGCCGAAATAAACTCGAAACAAACATATCTCTTTTCCTATGCCACTGTCAAATCATCGATTTGAATTCACATGGCTGGGTTTATTTTGAGCGTGCCTCCTCTTCTTTTTCCATTTGTTTTGTTTTGTTATTGTTGGTTTTGTTCTTTAAGCATTGTTGTTGTTTTTTTATTTCAGCTTAAAACCATACATTGACTAAACTACAAGAGTAGCTTAACCAACAGAGGAAAAGAATGTTTGTCAAATTTATTTGGGCAAAGCCCTATAGACTGCAAGATGGTTGGATGGACGCACGTTTCGGAATTACCACATTCCTCATCAGCATCCTCTACTTGCAGCAAAACTATCAACCAATTATCAGAATAAATTCAGGCAGTTTATTAAACCCAACAAAAACCACACTTGAACCCTCCGAAAAAAGGTTTTACATTGATAGCCGGCTTATGCCGAAATATTTTTCTATATAAAATTTTGTCAAAATTTTATTTCTATAGAAAATTTTGTCAAAATTGTATTTCTATAGAAAATTTTGTCAAAATTTTATTTCTATAGAAAATTTTGTCAAAATTTTATTTCTATAGAAAATGTTATCAAAATTGTATTTCTACAGAAAATTTTGTCAAAATTGTATTTATATAGAACATTTATTCAAAAGTTTATTTCTATAGAAAATTTTGTCAAAATTTTAGTTCTACAGAAATTTTGTCAAAATTTTATTTCTATAGAAAATATTGTCAAAACTCGATTTCTATCGAAAATTTTGTCAAAATATTATTTCTATAGAAAATTTTGTCATACTCGATTTCTATAGAAAATTTTGTCAAAATGTTATTTCTATAGAAACTTTTGTCAAAATTTACTATATATAGAAAATTTTGTGAAAATTTTATTTCTATAAAAAATTGTATTTTATAGAAAATTTTTAAAAATTGTATTTCTATAGAAAATTTTTTCAAAATTTTATTTCTGTAGAAAATTTTGTGAAGATTTTATTTCTATAGAAAATTTTGTCAAAATTTTATTGCTATAGAAAATTTTGTCAAAACTTTATTTCTAAACAAAATTTTGTCAACATTTTATTTCTATAGAAAATTTTGTCAACATTTTATTTCGATAGAAAATTTTGTCAAAATTTGATTTCTATAGAAATTTTTGTCGAAATTCGTTTTCTATAGAAAATGTTGTCAAAATTTTATTTCTATAGAAAATTGTGTCAAAATTTTATTTCTATCGAAAATTTTGTGAAGATTTTATTTCTATAGAAAATTTTGTCAAAATTTTATTTCTATAGAAAATTTTGTCAAAATCGTACTTCTATAGAATATTTAGTCAAAATTTTATTTCTATAGAAAATTTTGCCAAAATTCGATTTCTATAGAAAATGTTGTCAAAATTTTATTTCTATCGAAAATTTTGTCAACATTTTATTTCTATAGAAAATTTTGTCAAAATTTTATTTCTATAGAAAATTTTGTCAAAATTGTATTTCTATAGAAAATTTAGTCAAAATTTTATTTCTATAGAAAATTTTGTCAAAACTCGATTTCTATCGAAAATTGTGTCAAAATTTTATTTCTATAGAAAATTTTGTCATACTCGATTTCTATAGAAAATTTTGTCAAAATGTTATTTCTATAGAAACTTTTGTCAAAATTTACTATATATAGAAAATTTTGTGAAAATTTTATTTCTATAAAAAATTGTATTTTATAGAAAATTTTTAAAAATTGTATTTCTATAGAAAATTTTTTCAAAATTTTATTTCTGTAGGAAATTTTGTGAAGATATTATTTCTATAGAAAAATTTGTCAAAATTTTATTTCTATAGAAAATTTTGTCAAAATTTTATTTCTATAGAACATTTTATCAAAATTCTATTTCTATAGAAAATTTAGTCAAAATTTTATTTATATAGAAAATTTTGTCAACATTTATTTCTATAGAAAAATTTGTCAAAATTTTATTTCGATAGAAAATTTTGTCAAAAATTTAGTTCTACAGAAAATTTTGTCAAAATTTTATTTCTACAGAAAATTTTATCAAAATTTTATTTCTACAGAAAATTTTATCAAATTTTTTTTTTGCTATAGAAAATTTTGTCAAATTTTTTTTTGCTATAGAAAATTTTGTCAAAATTTGATTTCTATAGAAACTTTTGTCGAAATTTTATTTCTATAGAAATTTTGTCAAAATTTTATTTCTATAGAAAATTTTGCCAAAATTCGATTTCTATAGAAAATTTTGTCAAAATTTTATTTCTACAGAAAATTTTGTCAAAATTGTATTTCTATTGAAAGTTTAGTGAAAATTTTATTTCTACAGAAAATTTTGTCAACATTTATTTCTTTGGAAAATTTTGTCAACATTTTACTTCGATAGAAAATTTTGTCAAAATTTTATTTCTATAGAAAATTTTGTGAAAATTTTAGTTCTACAGAAAATTTTGTCAAAATTTTATTTATATAGAAAATTTTGTCAAAATTTTATTTTTATAGAAAATTTTCTCAAAATTTTATTTTTATAGAAAATTTTGTCAAAATTTTATTTCTATAGAAAATTTTGTGAAAAGTATATTTCTATAGAAAATTTTTCAAAATTTTCTTTCTATTTATGAATTATCTTAGTTAGAGAGGAATAGAATATAGAATAACGAAAGAAAAAAATTTATTAAAAATTACGAAGGTTGTCATTGTTTTATAACAAAAGAAACTTTTAGTTAAAAGTACGAAATATTTCGTACTTTTTACGAAGAAAAGTTCTTCCAAATTTTTCGTAGTTTGAAAGAAAAAAATTCGTGCTTTTTATGAAAAATTTTCGTACTTTTAATGAAACAATTTAGTTCGTTTGTATGAAATTTTGCATTTGTGCTTTTTGGTTATAGTAACAAGTTTGAAAAATGTCATCAATACTTTACATCTTAAGTTTTTGAATAATTTTTAGTTGTATTGCTCCTCTTTTATTCACAGCATGCTATCACCCAAATGAGAAGTAGCATAGACATGTAGAAAAAAATAGAATAAAGGAACACATTCAAGCACATCATCAAAGACAATTTCATGTCGCGAAGGGAAAATTTTACAACTTACTTTATATTCATAAATTCGTAAAAACTTCTTCACAAAAATCATGAAATTTGAACAAAGTTTCGCTAAAAGTACGAACTTTTTACGAAGAAAAATTAATGTAGAATATTTCGTAGACGTTTCGTATATTCGTAAAAAGTTTTTCGTAAAATGTACGAAAATGAATGAAAATTTCATTGTTTTAATGAAGAATTCACGAAGAATAGTTAATGAAGAATTCTTCGTAAAATTAACGAAGAGAATTCTTTACTGATTTGTACGACAATTCTTATTCTTCATAAAGGAATTGAGTGTGATTACTGCACGCAGAGGAGGAAATCAAACCTTTTTTTCCGAGAACTAAACATGGTTGCATCAAACATGTTCAAAAATAAAATTATGCTCTTGAAACATGTTTGGGGTGATTATGTTCCTTCTCAATATGTGAAATAATTGTGAATTGGCTTGAGACATACATACATTTCATGGCCTATGATCTTAGTTCATTTTATTTATAAAGCTATTCAAAATAGATAGCTATTGTAACTCATAATTTTATCGAATTTCTACTTGACAATAGGAATATGATCATAACAAACATTCTTCAAGAGCATCATGTTAGTTTTTCAGGAGAAACATGCAACATTTTTAACGCAAAAATTTTGGTTTCTCGTCAAACTTAAATATGGCTGTCGAAATCAAATACATAATTTCCGAGAATATGATGGTCATGGAACATGTTTATCGATTTACCGATATTTCCGATTTATTTTCAAAATGCCACTGTGCAAAGAACTCATTCACAACCCCAACAAGGTGTTAAATGTGTATTGTGATAAATTTTATTGATATACTTATTGTGGAATTTGTGGTCAAGTGTATAATGACGTTAATTTTGCATATTGATGACCAATAAAAAATATTTTGGTAATGATTTCAAAGAAATGTTATGGGCATTTTAGCATAGCAGTGTTAATTTGGACCAATCAGATTACCACTAAAATGGAGAGTGACGAAATATTTAGGGGAAAATTTCAAAGAAATTCGGAGAGAACGAATTAAGTACGAAATAAAATGATTGTAATTTGATTAGTTCCTGTAGATAATAATGTATTTAAAATAAATGAATCACTTGTGTTTGCTGGAAATGAGGTGAGATTTTATTTTGAAATTTATGGAAAAATATTTACAAAGTTGTTCTCTTGTTGTTGAGATGTCATAAATATATTTGGATATTTTTTCAATCTATTTTGTTTAATGGATTATGTACATGTCTACATCATTTGATCTAAATTTGATAGGTTTTGATTAGATTCCGGATTCCGTTACAAAACCCGAAACCTGGTAGTGAACAAATTGGGGTATTCGGTTAATCCGAAAAGCGGTTAACTGGTTTTCTGCATTTCAATGAAATTTCTATCTACTCTGTCATGTTTCTAACAAATGTTGACCCTTGATTAGAGTTGTACTGAAGATGTTAATCAACTCATGGTAATTTCGTTTGGGAATAGTGTTGTAAACAAATGGTACAACATTTTATGGTGTTACCACAATTTTGCTAGATCCCCTGGAAAAATCACACTGTTTGCATTTGAAAACGAACAAAAATTTACAACACTGAACATTTTGTCAAAATTCTATTTCTATAGAAAATTTTTTCAAATTTTTTGTTTCTATAGAAAATTTTGGCAAAACTTTTTTCTCTGGAAAATTTTATCACAATTATATTTCAATAGCAACTTTTGTCAAAATATTTCTATAGAAAATTTTGTTAAAATTTTATTTCAAAATTGTGCTACCACAATTTTGTATAAATCCCCTGGAAAAACCACACTGTTTGCATATGAAAACGAACAAAAATATACAACACTAAAAATTTTGTCAACATTTTATTTTTATAGAAAATTTTGTCATATTTCTATAGAAAATGTTGGCAAAATTTTTTTCTCTGGAAAATTTTATCAAAATTATCGAAAATTTTGTTAAAATTGTATTTCTATACATAATTTTGTTAAATTTGTTTATTTCTATAGAGAATCTAGTAAACATTTTATTTCTATAAAAAATCTAGTCAAATTGTTATTTCTATACAAATGTTATTTCTCTTGAAAATCAAATTTTTATTTCTCTCGAAAATCTTGTCAAATTTTTTTTCTATAGAAATTTGGTCAAAATTTTATTTCTATAGAAATTTTGTCAAAATTTTATTTCTATAGAAATTTTTGCCAAACTTTTATTCCTATAGGAAATTTTGTCAAATTTTTATTTCTATAGAAAATTTTCGCAAAATTTTATTTGGGCAAAGCCCTATAGACTGCAAGATGGTTGGATGGACGCACGTTTCGGAATTACCACATTCCTCATCAGCATCCTCTACTTGCAGCAAAACTATCAACCAATTATCAGAATAAATTCGTCAACATTTTATTTCTATAGGAAATTTTGTCAAAATTTTACTTCTATAGATAATTCAGTTAAGATTTTAATTCTATATAAAATTTTGTAAAAATTTTATTTCTATAGAAAATTTTGTTAAATTTGTTTATTTCCAAAGAACATTTTGTTAGAATTTAATTTCTATAGATAATTCTGTTAAGATTGTAATTCTGTGTTATAGAAATAAAATTTTGTTAAAATTTTATTTCTATAGAAAATTTTGTTAAAATTTTATAGATACTTTTTTATTTCTATAGAGAATTTTGACAAAATTTTATTTTTATAGAGAATTTTGTCACATTTTATTTCTATAGAAAATTTTGTTAAAATTTTATTTTTTATTGAAAATTTTTGTCAAAGTCTTATTTCTATAGAAAATTTTCCGAAAATGTTATTGCTATAGAAAATTTTCTCAAAGTTGTTATTTCTCTAGATTTTTTTAGATTTTATTCTGGATTTTTTTTTTATTTCTATATATATTTTGTCAAAATTTTATTTCTATAAAAAGTTTTGTTAAAATTATAGAAAAAAAAATTATTATAGAAAATTTTTAAAAAATTTATTTTTATAGAAAATTTTTTAAAAATTTATTTCTATATAAAATTTTGTAAAAATTTTGTTTCTATATAAAATTTTGTAAAAATTTTATTTCTATATAAAATTTTGTAAAAATTTTATTTTTATAGAAAATTTTGTATAAATTTTATTTCTTTATAAAATTTTGAAAATTTTTTTTTTTTTTTGTAAAAATGTTACTCCTATAGATAATTCGGTTAAGATTTTATTCTATACAAAATTTTGTAAAAGTTTTATTTTTATAGAAAATTTTGTAAAAAATTTATTTCTTTATAAAATTTTGTAAAAAGTTTATTTCTATATAAAATTTTATAAAAATTTTACTTCTATAGATAATTCTGTTAAGATTTTCATTCTATACAAAATTTTATAAAAATTTTATTTCTATAGGAAATTTTGTTAAATTTGTTTATTTCCAAAAAAATTTTGTTAGAATTTAATTTCTATAGATAATTCTGTTAAGATTTTAATTCTGTGTTATAGAAAATTTTGTTAAAATTTTATTTCTATAGAAAATTTTGTTAAAATTTTATAGATAATTTTTTGTTTCTATAGAGAATTTTGTCAACATTTTATTTCTATAGAAAATTTTGTTAAAATTTTATTTTTGATTGAAAATTTTTGTCAAAGTCTTATTTCTATAGAAAATTTTGGGAAATTTAATTTCTATAGAAAATTTTCACAAAATTTTATTTCTATAGAAAATGTTCTCAAAGTTTTTATTTCTCTAGATTTTGTTAAAATTTTATAGAGATTTTTTTTATTACTATAAAGAGTTTTGTCAAAATTTTATTTCTGTGGAAATTTTTGCCAAACTTTTATTCCTATAGAAAATTTTGACAAACTTTTATTTCTATAGAAAATTTTAGCAAAATTTTATTTCCATCATCAAAATTTTTATTTCTCTAGATATTTTTCAGAATTTTATTTAGATTTTATTCAGGATTTTTTTATTTCTATAGAGAATTTTGTCAAAATTTTATTTCTATAGCGAATTTTGTATAGACAATTTTGTCAAAATTTTATTACTATAAAAATTTTTGTTAAAATTTTATTATAATAGAAAATTTGTAAAAATTTTATTTTTATAGAAAATTTTGTAAAAATTTTATTTCTATATAAAATTTTGTAAAAATTTTATTTTTATAGAAAATTTTGTATACATTTTATTTCTTTATAAAATGTTGAAAAATGTTATTTTCTTCTTGTAAAAATTTTACTTCTATAGATAATTCGGTTAATATTTTAATGCTATACAAGATTTTGTTAAAATTTTATTTTTATAGATAATTTTGTTAAAATTTTATTTTTATAGATAATTTTATTAAAATTTTATTTTTATTGATAATTTTGTTAAAATTTTATTTTTATAGAAAAATTTCGCAAAATTTTATTTCTATAGAAAATTTTCGCAAAATTTTATTTCTATAGAAAATTTTCACAAAATTTTATTTCTATAGAAAATGTTCTCAAAGTTTTTATTTCTCTAGATTTTGTTAAAATTTTATAGAGATTTGTTTATTACTATAAAGAATTTTGTCAAAATTTTATTTCTATGGAAATTTTTGCCAAATTGTTATTCCTATAGAAAATTTTGACAAACTTTTATTTCTATAGAAAATTTTAGCAAAATTTTATTTCCATCGAAATTTTTGAAAACATTTAATTTTTATTGAAAATTTTGTCAAAAATTTTTGTTTCTATATAAACTTTTTTCAAAATTTTATTTCTATATAAAATTTTGTCAATATTTTATTTCTATAGAAAATTTTGTCAAAATTTTATTTCTATAGAAAATCTAGTCAAAATTTTATTTCTATAAAAAAATTTGTTAAAATTTTATTATTATAGAAAATTTTGTTAAGATTTTAATTCTATACAAAATTTTATTTCTATAATTTTTTTATAAAAATAAAATTTCTTTAAGATTTTAATTCCATAGAAAATTTTGTAAAGATTTTATTTTTATAGAAAATTTTGTAAAACTTGTATTTCTTTACAAAATTTTGTAAAATTTTATTTCTATAGAAAATTTTGTTAAAATTTTATTTCTATGGAAAGCTTTGTTTTATTTCTATAATTTTTTTATAGAAATATTTTTTTTTAAGATTTTAATTCTATAGAAAATTTTGTAAAAATTTTATTTTTATAGAATATTTTGTAAAAATTTTATTTTTTTATAAAATTTTGTAACAAATTTATTTCAATATAAAATTTTATAAAAATTTTACTTTTATAGATAATTCTGTTAAGATTTTAATTCTATAGAAAATGTTGTTAAAATTTTATTTCTATAGAAAATTTTGTTAAATTTGTTTATTTCCAAAGAAAATTTTGTTAGAATTTAATTTCTATAGATAATTCTGTTAAGATTTTAATTCTATAGAAAATTTTGTTAAAATTTTATTTCTATAGAAAATTTTGTTAAAATTTTATAGATAATGTTTTATTTCTATAGAGAATTTTGTCAAAATTTTATTTCTATAGAGAATTTTGTCAACATTTTATTTCTATAGAAAATTTTGTTAAAATTTTATTTTTATAGAAAATTTTCGGATAATTTTATTTCTATAGAAAATTAAGTTTTTATTTCTCTAGATTTTGTTAAAATTTTATTCAGAATTTTTTTATTTCTATTGAGAATTTTGTCAAAATTTTATTTCTATAGAGAATTTTGTGTAGAAAATTTTGTCAAAATTTTATTTCTATAAAAAATTTTGTCAAAATTTTATTTCTATAAAAAATTTTGTTAAGATTTTAATTCTATAAAAAATTTTGTTCATTTCATTTCATTTTTCAAATTCTTCTTTATTAATTTTATTTTTTAATACAATTCATTTAATGAGATTTTATCACAGTAGATATTACAACAAATGAGACTCTGGCTGGCAATATAAGCTATATCATTTAAGATACATATTATTAAAGGCAAAAACAGGCTAAAGACCTTTATATGAAATTAAACAAAAGTCAAATATTGTTGAAAATTAACATGCATGCAGAAGATTATATAATTCAATAACGTAAAACAAACATATATTTTCAATTTGATAATTTAATAGTAAAAAAAGAAATATTTTAATATACTTGCTCTACACAAGACCTTATCAAACAATAAGGGGAAGTTTCAATTTTGGAAAAAATAATTTAAATTTAGCCTTTTGATGAAAGCACAAATTTTCTCATATCCAGTTTCATTATGAAGTAATTAAGTAGAGTATCTCCAATTCTTTCCATTGATAATTTTTAAACATTTATTTTGTACAATCTGTAACTTCTCCAAATGGGTCTTTGCAGCTTTGTACCAAACTGGACATGCATATGTTAAAATTTTGTAAAAATTTTATTTCTTTATAAAATTTTGTAAACATTTTATTTCTATATAAAATTTTGTAAAAATTTTATTTCTACATAATCTTTTCTACAAATTTTATTTCTATAGAAAATTTTGTAAAAATTTTATTTCTACATAATCTTTTCTACAAATTTTATTTCTATGAAAAATTTTGTTAAAATTTTTTTTCTATGGAAGATTTTTACAAAATGTATTATTTCTTTAGAAATTTTGCTAAATTTTTTTATTTCTAATGAAAGTTTTATTATAAATTTTTTTCTAGAGATAATTGTGTTAAGTTTCTAATTCTATAGACAATTTTGTTAAAATTTTATTTTTATAGATAATTTTGTTAAAATTTGACTTCTATCGCAACTTTTGTCAAAATTTTATTTTTATTGAAAATTTTGTTAAAATTTTATTTCTATAGATATTTTGTTAAAATTTTATTTCTATAGAAAATTTTGTCAACATCTTATTTCTATAGAAAATTTTGTTAAAATTTTATTTTTATAGAAAAATTTTGTTAAAGTTATAGATAGATATTTGTATCAAAATTTTATTTTTATGGAAAAGTTTGTAAAAATTTTGTTTGGAGAGGAATATTTGGCAAAATCTACCGAAACATCAAGAATTCTACCAATGCTTTCAGCGCTAGATTTTCCCCTGTCAATAATGCTGGTGGCATTTCTGAATGCTTCAAAGCTTCTCCAAGTGGTTGCATCGTAATGTGAAACGCGGCTCGGACTCGACTATAAAAAGGAGGTCTCTTATAATTGAGCTAAATATGGAATCTGGCAGCATTCAGTGATACGAGAGAAGTTCACCACTGTGGTATAAATGAACTGAGTAGTCTAAGTGAGCATGAAACAAGGGGCTGCCACTAGACCTAACCTTACGGCGATCATTAAATAATATTCCATATTGATACATATTTGTGCTATAGAATTCTTCCCTCATTATATACAATGTAATAATAAATACATATAAATTAATAAAACATGCTCATTTCAATAATTTACCCATTGGAATAATTAAATGCAATACGTACACCTTTGCCAATTTAAGGGATTAGATGATAGAACCAGGTTAACATTGTATAGCTAATTATAGTGCCCGTAAATGTTAGAATATCTAGAAAATCTTAAAATTTATGTTGCATGATGCTATGTTAATTGTATTAATTGTTAATTTATGCAATTATTTGCAAGTGTTATCTCAACACCCGATTCCTATGGTACGGGAGCAAGTGTTTGTTTATTAGGTTCTAAAACAATGCAAATTAAAGTTCCCATAAATCCGTTAAAATTTCAATTAGATATTTTACTACGTTCCACAAGTTGCTAACAATAATTTCAGCTACAAAGATTTTTTGTGAACAAAAAAAAAAACAAATGACAATAATTTTTGTAATTACACTGTGAGAAGCGGATGAAAATAAAAATTGTCACAAATTTTGTTAATTATAAAAATGTTTTTCTTTGTGGGAGTGAGTAGTCATGAATCAAAACGGAAATGTTGTTTTGATTTAAATTATACTATTAAATACTATAAAAAAGATATTATAGTAACATAAATTCAATGCAAAAAATATATTATGTATCCTTTATATAAACTGAAATGTATAACAAAAATCGTAAAATATATTAATTCTACATATGTTATCGAAAGTTTATTTACTCCACTCCAACATTTATCATAAGTCAAATAGACTATAACATTCCATTGCTCATTTTCACATTAATTTACTTTTATATTTACTAATTTTCCTATGAGAAAAATATAATGAAAATTTAATATTCACATACATGTGAAAAAATCATCATCAATTATTTGCATTACATACTAGGTTCTTTACATATTCCTTGAATATTTGTAAACAAAACCTGAATAGAAACTATAACTATATTTGAAAACATTGGAGAAAATAAATAATTATATAGAATTAAACTTATGTATGTGCAAAGAGGTGTGAAATATCAAACGTTTGAAACCCTGAAGAGAAATGATATTTACCTTCAAAAGTTTGATGAACCGGACAATTTACTATTCAATAGCAAACCTTGTTTACCAAAATAAATATTAACAAGTATATACGGCCAGGCCAAATCTTATGTACCCTCCACCATGGATTGCGTAGAAACTTCTACTAAAGACTGTCATCCACAATCGAATTACTTGGGTTGCGGTAACACTTGCCGATGACAAGGTATCTTAAAACTTCTTAACATCGTCTTCTGAATTGCAAGTTAGTCCATGCGGGGTATATATTAACCAAAAAAGGCCGATTAAATGCGTATATAATTCAGTTTGACAAAATTTTCTATAGAAATAAAATTTTGACAAAATTTTCCATAGAAATAAAATCTTGACAAAATTTTCTATAGAAATAAAATTTCTACAGTAACTTTCTACAGTAATAAAGTTTTGACAAAATTTCATATAGAACTAACATTTTGGTAGATTAGAGGGTGATACGGTCAAAATTTGGTCAATATAAACTTGACGTATTTCTTTCAATTTTGCATTTTAAACCAGTAAGGAAAGTCTAAAGTCGGGCGGGGCCGACTATATTATACCCTGCACCACTTTGTAGATCTAAATTTTCGATACCATATCCCATCCGTCAAATGTGTTGGGGGCTATATATAAAGGTTTGTCCCAAATACATAAATTTAAATATCACTCGATCTGGAAGAATTTGATAGACTTCTACAAAATCTATAGACTCAAAATTTAAGTCGGCTAATGCACTAGGGTGGAACACAATGTTAGTAAAAAAATATGGGAAACGTTTAAGTCTGAAGCAATTTTAAGGAAACTTCAAAAAAGTTTATTTATGATTTATCGCTCGATATATATGTATTAGAAGTTTAGGAAAATTAGAGTCATTTTTACAACTTTTCGACTAAGCAGTGGCGATTTTACAAGGAAAATGTTGGTATTTTGACCATTTTTGTCGAAATCAGAAAAACATATATATGGGAGCTATATCTAAATCTGAACCGATTTCAACCAAATTTGGCACGCATAGTAACAATGCTAATTCTACTCCCTGTGCAAAATTTCAACTAAATCGGAGTTAAAAATTGGCCTCTGTGGTCATATGAGTGTAAATCGGGCGAAAGGTATATATGGGAGATATATCTAAATCTGAACCGATTTCAACGAAATTTGGTACGCATGGCTACAATGCTAATTCTACTCCCTGTGCAAAATTTCAACTAAATCGGAGTTAAAAATTGGCCTCTGTGGTCATATGAGTGTAAATTGGGCGAAAGCTATATATGGGAGCTATATCTAAATCTGAACAGATTTTGCTGATATTTTGCAAGTTTTTCGAGACTCATAGAATATTCGGATGTACGGAATTTGAGGAAGATCGGTTGATATACACGCCAATTATGACCAGATCGGTGAAAAATATATATGGCAGCTATATCTAAATCTGAACCGATTTTTTCCAAAATCAATAGGGATCGTCTTTGAGCCGAAACAGGATCCTATACCAAATTTTAGGACAATCGGACTAAAACTGCGAGCTGTACTTTGCACACAAAAATACATCAACAGACAGACAGACAGACAGACAGACGGACATCGCTAAATCGACTCAGAATTTAATTCTAAGCCGATCCGTATACTAAAAGGTTGGTCTATGATTACTCCTTCTTGGCGTTACATACAAATGCACAAACTTATTATACCCTGTACCACAGTAGTGGTGAAGGGTATAAATATGGGAAACGTTTAAATCTGAAGCAATTTTATGGAAACTTCGAAAAAGTTTATTTATGATTTATCGCTCGATATATATGTATTAGAAGTTTAGGAAAATTAGAGTCATTTTTACAACTTTTCGACTAAGCAGTGGCGATTTTACAAGGAAAATGTTGGTATTTTGACCATTTTTGTCGAAATCAGAAAAACATATATATGGGAGCTATATCTAAATCTGAACCGATTTCAACCAAATTTGGCGCGCATAGCTACAATGCTAATTCTACTCCCTGTGCAAAATTTCAACTAAATCGGAGTTAAAAATTGGCCTCTGTGGTCATATGAGTGTAAATCGGGCGAAAGCTTTATATGGGAGATATATCCAAATCTGAACCGATTTCAAGCAAATTTGGCACGCATAGTTACAACGCAAATTCTACTCCCTGTGCAAAATTTCAACTAAATCGGAGCAAAAAATTGGCCTCTGTGGGCAAATGAGTGTAAATCGGGCGAAAGCTATATATGGGAGCTATATCTAAATCTGAACCGATTTTGCTGATATTTTGCAAGTTTTTCGAGACTCATAAAATATTCGGATGTACGGAATTTGAGGAAGATCGGTTGATATACACGCCAATTATGACCAGATCGGTGGAAAATATATATGGCAGTTATATCTAAATCTAAACCGATTCAAAATCAATAGGGATCGTCTTTGAGCCGAAACAGGACCCTATACCAAATTTTAGGACAATTGGACTAAAACTGCGAGCTGTACTTTGCACACAAAAATACATCAACAGTCAGACAAACAGACAGACGGACAGAAAGACAGACAGACAGACGCTAAATCGACTCAGAATTTAATTTAAAGTCTAGGTCGCAATTTAAGTCCAATCGCCTTCAAATTTGGCACATATTCCTAATTTGGATCAGAATAGAACCCTATTGATTTTGGAAGAAATCGGTTCAGATTTAGATATAGCTCCCATATATATTTTTCGCCCGATATGCACTAATATGGACCCAGCAGCCAGAGTTTTATACCGATTTGCTTGAAATTTTGTACAAACATAACACTTAGCCGTATAGTTAAGTGGGCAAAATTTGATTGAAATCTGTTCAGATTTAGATATAGCTCCCATCAAGGCCGTATTCAGGGGGGAGGGGGGGGATCAAACCCCCCCCCCGAAATGAATGAATATTTTTATATAAATAAATATATATTTTTAGCTGCATAGAAAAATCTTATCGAAGATGTTGAAGGAAAGCTGAAGGTTTTATTTTGAAAACGCTTACCTTTAAAACTTGCACAAATCCTAGAATACTAGTTGAAAAGCCCGTCAAACGACGGTCGAAAAAAACAAATTGTTTTTGTTCTCGCACCACAAATTTCATTTTTGGAAAATGTATTTCTGCTTTTTATGTGTGTTTGTTGTTCTTTTTGTGAACATGACTCGCTTTGTTTGGCCATTGCAACAACAACGAAACAGCCAAACACACATGTGTAAATGAAATGGCGCAAAACCTGCGAAAAGAACCTGCCTAATTTAGCGATGGAAGCACTTGGAGAGTGCAATAAAGAGATATTTCCAAACGTGCATATTCTTTTAAAAATTTTGGTCACTTTGCCAGTAACTCAGGGATGGAAAATACAATTTTTAAGAAAGTACAAAAAGGTATTTTTTGAGCGGAAAGGTACTTTTTACTAAATTTCAACAAAAATTTCACTGGAAGATTATTGTCAAGAGACTGAATTTTAAAGAAAATAAAATTTTGAAAAAATTTTCTATATAAATAAAATGTTGCAAAAATTTTCTATAGCCGGTTATCATACAAAAACCTTTTTTTCGGAAGGTTCAAGTGTGGTTTATTGTTGGGTTTAATGAACTGCCTGAATTTATTCTTATAATTGGTTGATAGTTTTGCTGCAAGTAGGGGATGCTGATGAGTAATGTGGTAATTCCGAAACGTGCGTCCATCCAACCATCTTGCAGTCTATAGGGCTTTGCCCATATAAATTTGACAAACATTCTTTTCCTCTGTTGGTTAAGCTACACTTGTAGTTTAGTCAATATATGGTTTTAAGCTGCAATAAAAAAACAACAACAATACTTAAAGAACAAAACCAACAATAACAAAACAAAACGAAGGGAAATAAAATTTTGCAAAAAAATTCTATAGAAAAAAAAATTTGCAAAAATTTTTCTATAGAAATAAAGTTTTGCAAAAATTTCCTATAGATATAACATTTTTACAAAATTTTCAATTGTAATAAAATTTTGACATAATTATCTATAAAAATAAAATTTTGCAAAAATTCTATATGGAAATAAAATTTAGACAACATTTTCTACCGAAATAAAAAATTGATAATATAGAATCGCATTCTTTTTTCGACTAAAACATTCTTGAAGTTCAATAAAATCCTGTTTTTGACTATATCTTTTACAAAATCGAGATTTTCTTCCCACATGAACATGTCTGTTTTGCCATGAACATGTCTGTTTTGGCAAAACAGACATAATAAGGTTGATAAAGACTTTCTCAAAATATTAAAATATTTTGTCAAAGCTATTGTACCATAAATCTGATATCGACTCAAAAATGTCTACACAAAAGGTACTAAATCATTCGCGGGGGTACTACGGTACTGACCGGGGTGAAAAAGTATTGAAAAAAGTACTTTTGTACAGCATTTTCCGTCCCTGCAGTTACTACGTGCTCATCCGAACGTTCATTTTCACAAATGAAGAGATTAAAGACGTATCTTAGAAATTCGACTGGCGAGAGTAGACTCAATGGATTGGCATTAATGTCGGTTCATCGCCGAATAAATGTGCCGACTGAAGAAGTCATTGATTTATTTGCTGCCCAAAAAGCCCGTCGGCTCAATTTAATATTGTAAAAATATTTTATACATACCTTTGCATAAATAAAATTTTCTACACATGAGATTATATGAATATTTTTTTTAAAGTTGAACAACCATGTGTGTCAAATTTGGTTGAAATCGGTTCAGATTTAGATATAGCTCCCATATATATGTTTTTCTGATTTCGACAAAAATGGTCAAAATACCAACATTTTCCTTGTAAAATCGCCACTGCTTAGTCGAAAAGTTGTAAAAATGACTCCAATTTTCCTAAACTTCTAATACATATATATCGAGCTATAAATCATAAATAAACTTTTGCGAAGTTTCCTTAAAATTGATTCAGATTTAAATGTTTGCCATATTTTTTTTACTAAAATTGTGTTCCACCCTAGTACATTAGCCAACTTAAATTTTGAGTCTATAGATTTTGTAAAAGTCTATCAAATTCTGTCCAAATCGAGTGATATTTAAATGTATGTATTTGGGACAAACCTTTATATATAGCCCCCAACACATTTGACGGATGTGATATGGTATCGAAAATTTAGATCTACAAATTGGTGCAGGGTATAATATAGTCGGCCCCGCCCGACTTTAGACTTTCCTTACTTGTTTTAACAGAATCCGTTTGCAACTTCAAATCACTTTTAAATTGGAAATATTTTTGATGATATTTTTATCTGTATAATCATTCAAATAACTTCTCAATTACATTTCTCACCGTGTGCACGTGCCTTAAAACTTGAATCTAATCTCAATAAAGAAATAAATCTTAAATAATTTTTATCAATTACAGAAATGCAATGGATGTCATATTTCCCCATCTTCTAAGTTCATTGTGTTGTTTTTGACTCACGAAAGCTAAAATTGCAAAAAAAAAAAACAAAAAAAAAACATTTTACCAAAGCAAATGTTGCATTTCATTAAAGGTAATTCTAAATTGCATGATGCATTTTTCATAATGCAATTAACAATTGGTTTGAATAAATCATCCAATAAATTATGCATTTTATCTTTTAATTTCCCTATAAATTTGGTGGCTAACAACGTAACTCCTAACTAACTAAAAGGTAACTCTAATTCGTATCGTCTTAAATCTCAAATCACCATCTCAATTGTAGTGAAAATGCATATTGATTCCGTTGACGTCATATGCTTTAGTGTCAATCTAGAGACTTGAGTTAGGCTAGAAAGACAGATAATAATTTCCTCTAACATCGAAATTCTCAAAATTAAAATTCCTATAGAACAACGTAAAATTGTTATGTGAACCAGCAATTGTTTATTTATTTGTTTGATTACTCTATTACGGTTGATTTCCATTGAATGAGGAAAATTACACTTCGGCGGTGAAGGGTGAAATAGGCGTTTGTGACATGCACTCGAAATTCATATTTGCAACATTAGTCATTTAAATGAATGGAATGGAATAGGATTGGTTTCAATTTGTTTTTTTTTTATTTTTGAATATTAAAATAGTTTGCATGTCAACCAAACTCATAGGTATTCAATGGTTTTTTAATTTGATGGGAATTTTTTTTAATGAGATTGCAGCATTCTTAGAAATCGGAGTTATTTCCCACTGACATTCCATGAGGGAGGGAGCGGAACTTTTTATATCAATGGATTTGGTAGGAGTATTTAAACAATTTTACCATCATCGCAAAATTCATAAAAATTGTCAAAACGTATTTTTTTCAAACACACCTTAACACAACAAAAATGGGTAACATAAAAAGAAAACTTAGTTTAAACTGTTCAATAAAAATGGGTAACATAAGAAAACTTAGGGCGTTTTCAAAAAATATGTTGCCTTGGTGTTACACTACTTTTTTCGTCATTATATTTTCACTCAAATGATAGTGTCATTCCAAAATTATTGTTGATTCATAATATTGTGAGGGATACAGGACCCAAAAGCTATAACAGTGTCCTTCATATTTTGCAAATAATTTCGAGAATGTTGCACCTTTTTTTACCGCATAAATTTTTCTTGTTTAGTTTTCTTGCTTTCGAGTCGTTAACATTGAAAATTTAATCAACTGGCAAAAAAATTGGGGTATTAGAGGGTTAATCAAAGATAGAAGCCGCACTGCCGGTTATAGATTTTTCGAAAGTCGATTCGCCGAATAAATCGGCGCATCTCGACTAAAATATAGGCGCCAATTAACCCTTTCACTACCGAATTGAACCTAATGTTAGAAACATTAATTGTTTCTGTTTTTATACCCACCACCATAGGATGGGGGTATATTAACTTTGTCATTCCATTTGTAACACATCGAAATATTGCTCTAAGACCCCATAAAGTATATATATTCTGGGTCGTGGTGAAATTCTGAGTCGATCTGAGCATGTCCGTCCGTCCGTCCGTCCTTCCGTCCGTCTGTTGAAATCACGCTAACTTCCGAACGAAACAAGCTATCGAATTGAAACTTGGCACAAGTAGTTGTTATTGATGTAGGTCGGATGATATTGTAAACGGGCTATATCGGACCAATTTTACGTATAGCCCCCATATAAACGGTCCCCCAAATTTGGCTTGCGGGGACTCTAAGAGAAGCAAATTTCATCCGATCCGGCTGAAATTTTGTACATGGTGTCAGCATATGATCTCTAACAACCATGCAAAACTTGGTTCACATCGGTCCAAAATTATATATAGCCCCCATATAAACCGATCCACCGATTTGGCTTGCGGAGCCTCTAATAGAAGCAAATTTCACCCAATCCGGCTGAAATTTGGTACATGGTGTTAGTATATGGTCTCTAATAACCATGCAAAAAATGGTCCACATCGGTCCATAATTATATATAGCCCCCATATAAACCGATCACCAGATTTGACCTCCGGAGCCTCTTGGAAGACCAAAATTCATCTGATTCAGTTGAAATTTGGTACGTGGTGTTAATATATTGCCTCAAATACTCATGCAAAAATTTGTCGAAATCGGTTCATAATTATATATAGCCCCTATATAAACCGATCCCCAGATTTGATCTCCGGAGCCCCTTGGAAAAGCTAAACTCATCCGATTTGGTTGAAATTTGGTACGTGATGTTAGTATATGCTCATGCAGGAATTGGTTCATATCAGTCCATAATTAAATATAGCCCCCACATAAACTGATCCCCAGATTTGACCTCCGGTGCCTTTTGGAGAAGCAAAATTCATCCGATCTGGTTGAAATTTGGTACGTAGTGGTAGTATATGATAATTAACAGCCATGCCAAAAGTGGTCCATATCAGTCAATAATCATATATAGCCATATCAGTCCATAATCATATATATAGCATATTGGTTTTGGAGCCTCTTGGAGAAGCAAATTTTATCCCAGTCAGTTGAAATTTGGTACATTGTGGTAGTATATGGCCGTTAACAACCATGCCTAACTAGGTCCATATCGGTCTATAGTTATATATAGCCCTCAGATAAATCGATCCCCTATCACACAAAAATTGGTCCATATCAAGTTCATAATTGTATATAGCCCCCATATAAGCGACCCCCATATTTCAATTCTGGCTCTCTAACGCGTATGGACTAACTCACAATTTAGAAAACGATGTTAAGAAGTTTTAAGATACCACAACCCAAGTAATTTGATTGTGGATGACAGTCTTTCGTAGAAATTTCAACGCAATCCACGGTGGAGGGTACATAAGATTCGGCCTGGCCGAACTTACGGCCGTATGCAAGGCGGGCATGCTAACCATTGCTGAGTGCTGCCCGATTCCACGTTAAGCTCAATGACAAGGGACCTCCTTTTTATAGCCGAGTCCGAACGGCGTTCCACATTGCAGTGGAATCACTTAGAGAAGCTTTGAAACCCTCAGAAATGTCACCAGCATTACTGAGGTGGGATAATCCACCGCTGAAAAACTCTTTGGTGTTCGGTCGAAGCAGGAATTGAACCCACGACCTTGTGTATGCAAGGCGGGCATGCTAACCATTGCACCACGGTGGCTCCCGAGCTATATGGACAAATTAGATTAAGAAACTTGGTTAATAGAACCATTGAAAAGAAAACGCCAGATACAAATCTATACACGCCTAAATAGTTTCGATTCGGGCACCCTACATGTTTCGGTTCGGGCGAATGAACCTTTCCACAGCGATTAATATAGATCTGGCTGGGATAGATAACTCAATTTTGGGTCCTTTATGCTAACTCCTTATGGAGAAAATTAATTGTAAATTAATATTCACGAAAACTTTTCCAATTAAAGTATTAATTGAGTTTTAAAAAATATTCAATTCAAAATTTAATTGATCACAAAACAATCACAAAAATTAATTTTTTAATTAGATCAATTAATTTTTTAATTAGATCAATTAATTTTTTAATGATTCTGTGATTGATTTCTGTGATTGAAGACATTTCAATTACAAAAATTAATTGGATCAAGTAATTTCGTGAATCAGAAAAAAAAATTGAGTGTACTAAAATACCTCAATTAGTTGAAGAGCTCATACAGCTGTTCTGAAATCCTGATTCTTGTAATTGTTAAAGAAGTTTACAAAAAAGCATTTTAATGCTCATCAATATGGAAAATATGTAGATAAAATCTCTACTTTAAAATAACATCGAGAAATAAATTGAAACTAAATGGTAAAAAAGATTTTGATAACGTTATCGAATGTCATTCTAAGTGGACATTGGTAGTCAAAGGTTAATTAAAATATTTTCATTAAAATCTAAACATTTTGAAAAAAAATTGAAAATTCTGAAATTTTTGTTGTTTTTTTTCTGCCACAAATAAATAATGGGTGGTTTTTTAAGAGCTATAGAAAAAAATTTCACCAAATAAAAACAAAATCAGAAAAATGCATGAAATCTATATTTAAATCGATAGCACGGCCGATAGTACATATAATTTAATGTTTGAGGATTATTTCATGCAAATGATGACCGCAACTATGCCCCAAATAGTGCATCCGCTTAGTCCAATTTTGACAAACTTTTTGCTGGTATCTCATGAATAAATGGTTCGATGTAGTCTTCCAATCACGGTTGCCAACAAATCTACCAAAATTGGTAGATTTGTAACTGTTTGGTAGAGTGGTAGAATTGTTGATGTTTTGGTAGAGTTTGCAAACTATTCTCCTTCAAGTAAGAAGTACTCTACAAATTACCTCTAGAAACAACATTTTTACAAAATTTCCTATAGAAATAAAATTTTGACATTTTCTCAAAAAAATGTATAGAAATAAAATGTTGACAAAATTTTCTATAGAAATTAACTTTTTCATAGAAATACTAATTTTCTATAGAAATACAATTGTGACAAAATTTTCTATAGAAATAAAATTTTGATAAAATTTTCTATAGAAATAAACTTATGCCAACATTTTCTTTAGGAACAAAATAACATTTTGAGAAAATAAAATTTTCACAAATTTTTCTATAGAAATACAATTTTGACAAAATTGTTGACACAATTATCTATACAAATAAATGTTTGAAAAAATAAAATTTTGACAAAATTTTCTCTAGAAATAAACATATTCCAACATTTTCTTTAGGAATAAAATTTTAACAAAATTTTCTTTAGAAATAAAATGTTGAAAACATTTTCTATGGAAATAAAATTTTGACAAAATTTTCTATAGAAATAAAATTTTGACACAATTTTCTATAGCACTAAAATTGTGACAAAATATTCTAAATAAATAACATTTTGACAAAATTTTCTATAGAAATACTTTTTTGACAAAATTTTCTATAAAAATAAAATTTTGGCAAAATTTTCGTTAGAAGTAAACATATTCCAACATTTTCTTTAGGAATAAAATTTTGACAAAATTTTCTTTAGAAATAAAAAGTTGACAACATTTTCTATGGAAATAAAATTTTGACACAATTTTCTATAGAAATAAAATTTTGACAAAATTTGCAACAGATATAACATTTTGAGAAAATAAAATTTTCGCAAAATTTTCTATAGAAATACCATTTTGACAACATTTTCTATAGAAATAAAATTTTGACAAAATTTTCTATAGAAATAAAATTTTGACATAATTTTCTATAGAAATAAAATTTTGACAAAATTTTTAATACAAATACAATTTGGACAAAAATTTTCTGTAGGAATAAACTTTTGACAAAAATTTCTTTAGGAATAAAATTTTAACAAAATTTTCTATAGAATAAAATTTTGACAAAATTTTCTACAAAGATAAAATTTTCTATAGATAAAAAATTGTGACAAAATTTGCTACAGAAATAAAATTTTGACAAAAATTTCTATAGATATAAAATTTTGAGAAAATAAAATTTGAATAAACTTTTCTTTAGAAATAAAATTTTGACAAAATTTTCTATAGAAGTAAATTGTCGAAAAAGATTTGTTAAATCTGGTAAATTTTTCGTCTATGCGTCAATTCAATCGTGTTTGTCTGTATAGACATGAGCTTTGAAATAGCTCCACCAAATAATTGTCTATTGTATGTATGTTGTATGATACACATGGAATTAGAATAGATTTTAATTTGGCGACACGCCGCAGCATTCGAGGTATTCCCTCGCGTATTTTGGGCTTTCCATAAGAAATGCACGTAATTTAGTGTTTTCCTATCGCTACGGTTAAGTTTACAAACTAACAAGAGGCCTGTTTTCTTTTACATAATATTCGATGCAACATCTGTATCAGCTACCAAGAACACAATTGCACTGGTGTTCTATCCAAAAGATCATGTCGGTATTGTCATATTGCATTTTGATAAAGTGACGTTTTCTTGATTCACAATAACAATTTATTGTGATAAATTTACCAAGTTACAATTTTTTTATAATCATAAAACAAACAACAGACAAAATTTTGTTCGCTTGTGAATAATGTGAAAAGACCAAAAAATTTATAATTTATTTTTATTATTATTATTAAATAAAACACGGACATAAACTTATAAATAAATATTGTACATAAGATCTAACTTAATGAAAAAGTGTTCAAATATTTCGCTTTTATGGAATAAACTTATATTTAAATTTTTATTGTATTAGACAAAGTGATAAAAATCATGTTCCTCCCAGAAAATTCATTAAATATACAAATTATTTAACAAAAAATAATACGATTTACAACTATAGTGTAATAATTATACATTTCAATCTCATTACATGTGTTTGCATATTTACATTTAGTAGTGACCTGTGCTATTTTCCCCCCAAACGATGGCGTAACATCGCATGCTACAACTTTTTAATGTCATGGTTTCGATTGGAAGTTGTTTTGTTTTACAATCTCTGGAGATTGACACTAGAATTGACAAAAAGGCGTAAACGAAACGCATATACCAGCGAAATGTATGTGACACCAAGAGAGCGGTGTGTTGAGCACCCCAATAGGTAGTTAGGTAGGTTACCTGTTAGGGGGTTTGTTTTAGTTGCTGGACCCCAAAGTGTCACCCAACAGCAGCAACGTTTGATTTGATGAATACAGTACACTAACAACAACAACAACAGCAAACAATTGATTTCAATCGATTTATAGTGAAATGTTAGGCAACGCTATACATGGACGGACGGACTGAAGGGGATTACAGGTAAACTTACAAATTACTTACGTTTAAATGGAATTGAAACACGCGAGTGTATATATGTTTATTGTATACAGAGTGGCTCATATACAATGCTGCAATGTAAAGCGCAACATTTTTCAAGTTTTTTAACCAACTAATAATAGGTAATTATAGGTAATTGTGATACCACAATGGGCTGAATAGTCTAAGTGAGACTTTCCATAGAAAATTTTGTTAAAATTTTATTTCTATAGAAAATTTTGTTAAAATTTTATTTCTATAGAAAATCTTGTCAAAATTTTATTTCTATAGAAAATTTTGTCCAAACTTATTTCTATAGAAAATTTTGTTAAAAATTTAATTTCCATAGCAAATTTTGTCAAAATTTAATTTCTATAGAAAATTTTGTTAAAAATTTTATTTCTATAGAAAATTTTATTAAAAATTTTATTTCTATAGAAAATTTTGTCAAAATTTTATTTCTATAGAAAATTTTGTTAAAAATTTTATTTCTATAGAAAATTTGGTCAAAACTTATTTCTATAGAAAATTTTGTTAAAGATGTAATTTCCATAGCAAATTTTGTCAAAATTTAATTTCTATAGAAAATTTTGTTAAAAATTTTATTTCTATAGAAAATTTTGTTAAAAATTTTATTTCTATTGAAAATTTTGTTAAAAATTTTATTTCTATAGAAAATTTTGTTAAAAATTTTATTTCTATTGAAAAATTTGTCAAAATTTTATTTCTATAGAAAATGTTGTCTCTATAGATTTTATTTCTTTAGAAAATGTTGTTAAAAAATTTATTTTCATAGAAAATTTTGTCAAAATTTTATTTCTATAGAAATTTTTTGTCAAAATTTTATTTCTATAGAAAATTTTGTCAAAATTTTATTTCTATAGAAAATTTAGTCAATATTTTATTTTTGTAGAAAATTTTGTTAAAATTTTATTTCTATAGAAAATTTTGTTAAAATTTTATTTATATAGAAAATTTTGTTAAAAATTTTATTTCTATAGAAAATTTTATTAAAAATTTTATTTCTATAGAAAATTTTGGTAAAAATTTTATTTCTATAGAAAATTTTGTTAAAATTTTATTTCTATAGAAAATGTTGGTAAAATTTTTTTTTCTATAGAAAATGTTGTCAACATTTTATTTCTATAGAAAATTTTGTTAAAATTTTATTTCTATAGAAAATTTTGTTAAAATTTTATTTATATAGAAAATTTTGTTAAAAATTTTATTTCTATAGAAAATTTTGTCAAAATTTCTACAAAATTAAAACGCTGGTTTTAATTTTGTAGAAAATTTTGTTAAAATTTTATTTCTATAGAAAATTTTGTCCAAACTTATTTCTATAGAAAATTTTGTTAAAAATTTAATTTCCATAGCAAATTTTGTCAAAATTTAATTTCTATAGAAAATTTTGTTAAAAATTTTATTTCTATAGAAAATTTTATTAAAAATTTTATTTCTATAGAAAATTTTGTCAAAATTTTATTTCTATAGAAAATTTTGTTAAAAATTTTATTTCTATAGAAAATTTGGTCAAAACTTATTTCTATAGAAAATTTTGTTAAAGATGTAATTTCCATAGCAAATTTTGTCAAAATTTAATTTCTATAGAAAATTTTGTTAAAAATTTTATTTCTATAGAAAATTTTGTTAAAAATTTTATTTCTATTGAAAATTTTGTTAAAAATTTTATTTCTATAGAAAATTTTGTTAAAAATTTTATTTCTATTGAAAAATTTGTCAAAATTTTATTTCTATAGAAAATGTTGTCTCTATAGATTTTATTTCTTTAGAAAATGTTGTTAAAAAATTTATTTTCATAGAAAATTTTGTCAAAATTTTATTTCTATAGAAATTTTTTGTCAAAATTTTATTTCTATAGAAAATTTTGTCAAAATTTTATTTCTATAGAAAATTTAGTCAATATTTTATTTTTGTAGAAAATTTTGTTAAAATTTTATTTCTATAGAAAATTTTGTTAAAATTTTATTTATATAGAAAATTTTGTTAAAAATTTTATTTCTATAGAAAATTTTATTAAAAATTTTATTTCTATAGAAAATTTTGGTAAAAATTTTATTTCTATAGAAAATTTTGTTAAAATTTTATTTCTATAGAAAATGTTGTTAAAAATTTTTTTTCTATAGAAAATGTTGTCAACATTTTATTTCTATAGAAAATTTTGTTAAAATTTTATTTCTATAGAAAATTTTGTTAAAATTTTATTTATATAGAAAATTTTGTTAAAAATTTTATTTCTATAGAAAATTTTGTTAAAAATTGTATTTCTATAGAAAATTTTGTTAAAAATTTTATTTCTATAGAAAATTTCGTTAAAATTTTATTTCTATAGAAAATTTTGTTAAAATTTTATTTCTATAGAAAATTTTGTCAACATTTTATTTCTATAGAAAATTTTGTTAAAATTTTATTTCTATTGAAAATTTTGTTAAAATTTTATTTCTATAGAAAATTTTGTTAAACATTTTATTTCTATAGAAAATTTTGTCAACATTTTATTTCTATAGAAAATTTTGTCAAAATTTTATTTCTATAGAAAATCTTGTCAAAATTTTATTTCTATAGAATATTTTTTCAAAATTTATTTCTATAGAAAATTTTGTTAAAAATTTAATTTCCATAGAAAATTTTGTCAAAATTTTATTTCTATAGAAAATTTTGTTAAAAATGTTGTTTCTACAGAAAATTTTGTTAAAAATTGTATTTCTATAGAAAATTTTGTTAAAAATTGTATTTCTATAGAAAATTTTGTTAAAAATTTTATTTCTATAGAAAATTTCGTTAAAATTTTATTTCTATAGAAAATTTTGTTAAAATTTTATTTCTATAGAAAATTTTGTTAAACATTTTATTTCTATAGAAAATTTTGTCAACATTTTATTTCTATAGAAAATTTTGTCAACATTTTATTTCTATAGAAAATTTTGTTAAAATTTTATTTCTATTGAAAATTTTGTTAAAATTTTATTTCTATTGAAAATTTTGTTAAAATTTTATTTCTATAGAAAATTTTGTCAAAATTTTATTTCTATAGAAAATCTTGTCAAAATTTTATTTCTATAGAAAATTTTTTCAAAATTTATTTCTATAGAAAATTTTGTTAAAAATTTAATTTCCATAGAAAATTTTGTCAAAATTTTATTTCTATAGAAAATTTTGTTAAAAATGTTGTTTCTACAGAAAATTTTGTTAAACATTGTATTTCTATAGAAAATTTTGTTAAAAATTGTATTTCTATAGAAAATTTTGTTAAAAATTTTATTTCTATATATAATTTTGTCAAAATTTTTTTTCTATATATAATTTTGTCAAAATTTTATTTCTATAGAAAATGTTGTCTCTATAGGTTTGATTTCTTTAGAAAATGTTGTTAAAAATTTTTTTCTATAGAAAATTTTGTTAAAAAAATTTTATTTCTGTAGAATATTTTGTCAACATTTTATTTTTATAGAATATTTTGTCAAAATTTTATTTCTGTATAAAATTTTTGTCAACATTTTATTTCTATAGAAAATTTTGTCAAAATTTTATTTCTCTAGAAAATGTTACTAAAAAATTTATTTCTACAGAAAATTTGGTCAAAATTTTATTTCTATAGAAAATGTTGCTAACAAATTTATTTCAATAGAAAATTTTGTCTCTATAGATTTCATTTCTTTAGACAATTTTGTTAAAAATTTTATTTCTATAAAAAATTCTGTGAAAATTTTATTTCTATAGAAAATTTTGTCAAAATTTTATTTTTATAGAAAATTCTGTGAAGACTTTATTTCTATAGAGAATTGTGTCAAAATTTTATTTCTATAGAAAATTTTGTCAAAATTTTATTTCTGAAGAAAATTCTGTGAAAATTTTATTTCTATAGAAAATTGTGTCAAAATTTTATTTATATAGAAAATTTTGTCAAAATTTTATTTCTATAGAAAATTTTGTTACAAATTTTATTTCTATAGAAAATTTTGTCAAAATTTTATTTTTATAGAAAATTTTGTTAAAAATTTTATGTCCATAGAAAATTTTATTAAAAATTGTATTTCTATAGAAAATTTTGTCAAAATTGTATTTGTATAGAAAATTTTCTCAAAATGTTATTTCACGTAAACAAGTGTTCCCATATCGCTATGGTTATGTTTACAAACTAAAACTAAAGTTGCTTGCAATGAATTTGAGCCACCCTATACTACTAAACATTCGCACTGATTTTAATCGATAGCCGAGATTGTATTCAATTAAATTGGTATTGTTTTTATTTTTTTAATGGGAATTACGTTTTTTTTTTTACTTTTTTATTTTTTGAAAAGAAATTGTTTTATTAAAAAAAATAAAAAACCGAGTTCATTGTTAGTACACAATTCCATAGAGTTCTCAGTAGTTCAAATGGAATATTTGCACAACGACAAAAAACGGGAGCGTACAACGACAAGAGTGAAACCGGAAATGATGACAATAATGCTTTAGCTATCGGGCGTAAAAGGCTGGTAATTCTAACGTTAAAATTTCTCGAGAGACATATCACTTTTTAACATCATTCCCTTTAATAATACAAATATTTACTTATACCTTATAAATTATGGCACATCCATTGTTAATAAGGTGATACTCGTATACTTTGGAAAAACAACAACAACAAATGTTGGTAAATCTACTCAACATGTAACTTCAATCAATTCACATACATGCTAGATCTTTAATTAACAACTAACGACTGTGAGTGACGTAGAAGATCGTAGAAGATTATCGAAAGTTACAATACACTTGTTATTTATTTTTTTTTTCGTTATTCAATTTGTTAATTACGGTTATGTTGGCGTATTTTTATGTTGTTTTTTTTTTTTTACAATGACAAATTATTTATTAATATTTACATTTAAATATATGTTTAATAAATATTTATTCCATTACATTTCTTTCGAAAATTTTTATTGTAAATATTATCTTTGAATCTATAATCTCACACACAAACTTCGTTTGATATTTAAATTTAAATATACCGTTAAATTAAATTTTCTGATATTGGAAATTGTAACACTGAATTCAGAACGTTTTTCAAATTCGCTTTGGCTTTAAAAAACTTTATTCAATTAGTTTCTTTGTTTACTTTTTAACATGTTTTGTCATTACAATTTGTTATATTACGTCGTTATTCGTTTAAACACCGGAACATAATAACTGTTCATTTTTTGTCGTCAAAATTCGATTTAGTTAATGTTTTTTTTTTTTTCGTATGAATGTCAGCTGTTTTTCGCAAGTGAGTGACCGAACGAACAATTTGCTTGCAAAAGAGTATGATGTTGGCGCTCTACATTAGATGTGTTCCCTCTCATATACGTACAATTTTATAAATATTGCATATACACTGAAAAAACGGTGAACCCCAAGGAAGAAAAATATTGTTGACTTTAGAAAATTTTGAATTTTTTTTAGAAAGTTCAAGATGGGCGTATTTGTAGTAAAATTTACAAATTTAATAAGGAATAATGAACTATTTTATGAGAACTAAAAAATTTTAACAAAAAACAAGTAAGGAAAGTCTAAAGTCGGGCGGGGCCGACTATATTATATCCTGCACCGCTTTGTAGATCTAAATTTTCGATACCATATCACATCCGTCAAATGTGTTGGGGGCTATATATAAAGGTTTGTCCCAAATACATACACTTAAATACCACTCGATCTGGACAGAATTTGATAGACTTCTACAAAATCCATAGACTCAAAATTTAAGTCGGCTAATGCACTAGGATGGAACACAATGTTAGTAAAAAACCAGTAAGGAAAGTCTAAAGTCGGGCGGGGCCGACTATATTATACCCTGCACCACTTTGTAGATCTAAATTTTCGATACCATATCACATCCGTCAAATGTGTTGGGGGCTATATATAAAGGTTTGTCCCAAATACATACATTTAAATATCACTCGATCTGGAAGAATTTGATAGACTTCTACAAAATCTATAGACTCAAAATTTAAGTCGGCTAATGCACTAGGGTGGAACATAATGTTAGTAAAAAAATATGGGAAACATTTAAATCTGAAGCAATTTTAAGGAAACTTCGCAAAAGTTTATTTATGATTTATCGCACGATATATATGTATTAAAAGTTTAGGAAAATTAGAGTCATTTGTACAACTTTTCGACTAAGCAGTGGCGATTTTACAAGGAAAATGTTGGTATTTTGACCATTTTTGTCGAAATCAGAAAAACATATATATGGGAGCTATATCTAAATCTGAACCGATTTCACCCAAATTTGGCACGCATAGCAACAATGCTAATTCTACTCTCTGTGCAAAATTTCAACTAAATCGGTGTTAAAAATTGGCCTCTGTGGTCATATGGGTGTAAATCGGGCTACAATGCTAATTCTACTCCCTGTGCAAAATTTCAACTAAATCGGAGCAAAAAATTGGCCTCTGTTGTCATATGAGTGTAAATCGGCCGAAAGCTATATATTGGAGCTATATCTAAATCTGAACCGATTTCAACCAAATTTGGCACGCATAGCTACAATGCTACTTCTACTCCCTGTGCAAAATTTCAACTAAATCGGAGCAAAAAATTGGCCTCTGTGGTCATATGAGTGTAAATCGGCCGAAAGCTATATATTGGAACTATATCTAAATCTGAACCGATTTCAACCAAATTTGGCACGCATAGCTACAATGCTAATTATACTCCCTGTGCAAAATTTCAACCAAATTAGGGTAAAACATTGGCTTCTGGGACCGTATTAGTCCATATCGGCCGAAAGATATATATGGGAGCTATATCTAAATCTGAACCGATTTCTTCCAAAATCAATAGGGATCTATTCTGAGCCAAAACACATACTTGTGCCAAATTTGAAGTCGATTGTATTAAAACTGCGACCTAGACTTTGATTACAAAAATGTGTTCATGGACAGACGGACATCGCTATATCGACTCAAGAGCCCACCCTGAGCATTTTTGCCAAAGACACCATGTGTCTATCTCGTCTCCTTCTGGGTGTTGCAAACATATGCACTAACTTATAATACCCTGTTCCACAGTGTGGCTCAGGGTATAATGATTAGAGTAAAGGAAACTTTCTCCAAACATAATAATTCCATGAACTAAAATAAAGTTAAATGGGCTTTAGTGAAATATGGAGTTCACTTTTTTGGAATGTAGATGCAAAATTTTCATAAATTTTCCAGAACATTGTTGCACTGGCGTTCCATCCAGAAGATCTCATCAGTACGAATCTTGTCGAATACTCTTACTTTTCGCTTAGTCCATCACGGCTTGGTTATTCAGTACTAAAATGTTAGGTTAGGTTTTAAAGTTACAGCCTGATTAAGTTTCAGTCTCACTTAGACTATTCAGTCCATTGTGATACCACATTAACTAAAATTACCTATTACATATGGATACTGCTAGTTTTAACCATCCAGCAAAAAAAAAAAATGGAAGTTGTTCCACAAACATTTCTTTTAAATCCCATCCCAGAATCCCCCATCGAGTTTTTTTCAACTTCCGATGCAGCCCTTTTGGACAAGTCCACAAACATTTCTTCTAAAGCGCATCGTGGGATCCCTCAATGATTTTTTCCACTTCCGATGCAGTCCTTTTGGACAAGTCCAAAAAAAAACATTTCTTCTAAAGCGCATCTTGGGATCCCCCAATGATTTTTTTCTACTTCCGATGCAGTCCTTGTGGACAAGTATTAGAAAGAAGGCAATCAGGCTATTTTAAGTGAAATTTTGTACAATTAAATTTTAATTTTTTTATTAGAAAACTAATAAAAAAATAGTAAATTAATAAAAAGTAAAAAGATAATAATAATAAAAAAATTATCTCCGCTGGGATTTGAACCTGTGCCGTTTGACTTTTTCGCTTCCATGGAAGTTCTTTTGAAAAAGTTTTGCAAATTACGAGAATTTTTATTTTTTTTTGTTGATTTTTAATATACGAAAATATATATCGAAAATAAAAAATAAAAACAATGCATAACATAAAAAATATTTTTTTAGAAAAATATTTGATAAAGAAATTGCCGCTGGTAAGATTTAAACCTGCGTTTCTTATTTTTTCGTTCATACTAATAAAGAACATCTTGAGAAGCAATTATAATGTTATTCCTTGGTGTCGTATTACGATCATATCACAAACATTTGAATTGACCTTTCGACGTTTTATGTTCAATGGCGTTTGTGGCTGAGTGTGCTAAGGCGTCCTGTTATGGTGTGAGCGAACCCAGGTTCAACCCCTGGTCGGAGCGAAAAAGTTTTTCAAATTGTAAAAAATAGATAATAGGAAAAAATTGTGTAATAACAAGTATATACGGCCGTAAGTTCGGCCATGGAATCTTATGTTACCCTCCACCATGGATTGCGTAGAAACTTCTACGAAAGACTGGCATCCACAAATTTCAACTTACTCGGATGAAATTTGCTCCTCAAAGAGGCTCCAAAACTAAATCTCGGGATCGGTTGATATGGGGGCTATAAATGATTATGGACTGATATGGACCACTTTAGGCATGGTTATTAAATATCATATACTACCACCACGTACCAAATTTCAATCAGATCGGATGAATTTTGCTTCTCCAAAAGGCACCGGAGGTCAAATCTGGCGATCGGTTTATATGGGAGCTATATATAATTATGGACTGATAGGAACCAATTCCTACATGGTTGTTGGATACCATATACTAACATCACGTAACAAATTTCAACCGAATGGGAAGAATTTTGCTCTTCCAAGATGTTCCGGGGGTCAAATCTGGGGATCGGTTTATATGGGGCCTATATATAATTATGGACCGATATCGACCAATTTTTGCATGGGTGTTTGGGGCCATATATTAACATCACGTACCAAATTTCAACTGAATCAGATGAATTTTGGTCTTCCAAGAGGCTCCGGAGGTCAAATCTGGTGATCGGTTTTATATTGGGGCTATATATAATTATGAACCGATATGGCCATATACTAACACCATGTACCAAATTTCAGCTGGATCGGATGAAATTTGCTTCTCTTAGAGGCTCCGCAAGTCAAATTTGGGGGTCCGTCTATATGGGGGCTATACGTAAAAGTGGACCGATATGACCCATTTGCAATACCATCCGATCTACATTAATAACAACTACTTGTGCCAAGTTTCAAGTCGATAGCTTGTTTCGTTCGGAAGTTAGCGTGATTTCAACAGACGGACGGACGGACGGACATGCTCAGATCGACTCAGAATTTCACCACGACCCAGGGTCTTAGATCAATATTTCGATGTGTTACAAACGTAATGACAAATAAAAAAACATATGGATGAAAAAAAGTGTGAAATTGGTTGAAAAAAAAATTTTTTTCGCTTTTTAAATTTCTTCATTCAAATTAACTTCCAGGACACAACTTCTAAAGCAAAGCAAAGGATCCAAAAAGGGAGTACTTCCGTCCTATGACAAGTCCATGTAAAATTCATTGGAGATGATCCAAGTTTGCACTACTTCCGGATCACAGATTGGGGATCCAAACTACTTTTTTGGAAGCTCTTTTCTTGCTGGGCACTGATTGTTCCAGACTGCTTAAGTTAACGTTTTCCAGGTCCGCTAGTAGTCTAAAGCTATATGCCCCTTAAATTCGCTTACGCCTAACACAAAATGCAGGACTCTCAAACAAGAGGTGTTTAATTGATTCCTCATCCTCCGCATTATGACAGCGCATACAGTAGTCGCGCCAATAGTTTTTACAAAATCGCCTATCAGGCTGCGACCCGTTATAGCAGACATCAGGAGTGATATCTGACGTCTTGAGAACACTAGCATATCTAGTGTGCGGTTTACGTTTAAATGGGGCCATATTTGTTTGGTGTCGATACAACCCTTGCCAAGGCCGTAGCCAGGATTTTAATTCGGGGGGGGTTCAACTTTAAAAAAAATATTCATATAATCTCATGTGTAGAAAATTTTATTTATGCATAGGGTATAAAAATATACAATATTTTTATACCCACCACCATAGAATGGTGACGGGGGTATAATAAGTTTGTCATTCCGTTTGTAACACATCGAAATATCGATTTCCGACTATATAAAGTATATATATTCTTGATCGGGGAGAAATTCTAAGACGATATAACCATGTCCGTCTGTCTGTCTGGCTGTCTGTCTGTTGTAATCACGCTACAGTCTTCAATAATGAAGCAATCGTACTGACATTTTGCACAAACTCGTCTTTTGTCTGCAGGCAGGTCAAGTTGGAAGATGGGCTATATCGGTCCAGGTTTTGATATAGTCCCCATATAAACCGACCTCCCGATTTGGGGTCTTGGGCTTATAGAAATCGTAGTTTTTATCCAATTTGCCTGAAATTTGAAACCTAGAGGTATTTTATGGCCATAAAGAGGTGTGCCAAAAATGGTGATTATCGGTCCATGTTTTGGTATAGTCCCCATATAGACCGATCTCCCGATTTTACTTCTTGGGCTTATAGAAACCGCAGTTTTTATTCAATTTACCTGAAATTAGAAATCTAGAGGTATTGTAGGACCACAAATACGTGTGCCAAAAATTGTGAGTATCGGTCCATGTTTTGGTATGGTCCCCATATAAAACGACCTCCCGAATTTGGGGTCTTGGGCTTATAGAAACCGTAGTTTTTATCCAATTTGTCTGAAATTGGAAATCTAGAGGTATTTTATGACCATAAAGAGGTGTGCCGAAAATGGTGAGTATCGGTCCATAATTTGGTATAGCCCCCATATAGACCGATTTCAAGATTTTACTTCTTGGGCTTCTAGAATCCGAAGTTTTTATCCTATTTGCCTGAAATTTGAAATCTAGAGGTATTTTCGGGTCATAAATAGGTGTGCTGAAAACGGTGAGTATCGGTCCATATTTTAGTATAGCCCCCATAAGAACGATCTCCCGATTTAACTCCTTGGGTTTCTAGAAACCGTAGTTTTTATCTGATTTGCCTGAAATTGTAAATATTCTGGTATTTTAGGCTCACAAAAACGTGTATCGTGAAACTCAATGTAAAATTTTCAGATTTTACTTCTACAGATTTAAGATTTCAAATCAAGACTTTATTTTATAATTTTCTTGCACACTTACAAGAGATGTTAATGATTCCTTTAAAACTCAAACAAAAATGGTTCTTATAAATCCAGAATCTGATATAGTCCTCATAGGTGAAATCTTTAAATTTATCTTCGGGAATATCCTCAAGTCCTCAAGCCCTCCTGAAATTTCAAAGGAAACCCTAATATTTGGTTCATGGTGGTGGGTATTTAAGATTCGGCCCGGCCGAACTTAGTGCTGTATATACTTGTTATAATATTAGGTTAGGTTAGGTTAGGTTAGGTTAGGTGGCAGCCCGATGTATCAGGCTCACTTAGACTATTCAGTCCATTGTGATACCACATTGGTGAACTTCTCTCTTATCACTGAGTGCTGCCCGATTCCATGTTAAGCTCAATGACAAGGGACCTCCTTTTTATAGCCGAGTCCGAACGGCGTTCCACATTGCAGTGAAACCACTTAGAGAAGCTTTGAAAACCCTCAGAAATGTCACCAGCATTACTGAGGTGGGATAATCCACCGCTGAAAAAATTTTTGGTGTTCGGTCGAAGCAGGAATCGAACCCACGACCTTGTGTATGCAAGGCGGGCATGCTAACCATTGCACTACGGTGGCTCCCTGTTATAATATAATTATAATATTAAATTGAGCCGACGGGCTTTTTGGGCAGCAAATAAATCAATGACTTCTTCAGTCGGCACATTTATTCGGCGATGAACCGACATTAATGCCAATCCTTTGAGTCTACTCTCGCTAGTCGAATTTCTAAGATACGTCTTTAATCTCTTCATTGTTGAAAATGAACGTTCGGATGAGCACGTAGTAACTGCAGGGATGGAAAATGCAGTATTATAGTACTTTTTTCAAATCGTTTTCACCCCGGTCAGTACCTTAGTACCCCCGCGAATGATTTAGTACCTTTTGTGTAGACATTTTTGAGTCGATATCAGATTTATGGTACAATAGCTTTGACAAAATATTTTAATATTTTGAGAAAGTCTTTATCAACCTTATTTGCTAATAGTCTTTTACAAATATGGCAAACAGACATCTAGATTTTGTAAAAGACATAGTCAAAAACAGGATTTTATTGAACTTCAAGAAAGTTTTAGTCGAAAAAAGAATGCGATTCTATATTATCGAAATAGTAGAAATAGTTGTCAACATTTTATTTCTATATAGAATTTTTGCAAAATTTTATTTTTATAGAAAATTTTGTCAAAATTTTATTTCAATTGAAAATTTTGTAAAAATTTTATTTCTATAGGAAATTTTTGCAAAATTTTATTTATATAGAAAATTTTGTCAAAATTTTATTTTCTTTAAAATTCAGTCTCTTGACAATAATCTTCCAGTGAAATTTTTGTTGAAATTTAGTAAAAAGTACCTTTCCGCTCAAAAAATACCTTTTATGTACTTTCTTAAAAATTGTATTTTCCATCCCTGAGTAACTGGCAAAGTGACCAAAATTTTTAAAAGAATATGCACGTTTGGAAAAATCTCTTTATTGCTTCCATCGCTGAATTAGGCAGTTTCTTTTCGCAGGTTTTGCGCCATTTCATTTACACATGTGTGTTTGGCTGTTTCGTTGTTGTTGCTATGGCCAAACAAAGCGAGTATTGTTGACAAAAAGAACAACAAACACACATAAAAAGCAGAAATACATTTTCCAAAAATGAAATTTGTGGTGCGAGAACAAAAATAATTTGTTTTTTTTTTTCGACCGTCGTTTGACGGGCTTTTCAACTAGTATTCTGTGATTTGTGCAAGTTTTATAGGTAAGCGTTCTTCAAAATAAAACCTCCAGCTTTTCTTCAACATCTTCGATAAGATTTTTCTATGCAGCTAAAAATATATATTTATTGATATAAAAATATTCATTCATTTCGGGGGGGGGTTTGATCCCCCTCATCCCCCCCCCCTGAATACGGCCTTGACCCTTGCAATTCTCCCATCGATCATTCATAACCATCATAACGGCCTATCCCTGGAATATGTAAGGTAGTCCCTAGCCTTGCTAACTCATCTGCTTCCCAGTTCCCCGGTATGTTCCTATAACCAGGCACTCATATTAGGTGAATATTGTACAGCTCAGCCATCTCGTTGAGAGATTTGCGGCAGTCCATGGCCGTTTTCGTGTTAAGGAACACAGAGTCCAAGGATTGTATTGCAGGTTGATTGTTTGAGTATATATTAATACCAACATTTGTTGGAACATTACTTCTGAGCCAATTCGCCAACTCTCTTAGTGCTAATATTTCGCGCAACCGCACAGCCGTTGTTGCAGCTGACTGTTTGGCCAAAATATCTAAAGGTAATAGATGCAGCATGACATTAAGGGAATTTGTTCCTGTCTTACTGAATGCGCCTGAGATACACAAGCACGCCATACGCTGAACTTTGTCTAAACGTGTCGGCTGCTGAAGTACCGGCCACCAAACTGCAACACCACATAGCATTATAGGTCTAACCACTGCCGTGTATAGCCAATGCACAATTTTCGGTTTTAGTCCCAACTTGTTATACCTTCCACCATAGGATGGGGGTATATTAACTTTGTCATTCCGTTTGTAACACATCGAAATATTGCTCTAAGACCCCATAAAGTATATATATTCTGGGTCGTGGTGAAATTCTGAGTCGATCTGAGCATGTCCGTCCGTCCGTCTGTTGAAATCACGCTAACTTCCGAACGAAACAAGCTGTTGACTTGAAACTTGGCACAAGTAGTTGTTATTGATGTAGGTCGGATGGTATTGCAAATGGGCCATATCGGTCCATTTTTAAGTATAGCCCCCATATAAACGGACCCCAAATTTGGCTTGCGGAGCCTCTAAGAGAAGCAAATTTCATCCGATCCGGCTGAAATTTAGTATATGGTGTTGGCCCATAATTATATATAGCCTCCATATAAACCGATCCCCAGATTTGACCTCCGGAGCCTCTTAGAGGAGCAAAAGTCATCCGATCCGATTGAAATTTGGTACATAGTGTTAGTATATTGTCTCTAACAACCATGCCAAAATTGGTCCATATCGGTCCATAATTATATATAGCCCCCATATAAGCCGATCCCCAGATTTGACCTCCGGAGCCTCTTAGAAGAGGAGCAAAATTCATCCGATCCGGTTGAAATTTGGTACGTGGTGTTAGTATATGGTATCCAACAACTATGCAGGAATTGGTCCATATCGGTCCATAAATATATATATAGCAAATCTATTATAAACCTCATTAATTTGAATTGTTTATAATAAATTGCTAAATATTTTTGCCTACATCATATTTTCGGTAGTTCTCGGGTTGCAACATAAAAAGTTTAAACTTATACACACAAAAAAATTTTTTTCTGATTCAATCACGAAATTAATTGATCCAATTAATTTTTTAATTGAAATGTCTTCAATCACGAAAATGATAGTATCAATCACAGTTTTAATTGGTCATAGAAAAAATTCTTGATTAAAATATTAATTGATTTCATTAGCAAATTTCAATTAATTTTTTAATTGATTCAATTAAAAATTTAATTGATGTTGATAGCCAAACTCAATTAATTTTTTAATTAAGAAATGCAACTATTTTCAATTATTTTCTGAATTGGTTTTTATTTGGATTAACAATTGATTGTTTGAAATACATTTTTAATTAAAAATTAAAAAATATTCATCACTTTCTTTAACTGACGTAGTCGTCCGAATTTGATTAAAAAGTTAATTGTATCAATTAATGTTTTAATTACAAATTTTTAAATTTCCAATCATCGACTTAATTGACTTAATATTTCTATCTTGATTAAAAAGTTAATTGTATCAATTAATTTATTAATTGAAATTTTTTTCAACTTCAATTAACTTTTTAATTGGAAATATTTTGGTGATATTTTTTTCTGTGTAATGAAATCAACGCCATCTACGTTTATTCTCAGAAGAGAGCACTCTATAAATTTCCTTTGCTACCTTTGTGGCAACATATGGTTTTTGGAATTGTTGAATACAATAAGCTTTTTTGTCATATAAGCTTTTAGCAACATGATACAGCAACAATGTTTATAAACATTCGTACTGTGAAGAAGCCGTCGGTTTCATGTGTTACTAATTGGCCAACATATGCGCAACTGCCCGGCTAGCTCAGTCGGTAGAGCATGAGACTCTTAATCTCAGGGTCGTGGGTTCGAGCCCCACGTTGGGCGCATTAGTTTTTATCAACTACTAATTTTGATTTAGTGAATATATCGGCACATTATGATGCGACATCAGATTTTATTTCTCATTTACCCTTATTTTCATGAAGCTCCGTTAGTGATACGTTGGATATGTTCGTTATTACCCTATATTCATTTGTCAGTTAATATTATTGGGAGAGAATACAGCTACATGAAAATAACTCCTAATCATAATTTTTAATTCTTTTATTTAAAGCATCAACATTGTAATAATAAAAAAAGCAAGTGCGCCCAACGTGGGGCTCGAACCCACGACCCTGAGATTAAGAGTCTCATGCTCTACCGACTGAGCTAGCCGGGCATGTTGCGATCGTGATCTACATTTTTTTTCTTTTTTTTTTATTTACAAAATCGATTATTTAAAGAAATAAAAATATTATATTAATAAATATCTTCGGATTTTTATTTAAACAAATAAATTATATGTGCACATGAATACAATAATTTGGATTGTTGTTAGACGATATTTTTCGATGGGCTACCCGCCATCCCCTGCCAACATTTTGTGAATTTGACGGTGCTTCTGAGTAGAGGTGTGCACGTGACACGAAATGGTCGTGACTCACGAAAATTTTCGTGATTCGTGCGTGAGTCGTGAGTCACGCTCATGACAACAGCGTGAGTGTGCGTGAGCGTGATTAACAAAACAAAATGTCGTGCGTGAGCGTGAGTCACGAAAATAATATCTTCGTGAGTGTGCGTGAGTAACGAATTACACTCATGACAATATTCCTGCTCACCAACATAAAACGCTTAAGAGTTAAATTCAATTACAATTCTAGTGACACCTGAGATGTTAAGAGTTTGATAACACTCTCGATTTTAATAATGCTCATGTTTTCAGACACTACGGTAAGGTAAATTAATTATAAAATTATTCGTGGGTCACGATATTTTTCGTGATTCACGGTATTTTTCGTGAGTCACGGTATTTTTTGTGAGTCACGACGTTTTCGTGCGTGAGTGTGCGTGAATACAAATTTTCTTTTCGTGAGTGTGCGTGAGCGTGAGTCCTACCAAAACATATCGTGCGTGAGTGCGCGTGAGTATGATTTTTCTGTCGTGAGTGTGCGTGAGCGTGAGTAAACTATTACTCACGTGCACACCTCTACTTCTGAGTATACGATATCCAAAACTCGTCGCAAAAGTGCCGCTACTATTGAGAAGTTGTACCACGCCAAGCAGTGTTGCCAACTCCCCAGGGCCAAAAAGCACCAAAAATATCTTATAAATTCTAACATACCACCTTCCACCACAAAATCGAAAATTAAATGCTCTACTAAAAAAAAAAAAAAAAAAAAAAAAAAAAAAAAAAAAAACTTCCGATGTATTATGAATAGAATTTTAAGAAGTTGCGATTACATTTCTTTAATAATTCATTTTAAGGAATACAAACTTTGTGAAAATTTGCTTTTGGCTATTCCCCATTATAATAAAATTTGCAGCAAATATGCATAATTTTATACCGTTTTTACTGGTATAGTTTTCACTTTTGCGGCAAAACTCGAACTTAGCACTCACCATTATGAACCGCTATTTAAGTATACACTTTGATCAGTTTTAATTAGGGCTGTCGTTCGGGATCGATTTTTAAAAATCCCGGGATTCGGGATTTCAAAATATTGAATCCCGGGATCCCGGGATTTTTCGAGATTTTTTTCGGGATCCCGAAATTTTCGGGATTCTTTAAATATTTTAATTAATAACAATTTACAGCGCCAAAAAATTGTTGTACATTAAACCAATTTATTTAATTAATTCAATTTTATTAACAACAAAAGAACATAAGAGTAAATTTAAAAGCAATTTTAAATTGCTATCATACTTAGCGAAAAAAAAAAAATAAATGAAAAAAGCCATTTCTTATCGCAATCTTACTCAGCAAACATTTTAAGGATTAGGTTAGATTAGGCGTATTTTCGTATACTTGTGATAATCCTTTTGTACTTCGATTTAAGTAAAAATATCGCAGCATCCAAATTTTTGTCAGATAATCGCGATCTTGTCATATTTTCGACGGACCTTTTATCATTGCTTTTTATTTTATGTGGCACGAATTCCATTTCACATGAACTCATTATTCAAAGGTCCTTCTCGTTTATTTCGATTTTTGATGAAATTGTGCTCTTTAGTATACCTCATGTATAATAAATTCTTACTCAAGATGTTTATTAACTCAATTTGTCGGTTATGAAATCTAAGGGCCGTTTACACTGAGTGAAGACTCCAATTTATTAATAAACAATCTTAAAAAACCACAATTTTATCACATTGGTATTATTTTTTCGGGATCCCGAAAAATCCCGGGATTCAAAATAAAAAATTCCGGGATTCGGGATAAATCCCGTCCCGAAAATCCCGGGATTTCGGGACGGGATTTATCCCGAGTGACAGCCCTAGTTTTAATGCTTTCGTCCAATTCATTTTGATCAGTCATGTTTTTCAACTTTCAAAATATTAATATATGGAAGAAGTCTATTGCTTATTCCAATTCTGCGTGCTTTTGTGAATTTAATACAACGTTTTTAATGACATCTTTACCAAATTCAAAAATTCGGCACTCATCGTTCGACTTTCCTACAGAATACCCTAAATAACAATATTAATTAAAAAATAATCAATACAAACTTCATAACAATCAAATTCTATATTTGGCAATAAATTTGACTTTCTTCGGCTCTTGAAAGTCTAATCAAAATTTTTGTATCAATTAAACTTAATACTGTTCAAAATAAAAAAAGCACCAAAAGCACTAAATGAAAATACCAGAAAGCACCAAGTTGGTGCTTTTTTTGAAATGGCACCAAAAAGGCAATTTGGTGCTTTTTGGAAATCAAAAAGCACTAAATTTGGTGCTAAAAGCACCAAATTGGCAACACTGACGCCAAGTTACTACAATAAATAAAACCACATTGAACACATTGAATGCCTTAAAAAAAAGAGTTATGTTGATTTATAAGTTGCAATTCTGCTTTATTCGGCTGATGCTCCAGCGTATATAAGTGTATAATCTTGATGGGGGCAGCGTGTCTGGAAAAATATATGAAAACCTCTCACTTTATTCCATTTGGAAAGTCGACAATTTCTCATCAATATACTTTTCAAAATTAAAGCGTACACACAACAAATACATATATATTTTTTTGTATTCAATCACAAAATTAATTGATCTTATTTTATTATTTTAATTGATATGTCTTTAATCACAGAAATGATAGTATCAATTAAAAAAAAATAATTGAAGGCCAATTAAAAAATTAATTGTTACTATTAATTTATGTGATTGATTTTTGTTTCAATTAAAAAAATTGTTGAATTAATTAAATTTTTAATTGCATATTTTTTAAAGCTCAATTAAGATTTTAAAGTAAGTTCTATGTTAGCTTTTCGCGTTGAAATGTTCGCGGTTACTTTATTAAAACAGTTCAATATAAAGCAAACAAATTAACAAAATTGATGGACAGTTTCTTGTTCCTCTAGATTTCGGTAAGATTTTACAAGAATAGGTTTGTTTTCATTTTCAATTTTGATTATTTAAGGAAAAGTAATCGCTGAAATAAAGTGGTTTTCAACTGGAAAACCGAACATAAAAGTTAAAGGTTAAAGTGGCAGCCCGATTAAGATTCAGGCTCACTTAGACTATTCAGTCCATTGTGATACATAGTACCCACCTATAATGGGAAAATTTTTTCTATGTAATAACGATGTTTTCAGCACTTAATTTTTGTTTTTATTTAAATAATTTATAATTAGTTAGTTGCGCTAGGTGTTTCCCAAAATATAAAATGGCTCTTGTAACAATAGTTGTGCCAAAATACTTTCAAGTACATTTCGTACTTCTTGATACGTTTCCCCCATCACAGTTGACGATTGTTGTATTGTCACATACGAGTCTGTTCCAGGGATGGAAAATACAATTTTTAAGAAAGCACAAAAAAAATGTATTTTTTTTTTTTGAACGAAAAAGTACTTTTTACCAAAATCAACAAAAATTCCATTGGAATATTATTGACAAGAGCTCCCTTAGACTGAATTTTAAAGAAAATAAAATTTTGTTGAGTTGACCCCAATTTTAAATATGTTTTTTAGTTTTAGTTTTATATCCGCCTACAAAGACTACCGTAGCATTGTAATCACGGTCGCTACAGTTAGTTTTTTATAGAAATAAAATTTTGACAAAATTTTCTATGAAAATAAAATTTTGACAAAATTGTCTATAGAAATAAAATTTTGACAAAATTTTCTATAGAAATAAAATTTCGACAAAATTTCTTATAGAAATAACATTTTGACAAAATTTTATTTCTATAAGAAATTTTGTCAAAATTTTATTTCTATAAGAAATTTTGTCAAAATTTTATTTCTATAAGAAATTTTGTCAAAATTTTATTTCAATAGAAAATTTTGTCAAAATTGTATTTCTATAGAAAATTTTGTCAAAATTTTATTTCTATAGAAAATTTTGTCAACATTTTATTTCTATAGGAAATTTTGCCAAAATTTTATTTCTATAAGAAATTATGTCAAAATTTTATTTCTATAGAAAATTTTTTCAAAATTTTATTTCTATAGAAAATTTTATAAAAATTTTATTTCTATTTTCTATAGAAATAAAATTTTTATCTCAAAATTTGTCAAAATTTTATTTCTATAGAAAATTTTGTCGAAATTTTATTTCTATTTCTATAGAAAATTTTGTCAAAATTTTATTTCTATAGAAAATTTTGTCGAAATTTTATTTCTATAGAAAATTTTGTCGAAATTTTATTTTTTTATTTCTATAGAAAATTTTGTCAAAATTTTATTTCTATAGAAAATTTTGTCAAAATTTTATTTCTATAGAAAATTTTGTCAAAATTTTATTTCTATAGAAAATTTTCTTAAAATGTTATTTTTATAAAAAAATTTGTCAACATTTTATTTCTATAGAAAATTTTGACAAAATTTTATTTCTATAAGAAATTTTGTCAAAATTTTATTTCTATAAGAAATTTTGTCAAAATTTTATTTCTATAGAAAATTTTGTCAAAATTTTATTTTCATAGAAAATTTTGTCAAAATTTTATTTCTATAAAAAATTTTTGATAAGATTTTCTGCAAGTGTTCACAGACTGTAATGGTTTGCATTATTTTAGTACGCGATCGATAACTTCTTATCTAGAAAGTGTTCGTGTGGAAGCGTAATATACAATCACATGCTTTTTTCTACTACAACATTCTTCAAATTCAAGAAATATTGTTCTATGACGTTTACAAAATCGAGATTTTCTTCCCGCATGGACCTGTCTGTTTTGCAAAATTTGCAAGAGACTATTAGACTTTGTTAAAGACTTTCTCAAAATATTAAAATATTTTGCCAAAACTATTGTGCCATAAATCTGATATCGGCTCAAAAATGTCTACACAAAAGGTACTAAATCATTCGCGGGGTTACTACGTTACTGACCAGGGTGAAAAAGTATTGAAAATAGTACTATACTACTGCATTTTCCATCCCTGGTCTGTGTTAGAGATGAGGATGAACCCAGCAAAAAACGTCGCCAAAAAAGTAGTGAAAATGTTATTTTTGGATCCGGAAGTGGTGCAAAATTGGCGCAGAAGCGATGAATTTAACACGAGCTTGTCATAGGACACTGGCGTCTATCAGCCAGTGTTTTTATTCTCGATGGAGGCAGCGTGTCTGTAAAGTCAAAAATTTGTCACCAATATACTTTTTACCATTTTAAGCGAAATAACTATGTGTTGAGCACTTCATTATGGATTTTATTTAAATAAATTATAAGAAGCTAGTTGCGCTTTGCGTTTCACAAAATATAAAATGGCTCTTGTAACAATAGTGAAGGTAAAATACTTTCATGTACATTTCATACTTTTTCATACGCTTCCCCCATCACAGTTGGCGATTGTTGCAGTGTCACTAACGAGTCTGTGGTAGCTATGAGGATGAAATGGAACTTTAATAATATGTATCTTAAATAACATAGCTTATATTGCCAGCCAGTGTCTCATTTGTTGTAATATCTACTGTGATAAAATCTCATTAAATGAATTGTATTTAAAAATCAAATTAATAAAGAAGAATTTGAAAAATGAAAAAAAAATGAAAATGGATTATTAAAGAAAAGTAATCGTGAAAAAATTACGATTTTAGCGGCTAAACTCGAACTTAATACCCACCTTTAATGAAAAAATTATGTTAAATGTGTTGTGATAGTGGTATAAATTTTATATTTAATATACTTTCATGTACATTTCATACTTTTTCATACGCTTCCCCCATCACCGTGGTGCAATGGTTAGCATGCCCGCCTTGCATACACAAGGTCGTGGGTTCGATTCCTGCTACGACCGAACACCAAAAAGTTTTTCAGCGGTGGATTATCCCACCTCAGTAATGCTGGTGACATTTCTGAGGGTTTCAAAGCTTCTCTAAGTGGTTTCACTGGAATGTGGAACGCCGTTCGGACTCGGCTATAAAAAGGAGGTCCCTTGTCATTGAGCTTAACATGGAATCGGGCAGCACTCAGTGATAAGAGAGAAGTTCACCACTGTGGTATCACAATGGACTGAATAGTCTAAGTGAGCCTGATACATCGGGCTGCCACATAACCTAACCTAACCTTCCCCCATCACAGTTGGCGATTGTTGCAGCGTCACTTACGAGTCTGTGGTAGCGATGAGGATGAAATGGAACTTTGAAATGCTGACAGGATGTAACTTGCCACTAGGAAATCAACATCATTCTATTATTAATGAAAAAATTATATTAAATGTGTTGTGATAGTGGTATAAATTTTATATTTATAAGAATTTATAAATGTTTAATTAATAAACATCTAAACAATCGTGTTTTACTTGACCACAATGATTCCTTTACAACTATAGGCCGGTATGCACCTCTAGCGAAATTTTTGGTAGCAAAAATTTATTTAAGTCTACAACAAAAAAACAGGGCTGTGTACACAAATTTTAAACCAGCTAATCGCTCTTAAAAATTGTTAATATATGTTCCAAATATTCCTCAAATAAATTGTTTATTATTTACAGACCTTTTAAAACTTTTACGCACACAATGATTGTAATAAATTAAATGTTTGCTGCCAAAATATGCTTTTGACAACCTTGTTATTTTCATTGGAGGTGCGTACCAGCTTACGAAATTGAACGCTACCGAAAATTTCGTTAGCATAAATAGCAATGCATTTCTTATGGGAATGAAATTTTTCGCTAGAGGTGCATACCGGCCTTATCTTAAAATGCATATTTTCTGATTGTTTGAAGGGGCTCTTATTGGTGTCGTTCTAAATTTATTAAAAAAGGCACGTAATAATTGCACTCATGCGATAATTTTTTGTTGTAACATGGCATGGTACAACTTCTTAATAGTTACGGCGTTTTTGCGAAGAGTTTTGGATATCGTATACGACTGTTTTCGACGTGGTGGGGATTCTCAGAAGCGCCGTCAAATTCAAAAAATATTGACAGTGTTAGTACCCACCTTTATGAAGGAAAAATGTTGAGTTACAAGTTGCAATTCTCTTGATGTACCAGCGTCTATCAGCCAGTGTGTTTATCCTTGGCAGTATGCCAACACAAATATCTGAAAAAAAAATTAACAAAAATTTGAGTTTTCCATATTATTAACGGTTAATTAAGAGTTGTAAAAAAAAAGTAGTAACCTAGCACTACAAACATGTTGTCAGCACTGATGACCATACTCACCAGCTGACAGCTGTCAAAATACCAGATGTTCACTTGCAGCCAACTTTACCTTGATATTTTCCAATAAGAAAGAAAAATAGTAGTAAGAAAACAAGAACGGTTGCTTGGTACGTGGACGGAATTCTTTTATAAAACAGCCTTAAAAAAAAAACAAACAAACAAAAAACAAAGATTTATAGAAAACAACAACAAAAATATACATAATACCAAAGAAAACGAAAGTCAAGCTGGTTTAATGGTGGCGCAGTTTCATTGATAAAGCCTCGGGAAGAAAAACACAAATTGTAATAACATCTAAAAATAAATCAAGTGACGAAATAACAACAACAAAAATTAAAGAGATAGAGATAATTGAAGAATAAACAAAATCAAAATGTGCGGTGGATTTACATGTTCGAAAAACGCATTAATTGCGTTAAATATTTTATATGTGGTAAGTGTGGAACTAAGAAACTAAAAGATCTCCAAGATATGTTTTTGGGGTAGTAGCGATATAAAGTCTAAGCACCCCAATGACGAAAATGGTAACCCATAGAAGGCGTAAGTTGTACATACTATTATACATAACGATTCCAGCTTGGGCGGCTATTGATTTATGTGGAAAAAGTGTGTCTTCATTAGGGTCTAAAAAATGTTTTTACATTTTCCTTTTTCTTCTCCTTTAAAATGAACTCATTTGAAAATACTGAAAGGCATACATTCAATACCCCAATGTGATTTATTATACATACACTCCTGAACGGAGGCGACCTAAGTACAAAAGAGGGGGACATCTTAACTGATATTGCTGCTTTTGAGTGCTCGCTCCCCAGTTTTCTTCTTTGTGAAACAAAGGTACTTTCTTTCATTCGGGTTGCCTGCCTTTCTTTTATGGGTTCACCAACTTTACTTCTTACCTCCATCATTCTTCAAAAATCCTTTAAAATATCGATTTCGTTTTAGTGTATTTGTTTTCTTTCCCAATCTCATCCCCATTTTTGGTTTGGTACCATTCGCCATTGTAATCAAACAAAGCCAACAACATGTTGGTTTCGTTGTTGTTGTTATTATTATTCTTTGTTACATAGCCGGAGAGTGAGTTGGTCTCGGGTTGTGGCGGGATTGCATTGTTTCCTGCTGGTACGAGGGTTGTGACAAAGTCCTACGGATACAACAAAACATAATTTAATGTTCACAGGAGGGATATTGTTTATGACACTGAGAATAAAATAATTAATTTATTTTGGATTAATAAATGAAATGTTTGTTTTGGTTGCTGTTGTAGCCCTTTGGAGTTATTTGTATTTTCGAGTTTTTCAGAAAATAAACATACTCGAAATGGGGGGTTTGCGGTCCATGGACTGTGTTCGCTCCTGGCCCTAGACCTGACTGCAAAGTGGTCGGTGTTGTTATAGCCCTTTGGAGTTGTTTGTATTATCGAGTTTTTTTAGGAAATAAACCTACTCCAAATGGTGGTTTCCAGTCCTTGGACAGAGTTGAAAAATCCTGTGTCCGCCCCGGGCCGTACACCCGACTACAATGACAGTTATGTATGTGGTTTCATACATTTTGTTTTATGCTTTGGTATTTTAGGTAACAGGTTGGCTGATAAGTCCCCGGTCTAACAAAGAGAAACACATTTTTTTTGTCAAAATTCATTTTTATTATTCAACATAGTTCCCTTCAAGAGCGATACAACGATTATAACGACCTTACAATTTTTTGATACCATTTTGATAGTACTCCTTCGGTTTTGCCTCAAAATAGGCCTCAGTTTCGGCGATCACCTCTTCATTACAGCCAAATTTTTTCTCTGCGAGCATCCTTTTGAGGTCTGAGAACAAGAAAAAGTCGCTGGTGGCCCGATCTAGAGAATACGGTGGGTGGGGAAGCAATTCGAAGCCCAATTCATGAATTTTTGCCATCGTTCTCAATGACTTGTGGCACGATGCGTTGTCTTGGTGGAACAACACTTTTTTCTTCTTCATATGGGGCCGTTTTGCAGCGATTTCGACCTTCAAAAGCTCCAATTACGCCATTTAATAGTCACTGTTGATGGTTTTTCCCTTCTCATGATAATCGATAAAAATTATTCCATGCGCATCCCAAAAAACAGAGGCCAATACTTTGACAGCGGACTTTTGAGTCTTTCCACGCTTCGGAGACGGTTCACCGGTCGCTGTCCACTCAGCCGACTGTCGATTGGACTCAGGAATGTAGTGATGGAGCCATGTTTCATCCATTGTCACATATCGACGGAAAAACTCGGGTGTATTACGAGTTACCAGCTGCAAACACCGCTCAGAAACATCAACACGTTGTTGTTTTGGTCAAATGTGAGCTCACCCTGCACCCATTTTGCACAGAGCTTCCGCATATCCAAATATTGATGAATGATATGACCAACACGTTCCTTTGAAATCTTTAAGGTCTCTGCTATCTCGATCAACTTCATTTTACGGTCATTCAAAATCATTTGTGGATTTTTTGATGTCTTCGTCGGTAACCACCTCTTTCGGGCGTTCACTGCGTTCACCGTCCTCCGTGCTTATTTCACCACGCTTGAATTTTGCATACCAATCAATTATTGTTGATTTCCCTGGAGCGGAGTCTGAAAACTCATTATCAAGCCAAGTTTTTGGCTTCCACCGTATTTTTTCCCTTCAGAAAACAGTATTTTATCAAAACACGAAATTCCTTTTTTCCATTTTTTCACAATAACAAAAGTTGCTTCACAAAAGACGCTCTATCTCACAAACTAATTGACTTACAGACGTCAAATTTTGACACGAATCATTTGAAGGTTGGTACTATATAAAAATAATATGCATTTAATACTAGAGACGCCATCTATGTGTCAAACCGGGGACTTATCAGCCAACCTGTTAGTATCCAGATCAATATGGGATGTGTCCAGAGTGATATGGTGGTGAGTTGGGTAGGTTTAAAAGGGCAAACGAAAGGTGACAAGTGTCTTTTGGCTACGCTGCTATCAATCACTGATAGGAATTGAGGCGGTTGCACTTGGCTAACCGCGGGAAAACTACTGTGGCCTACCGCGCGAGGTCTCTTTCCCTCAGTGCTAGGGGAAACCATCACCCTTAGCTCCGAGAACGTGCTTCAGCTTTAGTATATCTTCACCACTCACAGCTACAGTATCCTCATAGTTCATCTCATTCAGACCTGTCTGGTATGCTGCCTGATCTAGAGGCTCTCTTTTGTAAAGCTGGATCTCGTGAAGATGAACCCTTAAATTCCTGGATGGTGGTTGCCTATGTACAAGATGGTGAGATGGATGGCAACTTCGATAGCAATCCAGGAGTTAATGCTTTGACCACACATATTTGTGTGGGCTCACTGAAACAACCAAGATCATCGGTCTCCGCATAAAGTTGATCCAGGGGTGTACTGCTGAGACATTCTGTCGCAGGCAACGTTCTGACAGGTCCGTATGTTATTCCACTGCGGACCACTTGTTTGAGGTGTCATACTGGCACTGCATAGTTTCCCACATTGCCTTATATGTAGTCAACAAGGTTTTTTTGTCCGCATCCCATGTGCCGCGGAGCTTATCACAAATGAGAGGCGGACATTCTCAAATTTCTAGCAGTGAAATAACTGGAGTGAGTTGGTCTCGGGTTTTTTCGAGATTACATTGTTTCCAGCTGGTACGAGGGTGGTCCTATTATTGTCATACTAGCTTGCGATTTGCAATAAGACGATGTATTTATGAATGCAAATTTACTTCTAAATACTCTAGTGACAATATCTTCATCATTTGTTTGTTTTTTATGGGATACATATATTGTTTAAATCAGTGATGAAGGGGCAACAGTTAGGCGAAATGATTACACATTTTTATACCCTGCCCCACACTGTGGATCAGGATATTATAAGTTAGTGCATATGTTTGCAATACCCAGAAGGAGACGAGATAGACACATGGTGTCTTTGGCAATAATGCTCAGGGTGGGGCCCTGAGTCGATCTAGCCATGTCCGTTTGTTCGTCCGTCCGTCCGTCTGTCTGTGATCAAAATCTAGGTCGCAGTTTAAGTCCAATTGCCTCCAAATTTGTTACAACTTCCTGTTTTGGGTCAGAATAGAACCCTATTGATTTTGGAAGAAATCGGTTCAGATTTAGATATAGCTCCCATATATATCTTTCGCCCGATATGCACTTGTATGGACCCAGAAGCCAGAGTTTCACCCTGATTTGCTTGAAATTTTGCACAAGCATAACACTTAGTCGTATGATCAAGTGTGCGAAATTTGATTGGAATCGGTTCCGATTTAGATATAGCTCCCATATATATCTTTCGCCCGATATGCACTTATATGGACCCAGAAGCCAGAGTTTCACCCTGATTTGCTTGATATTTTGCACCAGGAGAACAATAAGTACTATAGTCGGGTGAGCCAAATTTGATTGAAATTGGTTCAGATTAAGAGATAGCTCTCATATATATCTTTCGCCCGATATGGCCTCAGAAGCCAGTGTTTTAGACCAATTTGGTTGAAATTTTGCACTAGGAGTACAGTGTAGTCATGTGTGCTAAATTTTATTGAAATCGGTTCAGATTTAAATATAGCTCCCATATATATCTTTCGCCCGATTTTCCGTCATATGACCACAGAGGTCAAAGTTGTAGTCCGATTTATGTGAAATTTTGCACAGGGAGTAGAATTAATATACTAAGTATGCATGTCAAATTTGGTTGAAATCGGTTCAGATTTCTATATGGCTCCCATATATATGTTTTTCCGATTTGGACAAAAAATACCCAGATTTTCCCTAAAAAATCGCCACTGCTAAGTCGAAAACTTGTAAAAGTGACTCAAATTTTCCTTTATTTCTAATACATATCTATCGACCGATAAATCATAAATACACTTTTGCTAAGATGCCTCAAAATTGGTTGAGATTAAAATGTTTCCCATATTTTTTTTACTAACATAGTGTACCATCCCAGGGCATTAGCCGACTTATTTTAATTTGAAGTCTATATATTATACATTTTGTTCATATGGAGTCAGATTTAAATGTATGTGTTTGGGACAAAAACCTTTATATATAGCACCCGACACATTTGACGGATTTGATATAGTATCGAAAATGTGGATTTACAAAGTGGAGCAGGGTATAATATTGTCGGCCCCGCCCGACTTTAGACTTTCCTTTCCTTATTATACTGAACCGAAAAACCAACTACCAAATTTCATCCTCATCGACTAAAAATATCCCCAATTTGAAATCCCCAATACTAGCAACACTGCTTATGGATACAAGAAACATAATTCGAGATTCACAGGAAGTATATTGTTTGGGGGACAGAGCATAAAGTAACAATTATTCTATTTTGGATTAATCACTGACATGTTTGCGTACTGGATTCCTGTTTTTTGGTGCGTCATATTTTTCTTAGTCATAAATAGGTTTTGTTTTTTTTTCGGCACACGAAACACAACCAAATCATTTATCCATATTTTACCATTTGCTTGCTAAATAGTCTAGTTACACTAGACTCTTTGTAGACAATTGACCTTAAGAAAAGCTAATATTGTCAGACTAAGTCTAAATAGTGTTGTTAATATTGCTCATTGTTATTCTTTTCCCGGCTACTTTAAAAGCAAATGGAACCGTAAATGTTGATAATTTACCATTGCATAAGAGTTCTGGGATTTCTCCAAAATACAAATCAGTTGACAATATGGCCTTTATTGGGGGGTAATAAAAATTGTTTTTGTTAGCAATGCGCCTTTTTTATGGTGGCAGATAATATTCGGTGCTAATAATGGGGTATGTAATCCACAATTTTATTTCACATTTAACGGTTGATTATGTAGGATTCTCGGACATTTTGGGTAAATATTCTAACGGAACAACAGCAATAAAGTAGAAAAAGAGGATCGTGGGAATACCACACTTCTCAATATTAGGTCTGAGAAAATAGATAGCACGAAGATTTAAAATGACAAAATGTAGCCAAACTTGATGACAATTTTTTTTGTGTATTCAAAAGATACTCCATACATTGTTCCACGGTGGCTCCCAAGGCAACGAGAAACCGGTTATTAAACGGTGGTCCCCAAGGGAACGAGGAACCGGTTTTTTGGGGTCAATGCCAATGCGTCTACATATCGCCGTTGTGCTCCAGGTTATATTTTAAACATCTATCCAGCAAAAACTCATTAGCAAATAATCTTGGAGATACCTTGGTCCAAAATTTGGTATGCAATTACTATTAAATACAAATCCCAATTACTTTACAAGGTCATTTTCTATGGGGATATTACTTCTCTGCTGCATTAGCATAAATTAAATTGCAAATGTGGTCGAGATATGAGCAAATAGTGTAGTTTGTAAGAAATCAAAACTAAATCTATTTGGTAGTACTTATGAGAATGTGGTGTATGGTAACTGAAACCAACATATTATTATAAGTTTTTATTCACAATCATTCTCGTGGTAGGAAGTTTTTGACCTCATCTACTTACCCTGTATAGAGTCTTGTCCGTTAATTTAATTAGGATTCGTTCCGGCTTCAATGAAACGGATTATCATAAGAGCCTCCATTCTTCCTTAAAGGCTGCTGTGTTATTTATTTATAGATTTGTTGTTGTTTTAGTGAAACTTTCAGTAGTTTTGCAAGATTAACGCTCTTCCGTTTTGCTACCGAAGGTCATAGAATTATCTTATGTCAATCACTACATGGAAATTTTGAAGGAATGAAGCTTTAAAATAGGAAAAACGACCTCAATAGGGCACTCTTCTTCGTCTCTCAGATACACGAAACACCCATTTAAGATCGTTTGTAAGTAATCCTCGCAAACCTCTCGCCTTTATTTGCTTCGTTTTTAACAATTGTCTCCCACCCGATGCTTGTCATTTGTGAACAAATGAACACCATTACGGACGCCATAGGCAACGACTACCACTTCGAGGAAGGCCTATTTGACCAGGAATATTAATAAATTCGATAATACAACCAAATTGAAAGAGCATCAGCAAAGGTAATTTATCTTGCTTGCATTTTACCTTGCTTTTACCCTTGCTACCATAATTCTGATGTTGACGCATCTGACTATACTGGTAGTGGACCTCAATTTATCAGCTGACTTTTCATTAAAGTTCGCGTTAATGGATACATTCACTATTCCTAGTCCACTAGTTCTATCCCACATAACATAGTAATTTCGTTTTACCGAAGGGAATTAAAAGTCAATATATTCCACTTCTTCCTGGCGGCGATGAGATTGTATGTTATGCAGAAGACTGGTATAATGTTAGTTAGTCTTGCATAACAAAGGTGTCCGGTTCGATTTCCGGCAACAAACGCCCCCCGACTTTCCTTCTATAAACCAAACACGACTGGATAACGTCTGCTATAAGTAGAAGTAATCAGCAGCGCCTCTAGTAGGGGATAGTGGAGAAATTCAAAAACAATTTCTTTTGGGATGAATTTTATTGAAATTTTTATTTTTCATATTCCTTATCTCATTAAATGGTAAATACCGACGGTACAGGAACACCATAATCTAGGACTGGCTATCGCGGTTACCACAGTTGGTAAAATTCTACAAAATTTTTAGATAATGTTTTGATAAAATTTTCTTTAGAAATAAAATTTTGACAAAATTTTCTATAGAAATAAAATTTTGACAAAATTTTCTATAGAAATAAAATTTTGACAAAATTTTCTATGAAAATAAAATTTTGACAAAATTTTCTATGAAAATAAAATTTTGACAAAATTTTCTATAGAAATAACATTTTGACAAAATTTGCTATAGAAATAAAATTTTGACAAAATTTCCTATACAAATAAAATTTTGACAAAATTTCCTATACAAATAAAATTTTGACAAAATTTCCTATAGAAATAAAATTTTGACAAAATTTTCTATAGAAATAAAATTTTGACAAAATTTGCTATAGAAATAAAATTTTGACAAAATTTCTTATAGAAATGAAATTTTGACAAAATTTTCTATAGAAATAAAATTTTGACAAAATTTCCTATGGAAATAAACTTTTGACAAAATTTTCGATATAAATAAAATTTTGATAAAATTTTCTATAGAAATAAAATTTTGACAAAATTTCCTATAGAAATAAAATTTTGACAAAATTTTCTATAGAAATAAAATTTTGACAAAATTTCCTATAGAAATAAAATTTTGACAAAATTTTCTATAGAAATAAAATTTTGACAAAATTTCCTATGGAAATAAACTTTTGACAAAATTTTCTATAGAAATAAAATTTTGACAAAATTTTCTATAGAAATAAAATTTTGACAAAATTTTCTATATAAATAAAATTTTGATAAAATTTTCTATAGAAATAAAATTTTGACAAAATTTCCTATAGAAATAAAATTTTGACAAAATTTTCTATAGAAATAAAATTTTGACAAAATTTCTCATAGAAATAAAATTTTGGCAAATTTTTTTATAAAAATAAACTTTTGACAAAATTTCCTATGGAAATAAACTTTTGACAAAATTTTCTATAGAAATAAAATTTTGACAAAATTTTCTATAGAAATAAAATTTTGACAAAATTTTCTATAGAAATAAAATTTTGACAAAATTTTCTATATAAATAAAATTTTGATAAAATTTTCTATAGAAATAAAATTTTGACAAAATTTTCTATAGAAATAAAATTTTGACAAAATTTTCTATAGAAATAAAATTTTGACAAAATTTCTTATAGAAATAAAATTTTGACAAAATTTTCTATAAAAATAAAATTGTGACAAAATTTTCTATTGAAATAAAATTTTGACAAAATTTTCTATATAAATAACATTTTGACAAAATTTGCTATAGAAATAAAATTTTGACAAAATTTCCTATACAAATAAAATTTTGACAAAATTTCCTATACAAATAAAATTTTGACAATATTTCCTATAGAAATAAAATTTTGACAAAATTTTCTATAGAAATAAAATTTTGACAAAATTTGCTATAGAAATAAAATTTTGACAAAATTTCTTATAGAAATAAAATTTTGACAAAATTTTCTATAGAAATAAAATTTTGACAAAATTTCCTATGGAAATAAACTTTTGACAAAATTTTCTATATAAATAAAATTTTGATAAAATTTTCTATAGAAATAAAATTTTGACAAAATTTCCTATAGAAATAAAATTTTGACAAAATTTTCTATAGAAATAAAATTTTGACAAACTTTCTTATAGAAATAAAATTTTGACAAAATTTTCTATAAAATAAAATTTTGACAAAATTTCCTATGGAAATAAACTTTTGACAAAATTTTCTATAGAAATAAAATTTTGACAAAATTTTCTATAGAAATAAAATTTTGACAAAATTTTCTATATAAATAAAATTTTGATAAAATTTTCTATAGAAATAAAATTTTGACAAAATTTCCTATAGAAATAAAATTTTGACAAAATTTTCTATAGAAATAAAATTTTGACAAAACTTCTCATAGAAATAAAATTTTGACAAATTTTTTTATAAAAATAAACTTTTGACAAAATTTCCTATGGAAATAAACTTTTGACAAAATTTTCTATAGAAATAAAATTTTGACAAAATTTTCTATAGAAATAAAATTTTGACAAAATTTTCTATATAAAAAAAATTTTGATAAAATTTTCTATAGAAATAAAATTTTGACAAAATTTTCTATAGAAATAAAATTTTGACAAAATTTTCTATAGAAATAAAATTTTGACAAAATTTCTTATAGAAATAAAATTTTGACAAAATTGTCTATAAAAATAAAATTGTGACAAAATTTTCTATAGAAATAAAATTTTGACAAAATTGTCTATATAAATAAAATTTTGGACAAAATTTTCTATAGAAATAAAATTTTGACAAAATTTTTTATAGAAATAAAATTTTGACAAAATTTTGATTTTAGAAATAAAATTGTGACAAAATTTCCTATACATTCCTATACAAAATTTTGACAAAATTTCCTGTAGAAATACGATTTTGACAAAATTTTCAATAGAAATAAAATTTTGACAAAATTTTCTATAGAAATAAAATTTTGACAAAATTTTCTATAGAAATAAAATTTTGACAAAATTTTCTATAGAAATAAAATTTTTACAAAATTTTCTATAGAAATAAAATTTTGACAACATTTCTATAGAAATAAAATTATTATTATAAAATTTTCTATAGAAATAAAATTTTATTGACATTTTCTATAGAAATAAAATTTTGACAAAATTTTCTATAGAAATAAAATTTTGACAAAATTTTCTATAGAAATAAAATTTTGACAAAATTTCTTATAGAAATAAAATTTTGACAAAATTTCCTATAGAAATAAAATTTTGACAAAATTGTCTATGAAAATAAAATTTTGACAAAATTTTTCTATAGAAATAAAATTTTCTATAGACATACAAATTCTATAGAAATAAAATTATGCAAAATGTTGGTAGATTATTAGTACGTTTAGTTGTTGCTGGATATATCACTTCACCTCGATCTTCCTTGTTTTATTAAAGATTTCATTTTTTTATTTATATATTTGTATTTAACAATAATATGTTATATTCATATTACTCCATAAATCTGCTAATCACTTAACTTATGAGCCTCATAGAGTATATCCGCATATCGATTAATAATGATGATATCGTTTCTCAGGAGACTATGGACTTTTCGTAAGGAATGATTTATTGCAAAAATTAAGTGTATGTGCGTGTTTAAGGTGATTTCTGGCATACACATGCAATTTATTTAAGAAACATATAATCCCCTATGGAGATAAACTTACCTATTGTATAGATGATATGCTACAGCCAAGTTGGGGTGTGATGTATACTTTTTCATGCAATCACCTAAGGCAGGAAAACTAAAACAGACAAAAAATGCCTCCTACTTTTTCTCACTAACCAAACAATCTCACACGTACTTACTCCAATATATTTGTGCTGTTTGGTTACACCTTTTGGTTTTAAAACATTTACATTATTTATATTTTTGTTTTCTTCCATCCTATCTCAGCATATTGATTATCTTTAATAACTTTGTTTTTCCGTTTTTTTATTTATTTTTCAGATGGTGGGCTTCCTCTTGATTGGCGTTGGGGTTTATGCTCGTGCTGCTTCAATTGTTACAAATCTGCCCATTGTTGGAGGCATATTGGCCTGTGGTATAATCTTAATACTCATATCGATATTAGGACTAGCCGGTGCTGTTAGACATCATCAAGTTATGCTATTCTTTGTATCCTTTTTTAAAGACAATCAACGATCAAAATCAAAAAACGAAAAACACAGATAGTGTCACGTATCATCTTAAAATGTTGAATCAGCATATCTATGGTGAATAGAGAATATGGAAAAGTAATTGATTTTGTCCCCATCCTCCGGGGACGATATATGTGAGTGTCTGGCCTTTTAGGAATTGAAGGAGATATACTCTTGCAGATATAATGTCAAGAAAATATGAACAATTTTAATGGTCTTATCCAAGGCGAAAACATTTTTTTATTAAATTTATTTTTTAAAATTTTTATGGGAAATTATGGACAAGGGCATAAAAGACAACTTTTTTTAATTTGCCAGATCGAGATTATTGAGGTCTGGCCGAAAAAAGAAAATTTGGCTCAATCACAAAAGACGAAATGTTTCCTTTGTCCTAAACGGCGACGACTTTTAATCAATCAATCCGAGTTGTTAGCTAAAATTATTAGATTTTTAATTTCTAAGTTAATAAGGGGTGAAAAAACGAAGACATTTGGGAAAATATCCTGACGTTGTCTGGGAGTAACATTGATGTTGAAAGACCTTTGAAGTTGTTTGTTTTTTTGAGTTTATTTAGGAAATAAACAGTCCTTGCACAGGGTTGAAACCCCTATGTCAGCCAAAGGCCATAGACTCGACTACAGTGAGGGCTCTGCGTTAGGTCAATCTGTGGCCTTACTAGGTTAGATCAGGTTAGCTATACTAACACCCCGATATATCCCGTTTACTTAGACTACTCAGTCCATTGTGATACCACAGCGGTGAACTTCTCTCTTATCTCTGAGTGCTGCCCAATTCTATCTTTAGCTCAATGACAAGGAACCTATTTGCGGTGAAACCACTTAGAGAAGCTTTGAAACGCTCTGAAATGTTACCACCATTACTGAGAGGGGATAATCCACCGCTGAAAAATGTTTTGGTCTTCGGTCGTAACTGGTGGTCGGTTCTATAGAAAATTTTGTCAAAATTTTATTTCTATAGCAAATTTTGTTAAAAGTTTATACCTTTAGAAAGTTTTGTCAAAATTTTATTTCTGTAGAAAATTTTGTCAAAATTTTATTTCTACAGAAAATTTTCTCAAAACTTTATTTTTGTTGTTTTGATCTCAGCTTTAAAACCATTGCGTTGACTTAACCAAAAGAGTAGCTTAACCAACAGAGGAAAAGGATGATTGTCAAATTTATTTGGGCAAAGCCCTATAGACTGCAAGATGGTTGGATGGACGCACGTTTCGGAATTACCACATTCCTCATCAGCATCCTCTATTTGCAGCAAAACTATCAACCAATTATCAGAATAAATTCAGTTCACTAAACACAAAGTGAACCGCACTTGAAACTTCCGAAAAAAGGATTATGATAACCGGCCATTGTCGAAATAAATTTGTACAAACATAAAAAAAATTTATTTCTATAGAAAATTTTGTCAACATTTTATTTCAATAGAAAAGATTGTCAAAATTTTATTTCTGTAGAAAATTTTGTCAAAATTTTATTTCTATAGATAATTTTTTCAGAATTTTATTTCTATAGAAAATCTTGTCAAAATTGTATTTCTATAGAAAATTTTGTCAAAATTTTATTTCTGTAGAAAATTTTATTTCTATAGAAAATTTTGTCAAAATTTTATTTCTATAGAAAATTTTGTCAAAATTTTATTTCTATAGAAAATTTTGTCAAAATTTTATTTCTATAGAAAATTTTGTCAAAATTTTATTTCTATAGAAAATTTTGTCAAAATTGTATTTCTATAGAAAATTTTGTCAAAATTTTATTTCTATACAAAATTTTGTCAAAATTTTATTCTATAGAAAATTTTGTAAAAATTTTATTTCTATAGAAATTTTTTTCAAATTTTTATTTCTATAGAAAATTTTGTCAAAATTTTATTTCGATAGAAAATTTTGTCAAAATTTTACTTCTATAGAAAATTTTGTCAAAATTTTATTTTGGTAGAAAATTTTGTCAAAATTTTATTTATATAGAAAAATTTGTCAAAATTTTATTTCTGTAGAAAATTTTGTCAAAATTTTATTTCTATAGAAAATTTTGTCAAAATTTTATTTCTATAGAAAATTTTGTCAAAATTTTATTTCTATAGAAAATTTCGTCAAAATTTTATTTATATAGAAAATTTTGTCAAAATTTTATTTATATAGAAAATTTTGTCAAAATTTTATTTCTATAGAAAATTTTGTCAAAATTCTATTTCTAAAGAAAATTTTGTCAAGATTTTATTTTTATAGAATTTTTTTTCAAATTTTTATTTCTACCCGTGTAAAAATTGGGGGATCTGATTTGATATGGTTAGATCTGAGCCAAGATATGGTCAGATCTGAACAGATCCGAAAAATGGTTATATCTGGTAAGATCTAAATACTATGAAATTGGATCTGATCAGATCTCAAAAATGAGACACATCTAATCAGATCTAATTTGATATAATTGTATATTATTTGATACAATTGTATCTTTCGAGATCTTTCAACGCATAAAAGCCCATAGTTTGTATATAAAATGAGATTAATTGTTTTATTTAATAATACAGACAAAAAGTATGTGCATAATAAATATGTTTAATTTAAATTGATCCATCAAAGCTATTTAAGAGTATTGACAGTTGAGTTATAGTGTAGTATGTGCATAATAAATATGTTTAATTTAAATTGATCCATCAAAGCTATTTAAGAGTATTGACAGTTGAGTTATAGTGTTGTCCAAGGGTTTTTTCGTTTGTTTCTTCTGCTTTGGACTTAGACACGCGACTAAAGTATTACAGCGTTAAGGCAATCTGCAATGAAATTAAGTTAAAAAACAATTATTAAACAAATATAGGATTAAACAAATATGGGAATATATTGGACTATGTAAGCAAGTATTAGTATTGTTTTGGATCATTCTTCTTTAAGTTGCAATAAAAATTGCCATATAATTTTATGTTGCTTTTAATACTCACATTTAAAGTGTATTCGGGATTAGGTTAGGTATAGCGATAGGCTGTTATTTTAGGCTCATACATACTATTCAGACCATCATGACATCACAGTGATCAACATCTCATTTATCACTGACTGCTGCTCGATTCAATAATTAGCTCAATAACATGGGTCCTCCTTGTTATAATCGAGTCCTATCGGCATTTCACGTTGCGCAGAAACAACTTAGAGAATCTTTGAAGCAGAAATGTCACCAACATTACTGCGAGGAGATAATCCACCGCCGAAAAAATTTTTGGTATTGGTCGGAACTGGGATTGAACCCGTGACCTTTTGAATGCAAGGCGGGCATGTTAACCAGTACACCACTGAGGTTTCCTTTTTTTCCAAATCTAGAAAATAGTAAAACAATATGAAAATGACTACTAACATAACAAATACAATCTACTTACCTACATAATCTCCGCAATAAAGGAAACGATATACACGTTATCAAAGGAACACATTTAAAACAATTATATTAAATTTCTTAATTTTCTCAGCTAGTCTTGCGTTAAATTTGTTTAGAAGTGATGCCCCTGACGGCGTTGACATTTGACATAGTTTTAACAACAACATTGAGGTTGTTGTTAAAACTAATGGATCGTTGACACTAAAAACATGAAGCACTTTTATAATGTATAGAACCCATTTATTAGAACGTATGATAGATGAAACAAGAAGAAACTTTGTTGTTTGAAATTTTAAATTAAATTTACTATATAAATTTTAAAATCATCTTGACTAATGAGACTCATTTCACTTCGGTGCCTGCGTCACCTTCTTGCTTAGAAAACCAAGAAGGTATTTAAGCCCCCATCCTCAAGGTACTACTTTTTTGTGATCGGGGCAACGTTTACTTTGAAGGAAACGTTTCCCGCGATTAAAAATGTTTTAAATAAAATGTAAATTACTATCTCCGAGTGGGACATATATTAAAAAAAGCGACTTGTTCAGAAATGTTATTGCATAATCAAAATATACTAAATGTTTTTTAATGTTTGAAGTTCTATTATTTAAACAAACTACTAACTTTTGGGCAGTATGTCTGTTATGTCAAACTAACAGATTGTACTTTCGCAGAAAAACTGCGAAAACAGCACTTTTTTGTTTACCAAAAAAATCAGCAGTCAATGTTTCCTACAGCAGTCTTTTTATATGAGTATATTTCAAAATAAAAATTCATTTTGTAATCTACTTAGGATACTAAATAATGCTTTAGATGAAAGGTTAATTAAACTCCAAACGCATGGGAACGACAAATACTAAATGAGTGTTTTGATGAAACCCACATTTTTCTTACTACTCGAGGCGTCAAATGGATACAAATATCTATATTTTATATAAAAATACCAAAACTAATATCTATACAGTACAATTAATAAAAAAGGCGTTTCTTTGCGAATTTTCAACAATTTATTTTTGACGTCAACCAGCAGTACGCGATAAAACATTTAAAAACTGGCGTTGTTCATTATATCCATTTCCAAAACTGACTGTTTTAGATTGTTAAACCATCTGAAGTGAAGGAGCTCAACCATGTTCTGAAACTCGAAAAACATGTTTATAAACTGCCAAATACTTTAAGATGTATTATGTAAGTTCGTTAAATAAACAAAAGTTATTTTTCCATCTGTAACTTTGTGTATATATCTCGAATAGTTTTTTAGACGTGTGTTTCAAAAATCTTTTTAACTTGTTCATGATTTTTATTATATTTTGGACCGTATTTAACCCCATATATAGTTAGATATGATGTTATATCTACCATATCTTATTAGATATAGTGCTATATATGGTCCTATCCAAGCATATATTATTAGATATGCCAGATATAATTAGATATTATACTATACATGATGAGATCTGCAATTATATCTAACCAGATCTAGCACCATATATAGCATATCTGTGCATATCTAATTATGTCTGAACCAATATCTGAACAGATCCAATTAGATCCAATTTGATATTATTAGATAGGATTGGATCCTCCAATTTTTACACGGGTATAGAAATTTTTTTCAAATTTTTATTTCTATAGAAAATTTTGTCAAAATTTTGCTTCGATAGAAAATTTTGTGAACATTTTATTTATATAGAAAATTTTGTGAACATTTTATTTCTATAGCAAATTTTGTCAGAATTCTATTTCTATAGAAAAATTTTGTCAAAATTTTATTTCTATAGAAAATTTTGTCAAAATTTTATTTCTATAGAAAATTATGTCAAAATATTATTTCTATAGAAAATTTTGTCAAAATTTTATTTCTATAGAAAATTTTGTCAAAATTTTATTTCTATAGAAAATTTTGTCAAAAATTTTATTTCTATAGAAAATTTTGTCAAAATTTTATTTTTAAAGAAAATTTTGTCAACATTTTATTTCTATAGAAAATTTAGTGAACATTTTATTTCTATAGAAAATTTTATCAGAATTTTATTTCTATAGAAAATTATGTCAAATTTTTATTTCTATAGGAAAGAAGTACCTCTGAGTTGGGAAGGAATATTTTGCAAAAATCTACCAAAACATCAAGATTTCTACCAATCTACCAAACAGTAAAAAATCTACCATTTTTGATAGAATTCTATCAACTATGGCAACCGTGCTGGTGATGTCGTAGAGAAATCGGATAGCATCGTGATGAACCTTATACCAGAGCCGCGGTCCATAGTTTGGAACTCGAATTAGTTGTTCACCCTATCTCCAGTTATGAAGCACCAACAAGCGAACTTTTCTTACAAACACAAAAAAATAGAAAACACAAAATTGAGGAGTTGGGACAAAGGCTCTTAAAAAAATAACTTTTTCACCCATTTAATTTAAATGATTTTCTCTTCCCATTAAAATGCAAATCAAGGTTATTTCAAAATATGTTGAAAAAATATTTCTTCTACATAATGAATCCACACGGTGTGTCGTCGACGCCTTTGTCAATTAATTTGTGGGGATTGCTGATGAGTTCAGTTGCCCATAATTATTATGTCAACACAATTACTAGCACCAAATGAAAACATCGTCGCAACAAACTAACGCGCGAGCAACGTTCCGTGGCATGTCATTTTGGAAATGCTCCACACGGACACAGTACCAGGAAAATTATGCGTGTGCTTTCATCTGTGTGTGGAGAAGCTCTCCAATCCAAAAACAAATGGATGTTTTTCCTCCCATCATGAGATGGTTCTAGATGCTAGAATGTAATACAGTCATGGTGGAGAAGGAAGGTTATCACAATTACTATGACCCCCCTCTGTGACGTCTAACTTGATTCCACTACTGATGAGGGAACATAATGAGAAGAGCGACAACAACAACAGTGCCCCATACACAACCATAGCTTCGATGAAAGGCGACCTCATAAAAATTGACGAAAGAAAGAAAGACGAGTACAAATGTGCTAATATCACCGAAGAGGGAGGGGGCCTATAAGGCGACGGAGGAGATGAAAACATAATCAGAAAAAATTAAAATGCAAAAAGTTCCTACAGTGGAAAACAACGATGACTATATCAAGTGAAGGAGCGCATTCACACATACACAGACACACACATATGAATACAAATTTCAATCTTGCGACAAATTAACGCCAAATGAAAATGGAAAATCGTTAGGGGCTAGAACGAATTGGAAGGTTGCGTTTAATCGAGTTATGTGATCTGAGAGGAAAAGTATATTTGGGCGTGTAATTTCGTTGATAACTTTCGATAGGTAAATTAAAATGAGACCCTATTGATTTCTGTGAATAATGTAATAGGAATTGCAATTTAGAAGTTCCACAGTTTAAACTTTAAATCACGCTAACTTCCGAACGAAACAAGCTATCGACTTGAAACTTGGCACAAGTAGTTGTTATCGATGTAGGTCGGATGGTATTGAAAATGGGCCATATCGGTCCACTTTTACGTATAGCCCCCATATAAAGGGACCCTCAGATTTGGCTTGTGGAGCCTCTAAGAGAAGCATATTTCATCCGATCCGGCTGAAATTTGTTATACGGTGTTGGTATATGGTCTCTAACAACCGTGCAAAAATTGGTTCATATCGGTCCATGATTATATATAGCCCCCATATAAACCGATCCCCAGATTTGGCTTGCGGAGCCTCAAAGAGAAGCAAATTTCATCCGATCCGGCTGAAATTTGGTACATGGTGTTGCTTTATGGTCTCTAACAACCGTGCAAAAATTGGTTCATATCGGTCCATAATTATATATATCCACCATATAAACCGATCCCCAGATTTGGCTTGCGGAGCCTCAAAGAGAAGAAAATTTCATCCGATCCGGCTGAAATTTGGTACATGATATTGGTATATGGTCTCTAACAACCATGCAAAAATTGGTCCATATCGGTCCTTAATTATATATAGCCCCCATATAAACCGATCCCCAGATTTGGCTTGCGAAGTCTCCAAGAGAAGCAAATTTCATCCAATCCGGTTGTAATTTGGAACATGGTGTTAGTATATGATCTTTAACAACCGTGCCAGAATTGGTCCATATCGGTCCATAATTATATATAGCCCCCATATAAAACGTTCTCCAGATTTGACCTCCGGAACCTCTTGGAGGAGCAAAATTCATCCGATCCGGTTCAAATTAGGAACGTGGTGTTAGTATATGGTCGCTAACAACCATACCAAAATTGGTCCAATCACACAAAAATTGGTCCATCGGTTCATAATCATGGTTGCCACTAGAGCCAAAAATAGTCTACCAAAATTTTATTTCTATAGAAAATTTTGTCAAAATTTTATTTCTATAGAAAATTTTGTCAAAATTTTATTTCTAGAGAAAATTTTGTTAAAATTTTATTCGGTTCATAACAAAATTTTCATCATTGTCAAAATTTTATTTCAATAGAAAATTTTGTTCATATTTTATACGGTTCATAATCATGGTTGCCACTCGAGCCAGAAATAATCTACCAAGATTTTATTTCTATAGAAAATTTTGTCAAAAGTTTATTCCTATAGAAAATTTTGTGAAAATATTATTTCTATAGAAAATTTTGTTAAAATTTTATTTCTGTAGAAAATTTTGTCAAAATTGTATGTCTACTTTGTCAAACTGAATTATATACGTATTGGATCGATCTTTTTTGATTTAATATATACCACGTATGGACTTACATACAATTTAGAAGATGGTGTTAGGAGGTTTTAAGATACCTTGCCATCGGCAAGCGTTACCGCAACTTAAGTAATTCGATTGTGGATGGCAGTGTTTAGAAGAAGTTTCTACGCAATCCATGATGGAGGGTACATAAGCTTCGGCCTGGCCGAACTTACGGCCGTATATACTTGTTTAAAACTAACAAAATCAACATGTCCTATTAATTAACAAAATTGAATATTTAGATAGAACAATTTTGGACTTCACCATTTCAATACTTAAGTTATTGTCAACTAGATGATAGATTGAATAAAAATTAATGCACATCCTACGAATAGGCTCTACAGAAGCATAATTCGAACATTGAAAATCAATGAAAAGAAACTGGTAATTCCTAGTTGCCCTAAGAGGAACATTTATCCTAATCCTAGATATCAATTCAGAGCATGGAATATCCCCAAAAACTAGCCTATACATCATCATGGAGCTCAAAATCGTCCGTCGGCTCATAAAAGTAGGCAAATGAATCAGCCTCAATCTAGAAGTGTAAGGAGGAAGAACAAAATCACTGTTCCAATGAAGATGTCCTGGAATAACCTAACCCTTCTCTGTATCTGGTTAAACCCTATGCCTCCACGCCGCCATGGTCCGAGGTGTGTACCAGAGAACGGCTGCGATCTACCGCAACCGACCAGTGTATTTAGTAAACACCAATATTTGCAATCTTAAAACACCAATTGGTAAAAAAGTCAACCACCAATATCCAATGCAGCCGACGACTGTCGGTGTTAGTTAGTATGAGTGTTGGTCTCTCGAAAACACCGTAGTAAAGCAATCACACAAATTGGTTACCCATATCTCAGCAGTTTGGTATTCTCTTATTTGGTACTCTCTCAATTCTTTTGAGCTAATGCCAACTGCTGGTAATTGTTGTTGTCGAGTGCAATCACTTTTAAGCGCCACACTGATTTTTTTGTTTACCGAGCGTTGTTACGATGTCGATTGGTTTAAGATTGCAAGACACTGCATACGAACATTGTTATATACTAGCGGTGTTTTTATACTCGCATTTGTATCAATGTTGTGGGTAAGATTGCAGTACGAAAAAAAGCCACCGGTTGCAGTTCTCTGGTGTGTATGCTGTTCCTACATCATGGGGACGAGGCCCTCACGGTCGGAAGGAGCGGGAAAGTGGGCGATGGGACCGTTCGATTTAGATAGAAGGTATTATTATATTTTATAACGAGGTCTTTCCCGGCGATCTTGCCATCGACTTTTGTCGCGCTTACAATGCACAATGAAAGTATATTCTCGAAATTAACATCGCTTGTCAATATGTCCTGGAAATCACTAATTATACCCGATTTCTGGAAAATGGTTACAGAAGTCAGACAAAGACTCGAGTATGTTAGCATCGTGCAAACCGATTTCCCTTCTCTAGCAAGTAACCAAGTCACTTGAGCCACTACTCCTACCCAGCCTTGTGGAGAATTTCCAGCTGCCGCGACCAAGGCCACGGCTTTGCATGTCATGGGGTTAAAAGTTATCCGTGTGGGCGCCATTCGTATGTGGAATTTAGATAAAAAGTCAAGACCCCATAGAGTGAGTGAAACATGAAGTTCTCCAAGATTGGGTGATATCTCTGTACTGTTTAATCTCCTACATATTATCTATTCCCACTCTTTACGACGATGAGATTGTATCATATGCGGATTACTGTACGATCATGGCATCCCGGCCCATTGTAGATGACATATGTAATCGATTAAAGTTCTATCTTGCTGATCTTACAAGTTTTTTTCTGGAAAAAATTTGAGGATATACGCCACCAAATCCTCAGCTATTCTATTCATTACATGGACGGCATAAGTACACCGGCAGTTAAATGTCAGAATCGATGGTGAAATAATTCCCACTATAAATTACCCCAAAATTCTCGGGATAACATTCGATAGCCTTTTCAAGTCTTCTGCTCATGTCACTGTAATTTGTGATAAGCTCCCCCGTTAGAAACAAGGTCTTCAAGTCCCTTGCCGATAGCACTTGGGGTGCGGACAAAGAAACCTTGTTAAGTGCCTATAAGGCAATTGGCCTATCAGTGGTAAACTATTCAGCACAAGTGTGGACACCTCAGACAAGTGATACGCAGTGGAAAAACAAACAGAGTTGTCAGAATGCTGCCCTTAGAACTTCGAAAAAATTTCTCCTCAGTACACCCCTGGTTCATTTTTATGTCAAGACCAAGATCATTCCTGTGCGTAGACACAATTACAAGCGGAATCCTAAAAAATGAAATTTTTACCAAATTTTCTATAGAAATAAAATTTGACCAAAAATTTCTAATAAACATATATTTTAACAAAAATTTCTACACAAATAAAATTTTAGCAAAATTTTCTACAGAAATAAAATTTTGGCAAAATTTTCTACAGAAATAAAATTTTGTCAAAATTTTCTATAGAAATAAAAATTTTGACTATATTTTCTATAGAAAAAAAATTTTCACAAAATTTTCTACAGAAATAAAATTTTGGCTAAATTTTCTACAGAAACAAAATTTTCTACAGAAATAAAATTTTCACAAAATTTTCTACAGAAATAAAATTTTGGTAAATTTTTCTACAGAAAGAAAATTTTGACAAAATTTTCTACAGAAATAAAATTTTGACTACATTTTCTATAGAAATAAAATTTTCACAAAATTTTGACAAAATTTTTTATTGGAATGAAATTTTGCAAAAATTTCCTAAAAAATGAAATTTTTACCAAATTTTCTACAGAAATAAAATTTGGCCAAAAATTTCTAATAAACAAATATTTTAACAAAAATTTCTACACAAATAAAATTTTAGCAAAATTTTCTACAGAAATAAAATTTTGTCAAAATTTTCTATAGAAATAAAAATTTTGACTACATTTTCTATAGAAAAAAAAATTTCACAAAATATTCTACAGAAATAAAATTTTGGCAAAATTTTCTACAGAAACAAAATTTTCTACAGAAATAAAATTTTCACAAAATTTTCTACAGAAATAAAATTTTCTACAGAAATAAAATTTTGGCAAATTTTTCTACATGAAGAAAATTTTGACAAAATTTTCTACAGAAATAAAATTTTGACTACATTTTCTATAGAAATAAAATTTTCACAAAATTTTGACAAAATTTTTTATTGAAATGAAATTTTGAAAAAATTTCCTAAAAAATGAAATTTTTACCAAATTTTCTATAGAAATAAAATTTGGCCAAAAATTTCTAATAAACAAATATTTTAACAAAAATTTCTACACAAATAAAATTTTAGCAAAATTTTCTATAGAAATAAAATTTTGGCAAAATTTTCTACAGAAATAAAATTTTTTCAAAATTTTCTATAGAAATAAAAATTTTGTCAAAATTTTCTATAGAAATAAAAATTTTGACTACATTTTCTATAGAAAAAAAATTTTCACAAAATATTCTACAGAAATAAAATTTTGGCTAAATTTTCTACAGAAACAAAATTTTCTACAGAAATAAAATTTTCACAAAATTTTCTACAGAAATAAAATTTTGACTACATTTTCTACAGAAAGAAAATTTTGACAAAATTTTCTACAGAAATAAAATTTTGACTACATTTTCTATAGAAATAAAATTTTCACAAAATTTTGACAAAATTTTTTTATTGAAATGAAATTTTGAAAAAATTTCCTAAAAAATTAAATTTTTACCAAATTTACTATAGAAATAAAATTTGGCCAAAAATTTCTAATAAACAAATATTTTAACAAAAATTTCTACACAAATAAAATTTTAGCAAAATTTTCTACAGAAATAAAATTTTGTCTAAATTTTCTATAGAAATAAATATTTTGACTACATATTCTATAGAAAACAAATTTTCACAAAATTTTCTACAGAAATAAAATTTTGGCAAAATTTTCTACAGAAAAAAAATTTTGGCAAAATTTTCTATTGAAATGAAACAATTTTCTATAAAAATGAAATTTTGACAAAATTTTCTATAGAAATAGAATTTGGCCAAAAATTTCTAATGAACAAATATTTTAACAAAATTTTCTACAGAAATAAAATTTTGGCAAAATTTTTACAGAAACAAAATTTTCTACAGAAATAAAATTTCGACTACATTTTCTATAGAAATAAAATTTTCACAAAATTTTGGCAAAATTTTCTACAAAAAACAAAAATATAATTTTGTCAAAATTTTCTATAGAAATAAAATTTTGACTACATTTTCTATAGAAGTAAAATTGTGACAATATTTTCACAAAATTTTTTATAGAAATAAAAAAATCTATAGAAAAAGTTTGCAAAAATTTCTATACACCCAAGAAATTTGTTAGTAGGGACAGCAGAAAAGTCTGCTAAAACAGCAGAAAGTCTGCTGAAAAAGGGACAGCAGTCACTGTTTGCCGAAATAGCAAACATTTCCTGATATTTTTAAGCCCGATTACAAAAATGTCAACTTAGGAGTTATCCTAACATAATTAACACAATATTTTATGAATATCTATGGTATTTGACCAAAAATCTGATTATTTATCGAATTGAGGCATAACATCAAACAAAATGTTTGCTGATCGTATTTAGAAGCTTGTAAGTATATTACAGTGCAAAAATAAACCAAAAACTACTTTTGGTTCTTTGCTTTGGGGAAAAATTTATAACCTAAAAATTTTATGAATTGTTGCTCATTAGGCCCTGAAGTACAAAAATATAACAGCAGACATCGACTGCTGTTTTTAGCAGACTTTTTTCTATGAGTGTAGAAATAAAATTTTGACAAAATTTCCTACACGCTCACAAAAAATCGCTTCTGTAACATATACTCCCAAACATATTTTGCTTCAAGCATATACATTTTTGGGTATTGCCCAAACATTTATATGTTTGATCTCTTCCAATATATAATATGTTTGAAAGCATATTAGTCTAAACAATATATGTTTGGGTAGTCTAAGTTCCAAACATTTTGTATTTTTGCATCCAAATTCAATAATGTTGTCTTCCAAAAAACAATATGTTATTATGTGAACATATAATATGTTTGGAAGCATTTTGCACCCAAAAATATTATATGCTTAAAAAAAATTCTCCCAAACAATATTGTGGTCAAAATTTTATTTATTTATTTATATATTTACAATCATAATGAATTATGAAAATAAACAGGTAATATAGGTGCTAACAACATAGGTTTTCGACCTGAATGCTCAAAATTTTGTTTCTGCCCAATTGTATATTCTCCCACATCTTTCTCACTTCCACGAGATTTTTTAGTTCTTAGCACCTTTTTCTGTAATACAAACATTGTAGAAGAAATTATTCAATTGTATGATTTTTTTTATTTTAATTTTACCTTTTGCCGGACGGGGATTCGAACAGCGGACCACACAGTTTGTAAGGATCAAAGAAGTAGCAGATCAATTGCCCAAGGAAAAATAAAATGTTAATTTTGTAATAACAAGCAACAATCACCAACTTAATTCAATATCGCTCCCTGTTAAATAGCGCTCCAAGCTACTAAACACATATATGTTTATAGGCTATTTCTAAATTAATATATGTTTGCATTCAAGCATATTATATTTAGAAACATTTTATGTCCCAAACATAATATGTTCTAACATATTAACATATATGTCCCAAACATGTTATGCTAGTTTATGAACATTATATGCTTGCACTCAAAAATATTGTGTTTAAAAATTTGTGTTCCAAACATATAATGTTTATAGCCAAACATATGAAAAACAGTCTTTTTCATCCGTGTATAGAAATAAAGTCTTGACAATATTTTCTATAGACATTTTCAATAGAAATAAAAATAAAAATTTGCCAAAATTTTCTATCAAAGTAAAATTGTGGATAAATTGTAGCTTTTAAATTATATTAATTTAATTTGGAAAAAGGATCCGCTGGTACGAATTTTGGTCGAATTTCAAAAAAATGTTGGTCCAAAATAAAAATTCATTGTGGCTATGCTTGCTGCCACTATACCTAATCAATAATGCCCTGAATGATTGCAGTGACCCTAACCTAATCGGCCATCGGCGTCAAGAGGCCAATTAACCGAAGCTTATTGAATAATTTATTTCATATCGAATTGTCCCAATGTTGATTTTGTCTCAGTCAAAACATCCTTGACAAAAAAATAACGTAAACAAATTTATAAAGAATCATTATTTGTCATCAAACTTCTGAATTTGGAATACTTTGAGTTCTAACAGAATATTAAAAGTCATGTAAAATAATTGACTTCAGTCAAAAATCCCCGCTTCGGTCGAGCTCTACTATCCTGGATTCCATTAATTTCTATTCAATCCGAGTTACTGCTACATTGTGTTATATATTTGCAGCGTAGGATAGTCACATGAAAATATTCAAAATGTTTAGATATGGGACCATTGATTATTATAGAAACCATCATAGTTTCTGCAACGTTCAATGACTTCATAATATTTAGTCTTCCCCCTTTGCAAATGCCTTCGCCATTGGCAATGCAAACAATATTCCATTAAAGTGAGCCATAAAAACAAAACTAAAAAAAAAAAAAATAACAACGCAACGTTAGTATGCAAATATAAAAAAAGAAACAAAAACAAGTATATACGGCCGTAAGTTCGGCCAGGCCGAAGCTTACGTACCCTCCATCATGGATTGCGTAGAAACTTTTTCTAAACACTGCCATCCACAATCGAATTACTTAAGTTGCGGTAACGCTTGCCGATGGCAAAGTATCTTAAAACCTCCTAACACCATCTTCTAAATTGTATGTAAGTCCATACGTGGTATATATTAAATCAAAAAAGATCGATCCAATATGTATATAATTCAGTTTGACAAAGTAGACATAAAATTTTGACAAAATTTTCTACAGAAAAAAAAAATTTTAACAAAATTTTCTATAGAAATAACATTTTCTATAGAAATAAAAATTTTGACAAAATTTTCTATAGAAAGAAAATTTTGATAAAAATTTCTACAGAAATAAAATTTTAACAAAATTTTCTATAGAAATAGACTTTTGACAAAATATTCTATAGAAATAAAATCTTGGTAGATTATTTTTGGCTCGAGTGGCAACCATGATTATGAACCGAATAAAATTTGAACAAAATTTTCTATAGAAATAAAATTTTGACAATGATGAAAATTTTATTGTGAACCGAATAAAATTTTAACAAAATTTTCTCTAGAAATAAAATTTTGACAAAATTATCTATAGAAATAAAATTTTGACAAAATTTTCTATATAAATAAAATTTTGGTAGATTAATTTTGGCTAGTGGCAACCATGGTTATGAACCGATATGGACCAATTTTTGAGTGATTGGACCAATTGTTGTATGGTTGTTAGCGACCATATACTAACACCACGTTCCTAATTTGAACCGGATCGGATGAATTTTGCTCCTCCAAGAGGCTCCGGAGGTCAAATCTGGAGAACGTTTTATATAGGGGCTATATATAATTATGGACCGATATGGACCAATTCTGGCACGGTTGTTAAAGATCATATACTAACACCATGTTCAAAATTACAACCGGATTGGGTGAAATTTGCTTCTCTTGGAGACTTCGCAAGCCAAATCTGGGGATCGGCTTATATGGGGGCTATATATAATTATGAACCGATGTGGACCAATTTTTGCATGGTTATTAGAGACCATATAACAATACCAAGTACCAAATTTCAGCCGGATCGGATGCAATTTGCTTTTCTTTGGGGCTTCGCAAGCCAAATCTGGAGATCGGTTTATATGGGGTCCATATATAATTATGGACCGATGTGGACCAATTTTTGCATGGTTATTAGAGACCATATACCAACATCATGTACCAAATTTCAGCCGGATCGGATGAAATTTGCTTCTCTTTGAGGCTCCGCAAGCCAAATCTGGGGATCGGTTTATATGGGGGCTATATATAATTATGGACCGATGTGCACCAATTTTTGCATGATTGTTAGAGACCATCTACCAACACCATGTACCAAATTTCAGCCGGATCGGATGAAATATGCTTCTCTTAGAGGCTCCACAAGCCAAATCTGGGGATCGGTTTATATGGGGGCTATATATAATTATGGACCGATGTAGACCAATTTTTGCACGATTGTTAGAGACCATCATCCAACAACATGTACCAAATTTCAGCCGGATCGGATGAAATATGCTTCTCTTAGAGGCTCCACATGCCAAATCTGGGGATCAGTTTATATGGGGGCTATATATAATTATGGACCGATGTGGACCAATTTTTGCATGACTGTTAGAGACCATCTACCAACACCATGTACCAAATTTCAGCCGGATCGGATGAAATATGCTTCTCTTAGAGGCTCCACAAGCCAAATCTGGGGATCGGTTTATATGGGGGCTATATATAATTATGGACCGATGTAGACCAATTTTTGCACGATTGTTAGAGACCATCATCCAACAACATGTACCAAATTTCAGCAGGATCGGATGAAATATGCTTCTCTTAGAGGCTCCACAAGCCAAATCTGGGGATCAGTTTATATGGGGGCTATATATAATTATGGACCGATGTGGACCAATTTTTGCATGATTGTTAGAGACCATCTACCAACACCATGTACCAAATTTCAGCCGGATCGGATGAAATATGTTTCTCTTAGAGGCTCCACAAGCCAAATCTGGGGATCGGTTTATATGGGGGCTATATATAATTATGGACCGATGTAGACCAATTTTTGCATGGTTGTTAGAGACCATATACCAACACCATATACCAAATTTCAGCCGGATCGGATGAAATATGCTTCTGTTAGAGGCTCCACAAGCCAAATCTGAAGGTCCCTTTATATGGGGGCTATACGTAAAAGTGGACCGATATGGCCCATTTTCAATACCATCCGACCTACATCGATAACAGCTACTTGTGCCAAGTTTCAAGTCGATAGCTTGTTTCGTTCGGAAGTTAGCGTGATTTCAACAGACGGACGGACGGACGGACGGACGGACATGCTTAGATCGACTCAGAATTTCACCACGACCCAGAATATATATACTTTATGGGGTCTTAGAGCAATATTTCGATGTGTTACAAACGGAATGACAAAGTTAATATACCCCCATCCTATGATGGAGGGTATAAAAATCAACAGAAAGTAAAATGATAACACATTGAATTAAATGACGGTGAAAATTTTATGCAAATATGGATTTCCTTAATTCATTCACTTTTCTTCACTAACTCCCGCATCCCACACCCAACAGTATATGATCATTTTGTTCTTGCTCTTCCTCATACAATTCTCCATTGCCAGCTCATGTTTGGCTGTCAATTCGGAGCAACAACAAGAATTCGCTGAACAAGGATGGAATACGGTGCCCGCCTCAATGCATAAACAAGTGCAAGACACATTCCTGTGCTGTGGCTTTAATTCGACAAATACCACTGGATCAACCTCACCCGAAGCCTCTTGTGAGTTGGTTAACAAACAATGCTGTGCGGGTTCGTTTGACACAAATTGCCAGTGTCCACCATGTTTACCCAAATTGGAGGATAAAATCAATTATGCCTTTAAACTGTGCGGTGGTTTGGGAATTTTCTTCAGTTTTACAGAGGTAAGTGTAACTAATGACCGGATTTTTGTTGTTCTTAAATTTAGTGTGAAATGGTTAATAATGCGTATTGTGTATGTTATGTGTATTAGTTTTGGCAATATTCCATGATGGCATTGATTCCTCTTTGCAGAGACGTTATCAAGATTGGTTTTTTTCGCGTTTTGGAAATATTAATAAATAATAAAAAAAGTAATTGTAATTAAATAGCTGAATTTTGGATTATTTTATATTTAGAAAACTGTTATATTGCTTTGGGTTTTAAATCCTACTTTTCGATTTTTTTTTGAAATATGTTAAACCACCAGTCTCGGGCAGAGAATGAAGCCGCCCAGTCTCGCTGCCGATTTTAGCCGTCACTAACCATTTTTTCCCAGTCGGGTAAACACACAAAATGTTTTTACGGTTGTGTTTATCACGATGGTATTAATGAGTTCTTAAAGAAAAGAAGATTCATGTAACCAGTCGCAAGCAACCCTACGGGAAACCCCTGGATCGGTCAGCCTTACATGCCATTTCGACACATCAATAGGGGACTTCATAAGCCCAAGTCGTGTCATAGAACGGTCCACGTGGCGCTTGACCTATCGAAAGCGTTCGATACGGTCAACCATGCCACATTATTCGAGGACATCGAGAATACGTCCCTACCGGCAAGAACGAAGCGTTGGGTTCTGATCAATATGAGTGGACGCCAGTCGTATGTGAAATTCAGGGACAAGAAATCAAAACCCCGTAGAGTTAAACAGGGAGTTCCCCAGGGCGGGGTGATTTCGCCGGCACTGTTTAACCTCTGTCTGTCCTCGATTCCACCCCATCCTGACGGCGTCGAGATTGTGTTATATGCAGGCGATTCGAGATTGTGTTATATGCAGGCGATTGCACAATCATGGCATCCGGGTCCATTGTTGATGACATATGCCATCGACTGAACGTCTACCACGCTGATCTTACCAGTTATATAATTGCAAGAAATTTGAAGATATCTCCCACAAAATCCTCAGCCACACTATTCACTACATGGACGGCAGAAGTACGCAGGCAGTTGAATGTCAGATTCGATGGCGAAACAATTCCGACAACAAATTACCCCAAGATTCTCGGGGTCACATTCGACAGCATTTTTAAGTTATCCGCCCATGCCACTGCAATTTGTGATAAGCTCCGCGGTATAAACAAGGTCCTCAAGTCGCTTGCCGGCAGGAACGAAGCTTTGGGTTCTGAATTATATGTGTGGACGCCAGTCGTATGTGGAATTCAACGACAAGAAGACAAAACCCGTAGAGTTAAACAGGGAGTTCCCCAGGGCGGGGTGATATCTCCGGCACTGTTTAACCTCTGCCTGTCCTCGATTCCACCCCCTCCTGACGGCGTCGAGATTGTGTCATATGCAGACGATTGCACAATCATGGCATCCGGGTCCATTGTTGATGACATTTGCGATCGATTGAATGTCTACCTCGCTGATCTTACCAGTTATTTCACTGCGAGAGATTTGAGGATGTCCCCCACCAAATCCTCAGCCACACTAGGCAGAGTCGACGGCCAAATAATTCCGACCACAAATTACCCCAAGATTCTAGGGGTCACATTCGACAGCCTGTTTAAGTCGTCCGCTCATGCCCCTGCAGTTTGTGACAAGCTCCGCGGTAGAAACAAGGTCCTCAAGTTGCTTGCCGGCAGCACTTGGGCAGAGAAACCTTGTTGATTACATATAAGGCAATTGGCCAGTCAGTGGTAAACTATGCAGCGCCAGTGTGGACACCTCAAACGAGCGACACGTAGTGGAATAACATACAGACTTGCCAGAATGCTGCCCTTTGAACTGGAACAAAGTGTCTCCGCAGTACACCCCTGCATTACCTTTATGTGGAGACAAACATCATCCCTGGGAGCCACCGTGGTGCAATGGTTAGCATGCCCGCCTTGCATACACAAGGTCGTCGGTTCGATTCCTGCTACGACCGAACACCAAAAAGTTTTTCAGCGGTGGATTATCCCACCTCAGTAATGCTGGTGACATATCTGAGGGTTTCAAAGCTTCTGTAAGTGGTTTCACTGGAATGTGGAACGCCGTTCGGACTCGGCTATAAAAAGGAGGTCCCTTGTCATTGAGCTTAACATGGAATCGGGCAGCACTCAGTGATAAGAGAGAAGTTCACCACTGTGGTATCACAATGGACTGAATAGTCTAAGTGAGCCTGATACATCGGGCTGCCACATAACCTAACCTAACCATCCCTGTGCGAAGACACAACTACATGTTGTCAAAGCAGTATCTCCTGGGTTGTTACCGCAGTAATCATCCAAACCTCCATCTCATGGATACACAAGCACAACCCAGGAACGTAAGGGTTGATATACATCATCTAGAGCGCGAGATCCAGCGCTACAAAAGAGAGCCTCTAGATCAGGCAGCGTACCAGACAAGTCTGAGCAGGATTCAGAGGATGCTGTAGCTGAAGCGGTGAGAAGCAACAAGGTTAATCCAGTTCTCGGTGTCCGACCGCCGCCCATAGCACCGGAGGAGAGAGACCTCCCACTGCAGACCAGTGTAGTTTTAGCCCAACTAAGATCAGGCAAGTGCAGCCGCCCCAATTCCTACTTATCAGTGATTGATAGCAGCGTAGCTGACGTGTGTCCCATCTGTAATCAAGAGCCACATGAAACTCGTCACCTTTTTGCTTGCCCAGCTAAGCCTACCCGTCTCACTACCAGATCACTCTGGACACACCCCATTCTTGTCGCAGAGTTCCTTGATATGGCTACTAGTTGAATTACATAGAACAAAATGGATGAAACTACATTAAAAACTGTTACAACAACAACAAACGACGGATCCCAATGAATTGATGGATTATTGGACCATCTCCCCATAATTCTCACCGCTGACCGGCCTTTTCCGATTTAATAACCTTTGAACGGCGTACGTTCATCAACCAATAGAAAGCCAACAGGGATGTCTTCAGAGAATGTATATATCGCCGCTTCAGTGAGCTCCCTTCACCCTCCCACATGTTTCTCTTGCATAAAGGTTGTTCCGGGGGACATCATTAACGCAGTTGCCGCTTGCTTCATCTCGGCTCGTCGAATTGCTCATGTGTGGCCCGTGGCACAATTTCCAAGCAGTAAACTGAAGCTAGAAATTAGTATAATAGTCGACGAGCACAAGCCAAATACATAGTTAATGCACCTGAACCAACGTAACCTTGGCACTGGCACAGGAAAGTTGTGATCAACAGTAAGAGTCCATTGGAACCTCGCTATAAGGGATGATGGGATCTCAGTTTCCCTAGGCGACGAAACTGATACGAAGAGATGCGCGAGGTTTTTCAATCGACAGTTTATTGAGCATCCAGAGATGATAGATAGAAAGGGAGAGCAATTCGTCGCATCCGTGGTCTCCGAGCCAGCGACACACCACAACCCAGCCGAAGTTACCATCAACACGGCAAAACCATCCAAGGCGCTGGCCCCTCACCAAAGGCATATGCCAATGCTGAAGCATCTGAGAATATTGGAATCATTCATTATACCCGATGTCTGCAAAATGTGTCAGGTGATTCCACTTCTGAAGCTAGGCTAAGTCTCGAGCAAAGATGACTCGTACAGACCGATCTACCTCCTCTCGCACTACTTCTCCCCGGTCAGCCAACCTTAACATGGATTACGTAAAGTGCACAGCACAACAACAATTTTGAGTGTCATTTAAATTCCTTCCGGCAGGAATTGGGTCGTTCTTAATTATATGTGCGGTCGCCAGTCGTATGTGGAATGTAGGGTGAAACAGGGAGTTCCCCAAGGTGGGGTGGTGTCTCCGGCACTGATTTAAACTCTACCTATCCTCTATTCCACCCTTCTTCCTTTTGACGGCGTGGTGATTGTATCATTGAGAGAAGCGCCGCGTTAAAAAGAAGGTCCTCAAGTCTTGAGGTTCGAAAAAGGAAAGGTGGGGTTGATCTTCACCTCCTAGAACGCGAGATCCAGCGTTACAAAAGAGAGCCTCTAAATCAGGCAGAATACCAGATACGTCTTAACAAGATTCATTGAGGATTCTGTACCTGAAGCGGTGAAAGCTACAAGCAGGGTTGCCACAGTGGTATAATTCTACCACAAAAACTCACACAAATAAAAATTTAATTGATTAAATTAATTTATGTTATGTGCATTTTTGTTGTAATTAAAAACAAAATTGATTAAATTAATATTTTAATTGAATATTTTGTCCGAATTATATTTGAATTATTTTTTATTGAAAAATATTGATTATATTTTTTTCTGCGATAGGTTTGAAAATGATTTCCCAAAAATAATTGCCAAAACTTATACACATACTTATAACAAATACAAAAACAAAAACTAATATAATAATTTTTCTCTTTTTTTAATCCCTTGTCATTTCTTTATTAATTTTACAAATGCATATTTCCATAATATTCTACAGTTTATTGGAGTTTGGCTAACTGTACGCTATCGTAATCAAAAAGATCCACGTGGATTACCCAGCGCTTTTCTTTAAATACGAAATTCAATTCAATTGAATAGTTTTACGAAAAAATGATCATTTATACAAAGTCTTAACAATGTTTTTGTTCTAATTTTTCATAAATAAGAAAGAAAAATAAAATCACATTTCTAGTCATACCATGTGGTCATATACAAAACAACAAAACTAGAAAGATTTTTCAAAATAATTTCACAATAAATACTATTGTTTAGGTGAATTGTGGAATAACCCCAATTATGTATTTTAGATATTTTACAAAAAAAAAACCATATTAAAAAAACAAGTACACAGCAAGAAAAAAGAATAACAGAACAGGAAGAAAATTATGATATATCTAAATGCAATAACAGTAAAGCAAAAGGTTATGACATTTCAACTATTCTAAGTGAAAATAAAATAAATTTGTCTTTAGGTCAGTATTAAGAAGAGATGTCATCACGGTTGCAACTCGAGGCATCTACTAATATTTGGAGAAAACTTTACAAAAAAACTACTAAACCAAAAAAAAAAAATAATATTTTGCAAAGTTTTATTTCTATGGAAGATTTTGTCAAAACTTTATTTCTATAGAAAATTTTGCAAAATGTTATTTCTTTAGAAAATACTGTCAAAATTTTATTTCTATAGAAAATTTTGTCATAATTTTATTTCTATAGAAAATTTTGTCATAATTTTATTTCTATAGAAAATTTTGTCTTAATTTTATTTCTATAGAAAATATTGTCAAAATTTTTTTCTATAGACAATTTAGTAAATTTTTTTATAGAAAATTTTGTCGAAATTTTATTTCTATAGAAAATTTTGTCAAAATTTTATTTCCATAGAAAATTTTGCCAAAATTTTATTTCCATAGAAAATTTTGTCAAAATATTATTTATATAGAAAATTTTATTTCTATAGAAAATTTTGTCAACATTTTATTTCTAATGAAAATGTTGTCAAAATTTTATTTCTAATGAAAATGTTGTCAAAATTTTATTTCTATAGAAAATTTTGTCAAAATTTTATTTCTATAGAAAATTTTGTCAAAATTTTATTTCTATAGAAAATTTTGTCAAAATTTTTTTCTTTAGACAATTTAGTCAATTTTTTTATAGAAAATTTTTGTCAAAATTTTATTTCTATAGAAAATTTTGTCAAAATTTTATTTCTATAGAAAATTTTGTCAAAATTTTATTTCTATAGAAAATTTTGTCAAAATTTTATTTCTATAGAAACTTTTGTCAAAATTTTATTTCTATAGAAAATTTTGTCAAAATTTTATTTCTATAGAAAATTTTGTCAAAATTTTATTTCTATAGAAAATGTTGTCAAAATTTGTTTTCTATAGACACTTTTTTTCAAAATTTTATTTCTACAGACATTTTTGTTAAAATTTAATTTCTATAGAAAATTTTGTCAAAATTTTATTTCTAAAGAAAATGTCAAAATTTATTTTCTATAGAAAAATTTGTCAACATTTTATTTTTATAGAAAATTTTGTCAACATTTTATTTCTATAGAAATTTTTGTGAAAATTTTATTTTTATAGAAAATTTTGTCAAAATTTTATTTCTTCAAAAAATGTGTGAAGTAAACCTTTAATTTTTTTAAAAATTTTTTTTTCTATAGAAAATTTTGTTATAATTTTATTTCTATAGAAAATTTTGTCAAAATTTTATTTCTATAGAGAATTTTGCAAAATGTTATTTCTTTAGAAAATTTTGTCAAAATTTTATTTCTACAGAAAATTTTGCGAAATGTTATTTCTTTAGAAAATTTTGTGAAAAATTTATTTCTATAGAACATTTTGTCAAAATTTTATTTCAATAGAAAATTTTGTAAAAATTGTATTTCTACAGACAATGACAAAATTTATTTTCTATAGAAAATTTTGTCAAAATTTAATTTCTATAGAAAATTTTGCAAAATGTTATTTCTTTAGAAAATTTTGTCAAAATGTTATTTCTATAGAAATTTTTGTGAAAATTTTATTTTTTTAGAAAATTTTGTCAAAATTTTATTTCTTCAAAAAATTTGTGAAGTAACCCTTTAATTTTTTTAAAAAATTTATTTCTATAGAAAATTTTGTTATAATTTTATTTCTATAGAAAATTTTGTCAAAATTTTATTTCTATAGAAGATTTTGCAAAATGTTATTTCTTTACAAAATTGTGTCAAAATTTTATTTCTATAGAAATTTTTGTGAAAATTTTATTTTTTTAGACAATTTTGTCAAAATTTTATTTCTTCAAAAAATTTGTGAAGTAACCCTTTAATTTTTTTAAAAAATTTATTTCTATAGAAAATTTTGTTATAATTTTATTTCTATAGAAAATTTTGTCAAAATTTTATTTCTATAGAAAATTTTGCAAAATGTTATTTCTTTAGAAAATTTTGTCGAAATTTTATTTCTATAGAAAATTTTGTCAAAATTTTATTTCTACAGAAAATTTTGTCAAAATTTTATTTCCATAGAAAATTTTGTCAAACTTTTATTTCTATAGAAAATTTTGTCATAGTTTTATTTCTATAGAAAATTTTATCATAATTTTATTTTTATAGAATATTTTGTGAAAATTTTGTAAAAATTTTATTTCTATAGAAAATTGTGTCAAAATTTTCTTTCTATTGAAAATTTTGTCAAAATTTTATTTCTACAGAAAATTTTGTCAAAATTTTATTTCTGTAGAAAATTTTGTCAAAATTTTATTTGTATAGAAAATTTTGTCAAAATTTTATTTCTATAGAAAATTTTGTCAAAATTTTATTTCTATAGAAAATGTTGTCAAAATTTTATTTCTATAGAAATTTTTGTGAAAATTTTATTTCTATAGAAAATTTTGTGAAAATTTTATTTCTATATAAAATTTTGTGAAAATTTTATTTCTATATAAAATTTTGTCAAAATTTTATTTCTACAAAAAAATTGTGAAGTAACCCTTTGTTGGAGAGGAATAGTTGGCAAAATCTTCCAGAACATCAGAATTCTACCAACTGTGGCAGACGTGTATGTCATTCGGATATTATAGATCCTGAGATTTTGAGATTTTTTTTAATACTTTGATAAACAGCACAAAAAATTGTTGTATTTGCTTTAATTAAAATTTATTAACCCTTTGACTACCGATGCCCACTTAGGAGGACATTCGAAAACGACACCAAACTCTGTTGATATCGTTGTCGATTAGTTTCGATTTATTTCTAGATGTTATTTCAAAGGACAGGCTTTAGTCTAAATAAGCTATAAATTTTTTTCATATTCGTGAGCACTAAAATGCAATTTTATAAACTTCTGTAACAATAAACGAAAAATACGAAATTTTGAGACCATTTTTCTACCGTGGTGCAATGGTTAGCATGCCCGCCTTGCATACACAAGGTCGTGGGTTCGATTCCTGCTACGACCGAACACCAAAAAGTTTGAATTTGGTTACAATTCAAGAATCAAGTTTCAAGAACAAAAAAAAAACATCATAAAAACCACAAATTTAAAATTGGGATTAATTTTTTCGGGATCCCTAAAAGTACGGGGATTTAAAATAAAAAATCTCAGGATTCGGGATTAATACCGATAAACCCAGGAATTTAGGAATTCGGTATGCCCCGAAAGCCATCCCTAATATTAAGTTGTGTTTCATGCGTGAAAATCAAACATATTGCTATATTAATTCAAAGAACAAAAACTAATTTTCCTTTCCGCTAGTGGAACATGAACTTAGTACTGACCTTTGGAAAATATTAATTTAAATCTTAGATAGTTATTAAAAATATTTTTTACAACCTTTTGCAATTGATGTAACACTGAACTAGAATTCAAACCTATACATCCACATTCACATAACATTCACTATTATACGACAAATTATAATTAACCAGCATTAATACATACATACATACATATATTTATTATTAGAATATATAATACAATAAATAATTTAATTATATTTATGCATAAATATTATTTAACCATAATCATTAAAATTACATACATAAATACTTACACAAGCATATACAAAATGAATACATGTTATAAAATCGTATTTAATCCACACATTTCTATACATACACAGAATACATATATAAACATTTATATTATTTACATATAAGTATATATACGAACATATTTAGAGAAGAGTCAACAAAAAAGCCTAGCTATGTAAGAAACTCCGTTTGTGCAGGCCATTCGGAATCATTCAATCAATCATTCTATCAATCCATTGTCATCACATCTACAGCCTTCGTTTTGTTTTATTAAAGAAAAAAGTCCATAATTTCATTTCGTATTATCGTTTTTCTGTATCATTTTTGGAATAGTTTGAGTTAATTTGTTTACATATCCAAAAGGGTTTCATAGCCAATTAACTTGGTCATTATTGTATTGAACGAATATTTATAAAGTTAATTATCATCGAAATACACTATACATATAAAATCATATTATGAAATTAGTATTTGTTTTTGATAATTCCCGATATAAGCACACACACACATATATATGTTTATCTGGAGAGTCGTAAAATATTGGGTGAGATTTCTATTGTCCATTTGAAAATATTTGTTTCTCTTGTATTTTCCTCCTTTTTGTGTTGTTTATTATTCTTTTGGTTTTTTACTTTAAAATTTTATTTCAATTAAGAGTCAATCAAATTATCATTTAAAACATGTAAGGAAAGTCTAATATCGGGCGGGGCCGACCATATTATACCCAGCTCCACATCTACATTTTCAATACTAACTCAAAGACTACAAATTTGTTGGGTGCTATCTATATATAGATAATTATATTCCCATAATCATTTATTGGAAATCTCTAGACTTAAAATTTAAACCGGCAAACGGTTTGCTACGGAGCAAAATTTTAGTAAAAAAAATATGGGACCTATTTAAATCTAAATTCATTTTTATGCAACTTCGCAAAAGTGCATTTATGATTTATCGATCGATAGGTATGAATTAGAGGTATAGGAAAATTTGAGTAATTTTTAAAAATTTGTCAACTCAGCAGCGGCGATTTTACAAGGAAAGTGTGGGTATTTTGGCCATTTTTGTCCAAATCGGAAACACATATGTTGGGAGCTATATCTAAAACTGAATTGATTTCAACCAAATTTGGCATGTCAAGTAAGAATGTTAATTATACTCCCCGTGTAAAGCTTCATTAAATCGGAGTAAAATTTGGTCTCTGAGGTCATTGAGTGTAAATCGGACGAAAGATATATGGCAGCTATATCCCAATCTGAACCGATTTCAAGGCATTTTTGGCATGTATAGTTACAAAGAAATTTTATTTCTATAGAAAATTTTGTCAAAATTTTATTTATATAGAAAATTTTGTGAACATTTTATTTCTATAGAAAATTTTGTCAAAATTTTATTTCTATAGAAAATTTTCCCAAATTCTATTTCTATAGAAAATTTTTCCAAATTCTATTTCTATAGAAAATTTTGTCAAAATTTTATTTCTATAGAACATTTTGTCAAAATTTTATTTCTATAGAATATTTTCCCAAAATTCTATTTCTATAGAAAATTTTGTCAAAATTTTATTTCTATAGAAAATTTTGTCAAAATTTTATTTCTATAGAAAATTTTGTCAAAATTTTATTTCTATAGAAAATTTTGTCAAAATTTTATTTCTATAGAAAATTTTGTCAAAATTTTATTTCTCTAGAAAATTTTGTCAAAATTTTATTTCTCTAGAAAATTTTGTCAAAATTTTATTTCTATAGAAAATTTTGTCAAAATTCTATTGCTATAGAAAATTTTGTCAACATTTTATTTCCATAGAAAATTTTGTCAAAATTTTATTTCTATAGAAAATGTTGTCAACATTTCATTGCTATAGAAAATTTTGTCAAAATTTTATTTCTGTAGAAAATTTTGTCAAAATTTTATTTCTGTAGAAAATTTTGTCAAAATTATATTTCTATAGAAAATTTTGTCAAAATTTTATTTCTATAGAAAATTTTGTCAAAATTTTAATTCTATAGAAAATTTTGTAAAAATTTTATTTCTATAATAAAATTTGTCAATATCTTGTTTCTATAAAAAATTTTGCCAAATTTTTTTTTCTATAAAACATTTTGTCAAAATTTTATTTCTCTAGAAAATTTTGTCAAAATTTTATTTCTATAGAAAATTTTGGCAAAATTTTATTTCTATAGAAAATTTTGTCAAAATTTTGTTTCCATAGAAAATTTTGTCCACATGTTATTTCTATAGAAAATTTTGTCAACATTTTATTTCTATAGAAAATTTTGTCAAAATTTTATTTCTATAGAAAAGTTTGTCAAAATTTTATTTCCATAGACAATTTTGTCAAAATTTTATTTTTATAGATAATTTTGTAAAAATTTTATTTCCATAGAAAATTTTGTCAAAATTTTATTTCTATAGATAATTTTGTAAAAATTTTATTTCTATAGAAAATTTTGTCAAAATTTTATTTCTATAGAAAATTTTGTCAAAATTTTATTTCTATAGAAAATTTTGTCAAAATTTTATTTCTATAGAAAATTTTATCAAAATTTTATATCTAAATTTTATTTCTATAGAAAATTTTGTCAAAATTTTGTTTCTATAAAAGAATTTTATCAAAAATTTATTTCTATAGAAAACTTTGCCAAAATATTATTTCTATAGAAAATTTTGGCAAAATTTTATTCATATAGAAAATTTTGTCAAAATGTTATTTCTTTAGAAAATTTTGTCAAAAATTTTATTTCTATAGAAAATTTTGTCAAACTTTTTTTCTCTAGAAAATTTTGTCAAAATGTTATTTCTATAGAAAAGTTTGTCAAAATTTTATTTCTATAGAAAATTTTGTCAAAATTTTATTTCTCTAGACAATTTTGTCAAAATTTTATTTCTCTAGAAAATTTTATGAAAATTTTATTTCTCTAGAAAATGTTGTCAAAATTTTATTTCTCTAGAAAATTTTGTAAATTTGTTTTTTCTCTAGAAAATTTTGTCAAAATTTTATTTCTCTAGAAAATTTTGTCAAAATTTTATTTCTTTAGGAAATTTTGTCAAAATTTTATTTCTATAGAAAAATTTGTCAAAATTTTATTGCTATAGAAAATTTTGTCAAAATTCTATTTCTATAGAAAATTTTGTCAAAATTTTATTTCTATAGAAAATTTTCTCAAAGTTGTTTTGCTATAGAAAATTTTGTCAAAATTTTATTTCTATAGAAGCTTTTTTCAAAATGTAATTTCTATAAAAGAATTTTGTCAAAATTCTAATTCTACAGAAAATTTTGCCAAAATTTTATTTCTAAAGAAAATTTTTTGAAACTTTTATTTCTATAGAAAATTTTTGGAAAATCTTATTTCTATAGAAAATTTTTGGAAAATTTTATTTCTATAGAAAATTTTGTCAAAATTTTATTTCTATAGAAAATTTTGTCAAAATTTTATTTCTATAGAAAATTTTGTCAAAATCGTATTTCTATAGACAATTTTGTCAAACCGCCATGTTCCGAAATTAGGAATCGCAAATCGCAAAATTTTTGTTCGGACATAATTTCTTGACCATGAACCTTATAAACTTAAATCTTGGTAATGTAGTTCTCTTTAATGAGAAGTTCAAATTTAAATTGTACTGGAGTCCGAGTGTATTTCTATGTTTTCGTAGCAAGAAAAATAACTTCTTGCGATTTGCCATTCCGAATATCGGAACATGGGGAAAATTTTTATTTCTATAGAAAATTTTGTCAAAATTCTATTGCTATAGAAAATGTTGTCAAAATTTTATTGCTTTAGAAAATGTTGTCAAAATTTTATTTCTATAGATAATTTTGTAACAATTTTATTTCTATAGAAAATTTTGTCAATATCTTGTTTCTATAGAAAATTTTGTCAAAATTTTATTTCTATAGTAAATGTTGTCAAAATTCTATTGCTTTAGAAAATTTTGTCAAAATTTTATTTCTATAGAAAATTTTGTCAAAATTTTATTTCTATAGAAAATTTTGTCAAAATTTTATTGCTATAGAAAATGTTGTCAAAATTTTATTGCTATAGAAAATGTTGTCAAAATTTTATTTCTATAGACAGTTTTATCAAACTTTTATTTCTATAGAAAGTTTTGTGAAAATTGTATTTCTATAGAAATTTTTGTCAAAATTTTATTCTATAGAAAATTTTGTCAAAATTTTATTTCTGTAGGAAATTTTGTCAAAATCGACTACCAAACATGAACATCTTATTTTGCTAAATTCTATTCCTATAGAAATTTTTGTCAAAAATTAATTCGTATAGAATATTGTCAAAATTTATTTCTTTAGAAAATTTTGCCAAAATTTTATTTCTATAAAATAATTTTGTCAAACTTCTATTTCTATAGAAAATTTTGTCAATATCTTGTTTCTATAGAAAATTTTGTAAAAATTTTATTGCTAAAGAAAATTTTGTTAAAATTTTATTTCTATAGAAAATGTTGTCAAAATTTTATTTCTATAGAAAATGTTGTCAAAATTTTATTTCTTTAGAAAAGTTTGTTAATTTAATTTATTTTTTATTTTTTTTTAATTATTTTTAAATTTATATTATTCTAGATTTTACTTTTCTATCTTTTTAAATTTGTATTTATACTTTATCGTTTGTTTAATAATTTTCAATTTATTTTTATTTTATCTTACAGAATTCATTTTTATGTACCTCTAAATTAATTCACTATATTCTATTACAATTGCAGGTACTTGCTGTATTCTTAGCCCGTCGTTATCGCAATCAAAATGATCCAGATTATTTGCCAGCTCGTGCAGTTTTTCCCCACAATTACATCTACTAAAGAACTATCATTGCTGTATCAAATTGGAAACTATCGATCAAATGAATGGAATAAAAAAATAAAAAAAAAATCTATTTACACGCTTCCATCCCACCATTATGGAGAAAACGAAACCAAAATAATTAAAAAAAAACACATATTTACACACATACACATTCAGGCATCTATTGTTTTGTTCTAGTATCGCCTCTTAATGAGAGCATTATAGCTCCCAATTAGGATTTTTTTAGAATTAAGTTTTCTTTTTGTTTTTTTCTTCTTCCATATCTATGTTATGTTATTTTGAAATAGGTGTTGTAATTGTTTTTTTTTTTTTTTTGTAACTTATATGCTAAGAAGGAAGTACTGTGAATATGTTTTTCTTGTTTTTTAATCGCATATAATTTTCTCATCTACTACATAGTCAAAATGGGACGAAGGCTGATTATTTTATGATTTCTCACGTATCTATATTGTTTAAATTTTATATAGTAATTATTTTATTCTTTAGAAAATTATACTTTGTGTGTATTTTTTATTTATATATTGGCTAATACGATGATATTGACTATGAAAATAAAAATTTCATCAATTTGTAAGATTTTTAAGAAATTCTCGATTTTAAATTTTAATGTTCCTTAAAAACCCCAAATTCATAGCCAATATAATGAAGTCATCATAGAAGAAGAACAAAACAAATAAATGAGATTATTTTTTATATTAATTTTAAGTTTTTATTAAAGCAAAAATATTTAATTAAGATTATTTTTGCAAAATTGTTTTAGCCGTATAATTTTTTTTCTTCGTGTAATAGTCTTGTAATCATTTGCTATTTGTTTTTTTTTTCGATGTATTGTATTTTATTATAAACAAAAATGTTAGTTTATAGGGCTGTGTAAAGATCTGTGTAATAAAGTAAAATATTGATTTTAATTTAAATTCCAACGCAATTACAAATAAGCTTAACCAACAAAGGGAAAATATATTTGCCAAAACCCTTTAGACTGCAAGAAGGTTTGAGGAACGATCCTTTAAGAACTGCCACATTAAATTATCTAAATTTAACTAAATAGTATGGACAAATAAATGGTAAATTTAAAATTTTTTTGTAAAATATGTTTCGAGCCTACGACAAGCCCGTCGAACATTTGAAAGCACCAGTGTATTCTCCAACTTTCTTGAGTCCCGAGCAACGCAAGTGTGTGAGACATTCGCTGCACAATACAGAGTAACTTCCGCGAACTGAATGGGGATTCTCTCATATAAAATTTCTTAATCATATTTATTCTTTAATGTTCTGCAAGCAGGAGTATAGTCTCCAAATTTCTTGAGTGGCGAGCAACGTAAGTGTATCCAGTTTTTGTAGCCCCTGGGAAGTGATATATGAAAACAAATAGGGAGAATATGAGACAAAAGCAATTATTGGGATTAGAAATTTAAGATTCAACATCCAGTACGAGGAACCAAGCTGCCTCTACTGTATAAGTTCTCAGTGAAGAAGAGATGCATAGTGATGTGAAGCGATTGTCCACAATTCGGGCAAACATCTTGAAAGGTCGGGTTCAGAAGGGAGAGGTACTGACCTTGTTTCTCTAAGCAGCCGTTATTGCTGGCAGGTGGTGGTCCTCCACTCAGTACAACGCGCCTTCTGAACCGCTGCCGTGTCATCGCCGATCAAGCGGTTAATTTATTGCATATCTTTCCTCACATCGAACCCAATGGGCTTGACCCGCTCGATTGGTATCTCCTGGTGGGTGAGGAGGTCACAGTGATGCCTCCAAGAGCATTTTGGACTCATGTTGCAGATTCTGTTCTGGGCAAATATCTTGAATTGCCGGGTTCAGAAGGGAGAGGTACTGACCTTGTTTCTCTAAGCAGCCGTTACTGCTGGCAGGTGGTGGTCCTCCACTCAGTACAACGCGCCTTCTGAACCGCTGCCGTGTCATCGCCGATTACGCAGTTAATTGATTGTATATCTATCCTCACATCGAGCCCAATGGGCTTGACTCGCTCGGTTGGTACATCCTGGTGGGTGAGGAGGTCACAGTGATGTCTCCAATCGCATGTCGGACTCATGTTGCAGATTCTGTTCTGGTTTGTTGGAGTAACATCCATTAGCAATCCGCAATGCAGTATTTTGCACCTTTTGAAAATTTCTCCATTTGATACCTCTAATAATGTGAATCCAAACGAGGCCCCATAATCGATAAAGGGACGACCAATAGACTTGTAAGTTTTTATATCGTATCTTTAACTTTCCCCCTAGTGCTATCAGTCAATGCCATCGAGATCTTGTTTCTGCTCCCAAAATTTTAACTACCATTTCCGCATGATTTTCGAAGAGGAACAAACTACCGAAAGTCACACCAATAACCTTAGGGTTCTTGCGCATGTAGAGGATACTGTGGCTACGGATGTGGATATCGAGTTCTAGATTCACTTCCTGGGTTCACAATGTGAGAATGGTCGCCGTCGATTTAGCAGCAGAAAGCTTTATATTCCTGCTAACAAAGAAGTCCCTAAGTGTCACAGTAATAACCTTGGGGTTCTTACAAGTGGGGATACTCAGACCACGGATGTGGATATGGAGTTCCAGGTCCATTTCCGTGGTACACGATGTGAAAATGGTCGCCGTTTATTTAGGAGCAGAAAGATTCCTGCTGACAAAGAAGTTCCTAAGTGTAGGGAATAGTCATCCGCATAGGTTATCAGGTGGATATATGATGGTGAAAGAGGAGCTTGCTAGGCGAAGATGTCTTTCATCTGAATTGCTCATAACCATTTCTTAGGCAGAGAATTTCGTAAGTCTCCTAAGAGTGTGGTTCACTGTATCAAACGCTTTAGACATATCTAATCCCAAGAGAATCGTCACATCCTCCGCAATATTGGATGTTAATTCACACAAGGTAGTGGTCGTTAGGTTAGGTTAGGAGGATGATACGAATCCGAACTAGCGGAATTGTGTCCACTTACACCATAGTTGATGCATTGCGGTTCCTCAAACTTCTTTCCATCTTCCTCTTCGTGTCTGTCTCGCTCCGGCGGGAATGAGTCCATTCTATGATAATGTGTCCTTCGGATGCGCCTAGGTCCTTCACCCCGATGCCTTGATGAAGGCGAGGATACTGCTCAGGCCGCATTCTCGCAAGTCGACCATAGTCTGAAAGAAATAAGAGCCCAGTATCTTGTTTCTTCTGAAAGATAGTGCTGGATCCAGGCAAAGGAAGTGAAATGAATCTTTCGTAGCCTCGGGGTCCAGAAACCACCTACAAATATCATCATTCTCTAGACCGATCCTTACCATGTGCTTTGCAAGAGTGTTGTGTCCTGTTATGATGCCTTTTATCGACCTCACATCCTCTCTTTGCAATGACATCAGGATTTCAGAGTTCCTAATATTATACTTGTCCCATATCAGTTTCGTTTGTTCACAGCCTATGGAAGAAGCCCATCGTCTCTTCCTTAAATCTTTATATTTGCTATTGATCCTGTAGATAAACAAAGAAAGCGGAGGAGAACGTCCGAAATTACGTTATCCGTGCCACCTGCGCCTTCCTTAGCCAGTACATCTGCCTCTTCATTCCCAGTTATGTCACAATGTCCAGGTACCCAGCACAGAGTTCCATTATGCTGTTCAGTGCGAACCGTAAGCTCTCTACGACATCGGTTGACTACCTTCGATCAATACGAAATTGCCCAGGGCCTTTATAGCTGCCTGACTATCGATGAAAATGCTGATATCGTATCTAAATAACGGCCTCATCGATAGAAGTTCCGCAGCTTTTGCAAGGTTATTCTCATACATATGCCGTGTCGCCATATAGTCAGTTCTCATATGTCGTCCGGCATAGACTATCAGTTCAGTGTGGTCGTATTCCTGCCCGAGTGAAAATCATGCTGATGTTCTTCCAACATTAGATGTTCTATGAAGTAGGACAGGAAAATAGCTTCCAGAATCTTAGGTTAGGTTAGGTGGCAGCCCGATGTATCAGGCTCATTTAGACTATTCAGTCCATTGTGATACCACATTGGTGAACTTCTCTCTTCCAGAATCTTCGTGACCGGGCAAAACAAGATAATTGGTCGATACAAGTCTCCATGATTTCGATTTACTGGTTTCAGAACTGAAATAACTTTTCCTATTTTCCCGGATATCTGGTATTTCGAGAGTGTTGAGGCAGACATTGAAGATATTGGTCAGGAACCTAGTGGTACTAGGTTCTCTCCTATGTGATCGTAGCCAAACCATCTCGCCCAAATGCTGTGGAAATCTTGACGACCTTATCGCTTGGAGCACACACTTTTGGCTGATGACCATAGGGAGGATCAACCTGTCTGAGTGCACGGAAGACTCGCATTTGCCTTCTGCTTGCATCGTCCCGGCTTCTCAACGAATTGTCCTCAGAAAGCATTTGCTACACGGATATCATCCTTCGGACTTCTCCAAACGCTTACGTCACATTTCTTGCCTACGGGTGGCCACAAGTGGGTCGCTCTCCTTAGCGAGACTAGGGATCAGCTGGATCTACTCTCCGGATCTTGTCCCTCTTATCTGCCATCCTTGATTTTTCCATGTGGAAATTCGAACGGATGTCGGGGATCAGACCCGCTAGTATACCTATTTTGCATGCCCTCTTCAAGACATCCCTGAAGAACTTCTCTCAAGCCGGCGCTGACGTTAGTGACAAACTCGTACTGTGTTAGCAAGGTAAATAGTTCCCAGTTAGCTTTACCAAAGCTCATAAACGTTATTTTCTCTGGAATAACTGTCCCGAGATCAATTTCCAGTGTGATTGCGAGATGGTCAGAGTTCATGACTATGTCTACAGCAGAGAACTGCAACCGGTGGTATTTTTGTCATCCGGTATTATTCGCAAGAAAAAAACGGTGACATTGACTAAAACACCGAAACACTCCCAGCAGAGAACTGCAACCGCTGGTATTTTTTGTCATTCGTTATTATTCGCAAAAAAAAAAAAAACGGTGACATTGACTAAAGCACCGAAACACTTTCGGGTGTCTTACCAATAGCACAACCACAACAAGAACAACATTCGCAGTAACATTACCACTGCCGTGTGGCGTATTTATTTTTGACTACCGCAACCATACCGTGTCATACAAATGCATCCACATCGGCGTCAACGATAGATAATAACAGTTGGCATCACTTAAATAGAGAGAGCAAGAGCTTAGAAAATACCTAGAAGGGTGGGTATTTTCTCCTTTGTTTTCAGCATCTCGGCACTCGTATTTACTCACATTGGAGCTAAGCATTGAGTCGTGGTTCTAAACAGGGATTTCTACTTATAGTACTTTTCAACTGCAAATACGAACAAAAAAGTAGTGCACCGGATAGTACCGGTGTACCGGGTTAGAATTTTCAAATCAATCTGTAAACTGCTGTTATGTCCTAAGTTTTTGAGCATTTTTGTATGTTTCAGCCTAACTAAAGGACAATACAGTAAAAAAATAGTACACCGGATAGTATCGGGTTAGAATTTTGAAAGCAATCAGTAAACTGCTGTTATGTCCTATTTTTTTAACATTTTTGTTTGTTTCAGTCTACATTTGGCATTAAATTGGCAATTGAAAATATCAAAAAACCGAGAATCGGTTGTTGATGTCTTGAAAATACCGCTTCTACCGGTCCAGCGAAAATGGAATTTTCATGAAAACCGGTTTAAGAAGACAAAACGGTCCATCGGCTTTCATCCACAGGTTTTGATCATTCTAGCCAAAGCCCTCATAATCTCTTTTTCTACACAGTCCTTTAACTTAAAAATAATCATCTACTAATAATACCTTACCTTATACTTATGCCTGGCTTTTACAGTAAAATGAAACAATCATCTGAGCCCACTTTTTAAACTGCTATACCTTAAAATAAATCCATAAATTTATAACAACCAAAAAAGCATAAAACTAAATGTTATTTTTTATGTTGCATGAACAAAATGAGAAACTAAAGTACAGAAAAAATCAGATAAATTGAAAAAGAAAAAATCATATTTCCAATATCTAAAATACACATAATCTACATATATACAAAATAAATTATAAAAAAGAACTGTATGTCTACAAAACCTATATTAACCAATATATTGAAAGAAAAAAAAAATAATACCATAGAACTTATATAGAATCCATTGGAAAAAAGTATTTAATAAAATCAAAAGCTCAAAACTAATTGTCTTGTTGTTCTAGAACCAAATACAAATACTAAATTCAAAATGAAATATTAAGACATATAAAAATCTGAACAAAAAATTGTAGTTAAAATGAAAACAATAGAATGAAGAAAATGTTGTATGGAACCTCAAAAAAATTAAAAAATGATTTTGTATTCCTTAAAAAAAAAACCAAAACATATGTGTAGCTTGTTAGTATATTTTACTTAGAAATAATGAAATTTGAAAATCATTTTCCTCATTAAGCAAACAGCTAGGGTTTCCTAAGTTTCTTCTTCTCGACACATCTATGACTGTGACTCTATAAACTTCAACATTCATCCATCCATATAGACCAACCTGCTCCATCTCATACCAAGTTTTTCACCCCCATTTAAGACCCAGTAGTTATATAGGAAAAATATTGGAATGGAATACTAAAATTAATATACGTATATTTAATTTTGATTTATACATTTCATTTGTGTTTTCCTTCTAAAATTCATTAAAATAATCTCTGTATATTCTGTGCTGTGATTGAAATAAAAATAAACATCTATGAAAAACAAGCAAATATATATTGTGGTTTTATTTCGATATTAATTTAATTGAAGGTTATTAACTATCAACCTGTCTGTAAAATTTTGGGAAAAAAATGTGCTCATAGAAAAAAATCTGTAATTAATGGAAAATACCGACAACATTTTTCCAGCAGACGAAATACGAAAATTTCAATGTACAAATTATGTTACAAATGGATTTACCGAGTTAAATTTCCAATTAACTCAAAATAAAATTATTTGGGAAATTATTTTTAAAGTAAAATATTCACATATGATGTTTTTATTCTGCAGCTAAGTTTAATGTTTTGTAACAGTTTCCCATAGCGTTTTTAGTCAAAATAGCAGTAGGAAGATTTCCGTTTTAATCGTGATATACCGGCCGAACTGTTTCAAAGTGTATGACAAAATTGGACTAAGCGGATGGGCCATCCGAGGAGCAGTCGCGATTTACATTTGCATGAAATAATCTTCAAACATTTTACTGTTTGGTATGTTGGTAGAATTCCTTACACTCAAAAAAAAAAGTTTACTTGGATCCAAAGATTTTGACCTTTCTGTAAGGATTTTGGTATTGATTCCGAGCCAAAGATGCGGCTTCTTTAAAATAAAGACATTTTTTACGGACCTTCCTGGCTTTAAATCTAGGATCGATAAAATTAAAATTTGATACAGATCTAATTCATCGAATTTTTATTCTCTGTTTGTGATATATTAATAAAAGTATTCATGTACAAACAAATTTCAGTTTCAAAATCCAAATTATGCCAAGTACTTCAAAGTAAAAACTGTTTTCTTAATGCTAAAAAAAAAACTTTAAACCAAAGATGCAAATCCTTAAAATAAGTCTCAGCCTATATTTGAAGCGTTTTTATCTTAAATTTAAAAATTCAATATGTCAGTTGAGTTAAAGACGATTTCTTTAAATTAAAAATGTTTTTCTTTATTTTAAGGAACATTTGCCTTACTTCAAAGATCTACAACTTCAATAGAGGGACGCAAAATTTCAAGATTTGTGTCCTAAATTTAATGAAAAAAATTTTTGAAGCAAGGATTATAAACTTTCTTTTAATTAAAATAACATTATTTTAAAGAATTTTGTCGTTAGCATTGTGTAAATTTGGAGTCCTAAAATTTAAGTTGCATAATCTTCTATATTAGGACAATATTTTTTTCAGTGTATGTTTTGGAAGATTTTGCAAAATATTCCTCTCCAACTAAGAGGTACTTCATAAATATTCTATAGACCAAAATTTTCTAAAGAAATAAAATTTTGACAAAATTTTCAATAGAAGTAAAATTTTGACAAAATTTTCTAGAGAAATAAAATTTTGACAACATTTTTTATAGAAATAAAATTTTGACAACATTTTTTATAGAAATAAAATTTTTGACAAAATTTTCTATAGAAATAAAATTTTGACAAAATTTTCTATAGAAATAAAATTTAGACAAAATTTTCTATAGAAATGAAATTTTGACAAAATTTTCTATGGAAATAAAATTTTGATATAGAATTTTATACAGAAATAAAATTTTGACAAAAATTTCTATAGAAATCAAATTTTGACAAAATTTTCTATAGAAAAATAAAATTTTGACAAAATTTTCTAGAGAAATAAAATTTTGACAAAATTTTCTATAGAAATAAACTTTTGGTTTAAAGAAATTGTCCTTAAATTAACTGAAATATTGAATTTTTAGATTTAAGAAAAACCCGCTTCAAATATAGGCTAAAAATAATTTTGAGAATTTTGTATCTGTTGGTTTTGAAATTAATAAACAATTTTTAGTTTGAACTATACGTTATAATTTAGATTTTTATACCCACCATCATAGAATGGTGACGGGGGTATAATAAGTTTGTCATTCCGTTTGTAACACATCGAAATATCGATTTCCGACTATATAAATTATATATATTCTTGATAAGGGAGAAAGTCTAAGACGATATAACGATGTCCGTCTATCTGTCTGTTGTAATCACGCTACAGTCTTTAATAATGAAGCAATCGTGCTGAAATTTTGCACAAACTCGTCTTTTGTCTGCAGGCAGGTCAAGTTCGAAGATGGGCTATATCGGTCCAGGTTTTGATATAGTCCCCATATAAACCGACCTCCCGATTTGGGGTCTTGGGCTTATAGAAATCGTAGTTGAAATCTAGAGGTATTGTAGGACCACAAATAAGTGTGCCAAAAATTGTGAGTATCGGTCCATGTTTTGGTATGGTCCCCATATAAAACGACCTCCCGATTTGGGGTCTTGGGCTTATAGAAACCGTAGTTTTTATCCAATTTGTCTGAAATTGGAAATCTAGAGGTATTTTCGGGTCATAAAGAGGTGTGCCGAAAACGGTGAGTATCGGTCGCTATTTTAGTATAGCCCCCATAAGAACGATCTCCCGATTTAACTCCTTGGGTTTCTAGAAACCGTAGTTTTTATCTGATTTGCCTGAAATTGTAAATATTCTGGTATTTTAGGTTCACAAAAACGTGTATCGGATTAAGTTTTTATGGGTACATTTGGTAATGCCTCCATATAGACCGACTTCACTTCTTGAGGGTGTAGAAGGCGCACTGATCATGAAAATTGCTTGAAACTCAATGTAAAATTTCCAGATTTTACTTCTACAGATTTAAGATTTCAAATCAAGACGTTATTTTATAATTTTCTTGCACACTTACAAGAGATGTTAATGATTCCTCTAAAACTCAAACAAAAATGGTTCTTATAAATCCAGAATCTGATATAGTCCTCATAGGTGAAATCTTTAAATTTATCTTCGGGAAGTGTCCTCAAGTCCTCAAGCCCTCCTGAAATTTCAAAGGAAGCCCTAATATTTGGTTCATGGTGGTGGGTATTTAAGATTCGGCCCGGCCGAACTTAGTACTGTATATACTTGTTTTTTTACTAATATTGTGTTCCACACTAGTGCATTAGCCAACTTAAATTTTGAGTCTATAGATTTTGTAGAAGTCTATCAAATTCTGTTCAGATCAAGTGATATTTCAATGTATGTATTTGGGACAAACCTTTATATATAATTAGCCCCCAAAACATTTGACGGATGTGATATGGTATCGAAAATTTAGATCTACAAAGTGGTGCAGGGTATAAAATAGTCGGCCCGTCCGACTTTAGACTTTCCTTACTTCTTTATATATAGTTTTTTCCAAAATTTTTTTTTGTTTTTTTTTTGCAAAAATAGTAGTTGTACGAGGGCGGTTCGGAAACTTCCTAGCCTATCAAGGAAAGAGAATAGTTAGTTTTTCAAAAATATTTTTATTTTTCAATATAATCTTCTGAAACTTATACACTTAGTCTTTCGCTTTTCTAGCAATGCTATCCCTTGATTAAAATAGTTTTCCTCAAGGTCTTCCAAATAGTGGTTTACAACTGTAATTGCATCTTCATTTGAGGTAACACGCTTGCCAGCAAGGATTTTTTTTTTAGATTTGGGAACAAGTAAAAGTCACTGGGAGCTAAATCAGGAGAATAGGTGGGTGGTCAAGCAACTCGTACTTTAATTCGTTGATTTTAGCCATTGTTAATACACTCTTGTGCGCTGGTGCGTCGTTTTGATGAAAAATTATTTTTTTGTATTGTAAGCCAGGACATTTTTCTCGAATTTGTACATTTAATCGATCCAAAAGGTTGCAATAGTACTCTGAATTTATTGTTTTAGCCTTTTGCAGATAGTCAATCAATAAAATACCTTTGAAGTCCCAAAAAACCTTTGCCATAACCTTACCAGCCGATTGAATTGTTTTTGCCTTCTTTGGGGCATTTCCTCTAGCTCCAGGCCATTGTTTGGATTGTTCTTTTGTCTCCGGAGTATAGTGGTGGATCCATGTCTCATCAACAGTTATGAAACGCCGCTAAAAATCCATTTTATGTCGCTTAAAACGATCCAAACAAGCTTGAGAAATGTTCGTTCCTATGTGTTTTTGATCGACTGTTAACAAATGCGGCACCATCTTGCAGTAAGCGTTTTCATCTGTAGTTCTTCATGCAAAATTAAACGGATTCGATCATTTGCGATGCTCATGATATTAGCAATTTCACGCATTTTTATTCGTCGATCATTTAATACCATATCATGCACTTTGGCTACAATTTCTGTTGTTGTTGCTGTTTTTGGACGTCCACTACGTGTTTTATCTTCAATGCTTGTACGACCAAGTTTAAATTCAGGAACCCAATTTTTTACTGTTGCATATGAAGGAGCACTTTCACCTAACACATTCACCATATCATTATGAATTTCTTGTCCCGATAAACCTTTTTTATGTAAATATTTAATGACAGCATGCATTTCTAATTTTTCCATTGTAAAAAAATTGCGGATGCAATTTTCTATTTCTATATGAAGGAGATGCCAGATCGAAACAAAATTTAACATGTGCAAGTTTCCAAAACGCTTAACTTTTTTTCTGTTTATACCGCGCTTTTTGTGCTAGACTAAGAACTTTCCGAACTGCGCTCGTATCTTATTGTTTTTGTTTAAAAATAAACAATTTGATCTAAGTACATAAAAGATATATTTTTACACTACAAAGAGTTTACCAAAATTGCTTTCATCTCTGGCAAATATTATTTATCTTCCAATTTGTGAGTTTTTCAATTTTCGGCCATAATTTTATTTTCGATTTTGGTTGGAGATTACACAGAAGAAGTATAGATTTTCCGGAAAAATATATTTTTTAAAAATGTGTTGTGATGTTTTAGATGCATCAATCAAAATTGATTTCGTAGATTTCAGTCAACATTTTAAAACGTAAGATTTCGTTGTATCTTAAATGTTACAGCGCGCATCTAAGGGTTAAGAGTGTTTTGTTTTTAGTATGAAAACCATGTTGTCTGACACCATGTTGTTTTGACAGTTTAAAGTGGAGCTAATACCGTACTTTCGAGAACCCGATAATTTTGGATAATTATAACAAATTTTTACTGGAAGTCCTTCGTTTACTCCAAAACGTCAGCAAAAGAGAGCCTGAGAGAAACTATATTTGACAGTTATCAGATAGAGGGATTGCTAGATATTTTTTTTTCACAATAAAATCTTGCAAACCATTGTATACGTTGTCAGCTAATTGATGATAACAAACGAAGCCCCAGTACAATGCACATGTTCCGCAACTACAATTGGAAATTAAAAAAAAAAACAGGATTCGTTTTTGTTTGTTTTAATTGTTTTAGAAGCTGGAATTTTTAATGTGCAAATAGTTACCGGATGCCGTTCGTGCACTTTTCAGCAATATTAAGCAAAGAGAGTAAAATACAGTCTTACTCTCTTGCTAGTGTTTACTGGATATGTTTTACTGGAAAAGTACGTGAATAGACCTATTAGCTCCTTTGGAGAACCCGATAACATTGGATAATTATCACAAATTTTTACTGGAAGTCCTTCATTTGACAAAATTTTCTATAAAAATAAAATTTTGACAAAATTTTCTATAGAAATAAAATTTTGACAAAATTTTCTATAGAAATAAAATTTTGACAAAATTTTCTATAGAAATAAAATTTTGACAAAATTTTCTATAGAAATAAAATTTTGACAAAATTTTCTATAGAAATAAAATTTTTACAAAATTTTCTATAGAAATAAAATTTTTACAAAATTTTCTATAGAAATAAAATTTTGACAAAATTTTCTATAGAAATAAAATTTTGACAAAATTTTCTGTAGAAATAAAATTTAAACAACATTTTCTATAGAACTAAAATTTTGACAAAATTTTCTTAGAAATAAAATTTTGATAAAATTTTCTATAGAAATAAAATGTTGACAAAATTTTCTAGAGAAATAAAATGTTGACAAAATTTTCTATAGAAATAAAATTTTGACAAAATTTTCTATAGAAATAATATTTTGTACAAAATTTTCTATAGAAATAAAATTTTGACAAAATTTTCTATAGAATTAAAATTTTGACAAAATTTTCTATAGAAATAAAATTTTGACAACATTTTCTAGAGAAATAAAATTTTGACAAAATTTTCTGTAGAAATAAAATTTTGACAAAAATTTTCTGTAGAAATAAAATTTTGACAAAAATTTTCTATTGAAATAAAATTTTGACAAAATTTTCTATAGAAATAAAATTTTGACAAAATTTTCTATAGAAATAACATTTTGACAAACATTTTCTATAGAAAAAACATTTTGACAAACATTTTCTAGCGAAATAAAATTTTGACAAAATTTTCTATAGAAATAAAATTTTTATTCTGATTATTAATTTTGTTCGGCTTGAGGTCATAGAAGCAATCGATTATTGATTTGTTTTAATATTTATTTCCAATATTTCGGTTAGTGCCACTAACCATCTTCTGGGATTTTGTATCTACATAAAATACAAAAATTAAATTACATTTAATGTTCACAAAAATCACAATTGTTATTGAAAATATATTTTATCGAAAAATAACTAACTTGAGTTCTTGTGCTGGTGTTTGTTTCGCAATTCACCGTACACTAAACTTCGTTTGTGTCGATGCTTGTTTATAATATGTCGATACATTCTGGCACATACTTCCGTGTCTTTTTTGAAATTCATTCTTTTGTCAGGAGAGAGATCTATTATATTGAGCATCTCAAGAGTGTATCGTCGTCTATGATTATTCTCTTGTGCAAGTATCTCGACGTCTGTGAAGTTGGGCTTGTGTCCTGTTGTTGCACAGTGAGCTGCAAGTGCTGTTTTTTGCTCTACTGATTTGTCTACAGCTTTAAGGTCTGATTTATGCGACGAAAGTCTTGTCTTAAGTTTGGTCATTGTAGTGCCAACATATGCCATTGGGCATATGTTGGACTTGTCTCCATTACATTTAATTTTGTACACTATGTTACTCCTGTCCTCATTCTTTATTTTTGACTTTGTGTTGCTGAATAATTCCTTTACTGTTCTCGATGTGCGTGAAGCAATTTGAATCTTGTCCTTGTTATATACGTCCGATTTGAAAAAACGCTCTGAGAATCCTTCAACGTAAGTCATGGGTTTGTATGACTTATCCTTATTATGGTCCGGCTCTTCAATAGTCTTAGGTTTAATGTTTTCGTCAAGTGTTTTATTTTTAACGCGATTTATTAGTCTGCTTATTATTCTATTTGGAAAATCGTTTGTGGTCAATATTTGTCTTATCTTTATTTCATTCTCCTTGTGGAATTCTGCATCACTTATCCTTAAGATTCGATCTATAAAATTGATTGCTGTCATATGGATTATACTTTTATTGTGTTTTGAATTATAATTTATTAGTCGTCCAGTTGCTGTTGGTTTTTGATACCAATTCAGCCTCAAACAATTATCATCTCTCAGTATGTTACAGTCTAAATATGGTAGCTTGTTATCCTTCTCTAACTCCATTGTAAATTGTATTTGACTGTGGAATGAGTTTAATGCGTCAAGAGTACTTTCCACGTCGGTTTTCTTTACTATCGCAAATATGTCGTCCACATATTTCTAGAGAAATAAAATTTTGAAAAAATTTTCTATAGAAATAAAATTTTGACAAAATTTTCTATAGAAATAAAATTTTGACAAAATTTTCTATAGAAATAAAATTTTGACAAAATTTTCTATAGAAATAAAATTTTGACAAAATTTCCTATAGAAATAAAATTTTGACAAAATTTCCTATATAAATAAAATTTTGACAAAATTTCCTATAGAAATAAAATTTTGACAATGTTTTCTATAGAAAAAAAAAATTTTGACAAAAATTTTCTATAGAAATAAAATTTTGACAAAATTTTCTAAAGAAATAAAATTTTAAAAAAATTTTCTATAGAAATAAAATTTTGACAAAATTTTCTATAGAAATAAAATGTTGACAAAATTTTTTAGAGAAATAAAATTTTGACAAAATTTTTTATAGAAATAAAATTTTGACAACATTTTCTATAGAAATAAAATTTTGACAAAATTTTCTAGAGAAATAAAATTTTGACAAAATTTTCTATAGAAATAAAATTTTGACAACAGTTTCTATAGGAAAAAAATTGACAAAATTTTCTATAGAAATAAAAATTTGACAAAATTTTCTATAGAAAAAAATTTGATAAAATTTTCTATAGAAATAAAATTTTGACAAAATTTTCTATAGAAATAAAATTTTGACAAAATTTTTTAGAGAAATAAAATTTTGACAAAATTTTCTATAGAAATAAAATTTTGACAAAATTTTCTATAGAAATAAAATTTTGACAAAATTTTCTAGAGAAATAAAATTTTGACAAAATTTTCTATAGAAATGAAATTTTGACAAAATTTTCTATAGAAATAAAATTTTGACAACATTTTCTATAGGAAAAAAATTGACAAAATTTTCTATAGAAATAAAAATTTGACAAAATTTTCTATAGAAAAAAATTTTATAACATTTTCTATAGAAATACAATTTTGACAAAATTTTCTATAGAAATAAAATTTTGACAAAATTTTCTATAGAAATAAAATTTTTTTGTTTGTTTTTGATTTCAGCTTAAAACCATGCATTGACTAAATTACAAGTGTAGCTTAACCAACAGATGAAAACAATATTTTTCAAATTTAGTTGGACAAAGCCCTATAGGCTGCAAGATGGTTGGATGGACGCACGTTTCGGAATTACCACATTCCTCATCAGCATCCTCTATGAAAATTCGATAAATGATGTTAATTATGTTGATTTGTTGAAGCCAAATAAGTCATTAAAAAATCTCTTTATTTTAAAGAAGCCGCATTTTTCGCTCGGAATCAATACCAAAATCCTTAAGGGAAGGTGAAAAACTTTGGATCCAAGTAACCATCTTTTTTTGCTTTATTTTAAATTTCAACTATAAAAAACCAAGTATTGTAGAATCAATCAATTTTATATTTTCTTTGTCCAAAGTTTTGAAAGTTATATATCGGCTTCTCATTATTATCGTCGTCTACGCTATCTTGTTCTTGTATTAAAGGAATCCTTAAAATTAGCCTATAAATGGAGGACAATAAATCCTAAACGAAGGTACTTTTTATAACTTTTTTATGACATTGTTGTTGGTTATCGCTTCATTTTTATTTGTTAAGCAAATCAGTTTGTATGGGGTGAAGTGTTATGTGTTTTTTTCTTGTTCTTCTTCGTTGTCGCTGCTGTGGTAAATTATCTTGTCTTAGAATTGTCAAATTTATGTTTGTTTTCTTACATAATTTTATATGCTTTTGGTCAATTGTGATGACCTACGGAGATTTTTTTTTGACATCGAATTTTATAGACATTTTTATTATTGGTGGTTTAGGTATTGGCAGTTTAGACTTCGAAGGACATTGGTTTGATAACTTTGTCTATAAAATTCTTTGTCAAAAAATAAGTTCTGCGTAGGTCTTCAAAATTCACCAAAAATCTGCGATTTGCCGAAGAGAAGTTGTGATGAAATTGATTTGATTTAAAATTTTACATTTAAAATTTCACTGAAACTTGGGAGTTGAAGTGATATTTGGAAAAATGTGAATATATATACAAAGAAATAAAAAAATTATCTATAAAAATAAAAAATATACATACTTCTCAGGACAAGTTTTTATTTAAAATAACAAAAATATAAACGAGCCAAAACTCCTAATGTCCTAATGTCCAACTGTGTTTGCAACAACAAAGGATAGTATGAAATTGTTCTTTTATTTTACAGACCAAAAGACTTCAGAGGCAATTTCGAGCAGAGCGTGCTTATCTTCTTTGCTTTTTAAGGCCATAATTCGTGCTGAAGGTAGCCAATTTGAACAAATCTATACTGATTGTAAAATTTGATGTTATTTCCGACACTTAGCTTTTGAACAATATTTCTATAGAAAAATTTTTTATTTCTATAGAAAATTTTGTAAAAATGTTACTTCTTTAGAAATGTTTTCAAAATGTTACTTCTACACGCAGAGAAGGAATATAATCACCTCAAATATGTTTCAAGAGCAAAATGTAATTTTTGGATGGTGAACATATAACATTTTTGTAGCAATCATGTTATTTTCTCGGCAATTATGTATCTGATTTCGGCAAGTATGTATATGTTTCTCGAGAAAATAACATTTTTGCGGCAAAAATGTTCCGTGTTCATCGTCCAAAAATAAAATTTTGCTCTTGAAACATGTTTGGGGTGATCATACTCCTTCTCTGCGTGTAGAAGTAAAATTTTGAAAACATTTCTAAAGAAGTAACATTTTTACAAAATTTTCTATAGAAATAAAATTTGGACAAAATTATCTAAGAAATACAATTTTGACAAAATTTTCCATAGAAGTAAAATTTTGAAAAAAATTTCCATAGAAGTAAAATTTTGACAAAATTTTCTATAAAAATAAAATTTTGACAAAATTTCCTATAAAAATAAAATTTTGACAAAATTTTCTATAGAAGTAAAATTTTGAAAAAATTACATAGAAGTAAAATTTTGACAAAATTTTCTATACAAATAAAATTTTGACAAAATTTTCTATGAAAATAAAATTTTGACAAAATTTTCTATAGAAATAAAACTTTGACAAAATTGTCTATAGAAGTAAAATTTTGACAAAATTTTCTATAGAAATAAAATTTTGAAAAAATTTTCCATAGAAGAAAAATTTTGAAAAAACAAGTAAGGAAAGTCTAAAGTCGGGCGGGGCCGACTATATTATACCCTTCACCACTTTGTAGATCTAAATTTTCGATACCATATCACATCCGTCAAATGTGTTGGGTGCTATATATAAAGGTTTGTCCCAAATACATACATTTAAATATAACTCGATTTGGACAGAATTTGATAGACTTTTACAAAATCTATAGACTCAAAATTTAAGTTGGCTAATGCACTAGGGTGGAACACAATTTTAGTAAAAAAATATGGGAAACATTTAAATCTAAAGCAATTTTAAGGAAACTTCGCAAAAGTTTATTTATGATTTATCGCTCGATATATATGTATTAGAAGTTTAGGAAAATTAGAGTCATTTTTACAACTTTTCGACTAAGCAGTGGCGATTCAACAAGGAAAATGTTGGTATTTTGACCATTTTTGTCGAAATCAGAAAAACATATATATGGGAGCTATATCTAAATCTGAACCGATTTGGCACACATGACTATATTACTAATTGTACTCCTAGTGCAAAATTTCAACCAAATTGGGCCAAAACTCTGGCTTCTGGGGCCATATAAGTCCATATCGGGCGAAAAATATATATGGGAGCTATATCTAAATCTGAACCGATTTCAATCAAATTTGGCACACGTAACTACACTACCAATTGTACTTCTTGTGCAAAATTTCAAGCTAATCGGCATAAAACTCTGGCTTCTGGGTCCATATAAGTGCATATCTGGCGAAAGATATATATGGGAGCTATATCTAAATCTGAACCGATTTCAATCAAATTTTGCACATTTGACTATACAATTAGATACAGACGGACGGACAGGCGGACGGACTGACATGGTTATATCGACTCAGGGACCCACCCTGAGCATTATTGCCAAAGACACCATGTGTCTAACTCGTCTCCTTCTGGGTGTTGCAAGCATATGCACTAACTTATAATACCCTGTTCCACAGTGTGGCGTAGGGTATAAAAATCCATAGAAGTAAAATTTTGACAAAATTTTCTATAGAAAAAAAATGTTGACAAAATTAAAATTTTGGCAAAATATTCTATAGAAATAAAATTTGGACAAAATTATCCAAGAAATAAAATTTTGGCAAAATATTCTATAGAAATAAAATTTGGACAAAATTATCCAAGAAATAAAATTTTGCAAAATAATTTTTTTGTTTGGTAGTTTTTTTGGTAAAATGTTCTCCAAACTTTGGTCGATTGTTTTGGGATCGAGTGGCAATCGTGATTCTTTTCTCCGAAACGAAATTTTGTACAAACGAAGTTTTCTTTAATTTGTAGACTCTTTAATATGTCGTTGTTATTGGTACACGTTGAAATTTCGACAAAATTTTCTATAGAAATAAAACTTTGACAAAATTGTCTACAGAAGTAAAATTTTGATAAAAATTTCTTATAGAAATAAAATTTGGACAAAATTATCCATACGTTTATCGAGAAAATAAAATTTTTGCGGTAAAAATGTTCCGTGTTCATCGTCCAAAAATAACATTTTGCTCTTGAAACATGTTTGGGGTGATCATATTCCTTCTCTGCGTGTAGAAATAAAATTTTGACAAAATTTTCTATAGAAATAAAACTTTTACAAAATTGTCTATAGAAGTAAAATTTTTACAAAAATTTCTATAGAAATAAAATGTGGACAAAAATATCCAAGAAATAAAATTTGGACAAAATTTTCTATAGAAATAAAATTTGGACAAAATTATCCAAGAAATAAAATTTGGACAAAATTATCCATAGAAGTAAAATTTTTTTTAAAAAATTCCATTGAAGTACAATTTGGCAAAATTTTCTATTTGAATTTTGACAAAAGTTTCTATAGAAGTAAACTTAAAAAAAAAATCATAGAAAATTTTGGCAAAATTTTCTATAGAAATAAAATTTTGCGAAAATTTTCTATAGAAATAACATTTTGACAAAATTTTCTGTTGAAATAAAATTTTGACAAAATTTTCTATAGAAATAAAACTTTGACAAAATTGTCTATAGAAGTAAAATTTTGCCGAAATTTTCTATAGAAATAAAATTTGGACAAAGTTATCCAAGAAATAGAATTTGGACAAAATTATCCATAGAAGTAAAATTTTCAAAAAAATTCCATAGAAGTAAAATTTTGACAAAATTTTCTATAAAAATTAAATTTTGACCAAATTTTCCATAGAAGTAAAATTAAAAAAACCAAATCATAGAAGTAAAATTTTGGCAACATTTTCTATACAAATAAAATTTTGCGAAAATTATCTATAGAAATAAAATGTTGACAAAATTTTCTGTAGAAATAAAATTTTGACAAAATTTTCTATAGAAATAAAATTTTTCGAAAATTTTCTATAGAAATAAAATTTTGCGAAAATTTTCTATAGAAATAAAATTTTGGCAAAATTTTCTATAAAAATAAAATTCTGACAAAATTTTCTATAGAAATAACAGTTTTACAAAACGTTCTATAGAAAAAAATTACACAATTTTCTATTAAAATAAAATTTGGTGAAATTTTCTATAGAAAAAAACTTTGACAAAATTGTCTATAGAAGTAAAATTTTGACAAAATTTTCTATAGAAAAAAAAGCTTTGACAAAATTGTCTATAGAAGTAACATTTTGACAAAATATTCTATAGAAATAAAAATAAATAAATAAAATTTTGCAAAATAATTGATAGTGAAGTTCTTCAAATTTCAAAAAATTGACAGTAAGTATTACTAAGAGAAATTCTACGGCTGCTACGACATTTTCGACCAATGATTATATTATTTTGATTTCTGACAAATTGCATCATCCACCTTCACCTCCACATGATGTCAATGTGTTTACTTTTCGGTTACTATATTTTTTCCAATATTTTTGAAATTTGGTAAAATCTGAAAAGGTACAGTTTTTTATTCCCGTTGATACAATTAAAAAATGGACTTTTCATCCCTGATCTATCTCTCTAAATTCCCTCTATCAAGTTAATAAATTAAGAGAGGTAGTGTCAGTTCTAGAAAAATAACATTTTATTTTCTAAACGTCAATAACATTAACTTCCGGTTTTGGACGTTTGGAGAATAAAAACATTAATGTCACCTCTTTCAGATATGCCAACATGTTATTTCATTGTAACGAAAACATAAATTTATAATTCAAATTTGTATTAAAAAACGATTTTTTTTACTATATTTAAGATCTTTGGTCTCTCTCTCTCTGGCTGTTACACATTTTTCTACTATTACATTATATATGGACCCTATCTTCGTTGTTGATGTAGACTTAATTCATTTATAAAACTCTGGAATGTCCATCCATGAAAAAAACCATGGAGCCCCTAATGATTTCAGGCGCCTTAGAGTCCCTTGGCATAGTAATCACCTGAAAGGATAAAAAAGTAAGGGACAAAGAATCAACAAAATGAGAAAAAGAATAAATGAAAGTTGTTTTTTTTTTGTGTTTTTAATAAAATATTAATTAACATTCAGGGAATTTGTATTGTGTCCGTCTGATGGTGATGCTGTTGCTACGGCAGTTACCTCTGTATCCGTTGTGAGATGTTTTAAATATTTTATGGGAAACTTGTTGGAATGTTACAAGAAAACACCACCGAACATCATGTATGCAATATGGGGTTGGGTTTATATTTTAGTTTAGTTTGTTCTTAACTTTTTATCATGTCATTTTACGAAGAAACTCGAAACAAAACTAGCTATAAAATATTTAACATGGATTATAGTTATATACCCATACCTTTTACAGAATAATTAAAAAAACATAGAAAGAATTTTTTTATTTTTAATTCAACTAAATTGTCATGAAATTAAACCAGTAAGTAAAGAAAAAATTCGGGCGGGGCCGACTATATCATACCCTAAACCACCCCTACTGTATTAGTAAACATTGTTTGTGGGGTATCAATGGTATAGATTTCGGAGATAAACCGCATTTCCGTATTTAAGAACATTAAGGGATACTTGTTTATCGGAGTTTTATCACAATCTGAACAGAAATGTCGGATTTTAGGAGCTATAGTTTATTCCGCACCTACAGAGTTGGTATACCACTAATATTGAGACCATTTGTAACCCTCTCATGCCAAATGGTGCCTACACTGTTAGAAAAATATGTTTTTCATATGTTCCGATATAAACAAAATGTGTTTCGGGCACAATTTTTAAACACAATATATTTAAGTGCAAACATGTAATGTTCCTAAACTAACACAAAATGTTTGGGACACATATGTTAATATGTTAGAATATATTATGTTTGGGGCATGAATGTTTCATAAAAATAATATTCGTGAATGTAAACATATATAAATTTACAAATTTCGAGTAAACATATATATGTTGTGATACTTTATTCAGAGAGCGACAGAGAGAGAGAGAGAGAGAGAGAGTTAGTATAGAGAAAGAAATAGAGATGGAAACCGGGAGGGTTGAATAAAAAGATATCAACATAACACAGCGAGAGAATGAAATGAGAGCAATTTCTGTGAAACCGCTTGTATGTTGTTTCGGAAAACTGTTTTATAATATGGCCAAAAATTTGGTATGCTTAGGTTAGGTTAGGTTAGGTTATGTGGCAGCCCGATGTATCAGGCTCACTTAGACTATTCAGTCCATTGTGATACCACAGTGGTGACACCACAGTGGTGAACTTCTCTCTTATCACTGAGTGCTGCCCGATTCCATGTTAAGCTCAATGACAAGGGACCTCCTTTTTATAGCCGAGTCCGAACGGCGTTCCACCTTGCAGTGAAACCACTTAGAGAAGTTTTTGAAACCCTCAGAAATGTCACCAGCATTACTGAGGTGGGATAATCCACCGCTGAAAAACTTTTTGGTGTTCGGTCGTAGCAGGAATCGAACCCACGACCTTGTGTATGCAAGGCGGGCATGCTAACCATTGCACCACGGTGGCTTGGTATGCTTAAGTCTAAATATTATTTAATTTGAATAGTAGATTGAGTATTCGGAATAAAGAGAATAGACATTCGGAACCAAGAAAATAGACATTTGAAAAAAAAACAGCATGTTTGTATTACAGAAAAAGATGCGAAGAACTCAAAAATTTCGTGGAAGTTAAAAATATGTGAGGGAATGAACACAATCTTCTTTGGGGAATTATACCAAGCATATACTATTTTTGGACTCAAAATGCTTCCAAACATATAATATGCTCACGTAAAACAAACATATTACTGTTTCGGCGGTATCCAATAATATATGTGCTTCCTGCAAAATATGTTTGGAACATATGTTAGAGAAGCGATTTTTTTTGAGGGTGTATAGGCAATATTGTGCTTTAATGATGCCCCTTATTTTGATTTTACATTATGTGACGAAGCAGGATACCAAGGACTTTGATTTTTTTTTAATTTCATGTGTGAGTCAAGTCTAACATATATAGCGCATAAAATTTTTAAGTCTGTGCATTGTAATTCGGGCATGAGAGGGTTAAAAAAAATAGGAAATCGCTCAGAAGGGCATTCTGAGTCGATCGGTATCAGAGAATGAAGCCGCTGAGTCGCGCCGCCATTTTTAGCCGCCGCCGACCAGTTTTTGCCACTCGAAGCCGCCGCCGAATATGTCGACTCATCTCGACTCAAAATTAGCCGCCAATTAGTCAAAAATATTGACTTAAATCAAAGAAATTTATTATTAATGGTTGCATTTTTTGTCAAAATGTTTGACATTCCACCCAAAATTCGTCAGTATAAAGTTGCTATATTAATTTTGCAAAAATTTAGCTTAGAAAATTTGAATGAAATGTAAATGTGATTGAAAGATTTGTTGTACAATAAATCTCATTACCATTGGAATAACTTCAAATTGATTTTATAATGGATAATTGTCCGCCGCAGATTTGACCAATTTCTATCGGCTTAGCCGTCAACCCTCCGCCGCCGGAGGCAAAAAGTTAGTATCAGCCGCCATCGAAAAAAATGGGTCGGCTTCATTTTCTGATCGGTATATATTTTATGGTAGGCACATTTTTTGGCATATCAAAGTTATTATACCCTGACCTCTGTAGCATATACTCCCAATTATATTCCGCTTCAAGCTTATATATTTTCAGAATTTGTGCTAACAAAAAATTGATTGTACTGTGCAAATATATTTTATGTTTAAACCTAAACATATTTTTTAAACCTCATTCGGAGACCAATTTATATAGTAAATTGAATAATGTCTAGATTTAAGCAATTAAAATTTTTAATTTTAATGAATGCAAGCTCGTTTATCAACATAGAAAATATGTCAAGCAAAGCACCATTCTCATTTAATTTTCTCACTGTGTTACGTTGATGTCTTTCGTTATGTATCTCCATAGCCATCTTTATATTTGTTCTCTCTTCTCTCCAGCGTTGCCAATTTAGCTTTTTTCCCGCTAGATTTGGCTGTTTTTGAAGACGTTTAGCGGGAAAAAAATGCATTTAGCTTTTTTTCTGGCTTTTTTTCATGGCCCTTTTAGCTATTTTTGGCTTTTTTTTATTTTCGACATGTTTCTATTGAAATATGGATAACGGCGTTTTATCTCAGCCTTGCTGCAAGAATAAGGGTTTCCACATATTTCAAAGCTCAGTTGAAACATTAATAATGATTCCAGCCATTATGCGGGCATTTTTGCAGCAAATACACCTTATTGTAAAGTTTTTTTCATCATATTCATAAAAGTTATCGTAAACTTTAAATCTACTATTACCATACAAATTTGTTAGATAAATTTTTGGGAATATTAGCATTTGACTCGTTTATCCTTTTTATGTTATTATAATATTCTAAAGTTATTGCGATATTACTAAATTAAAATAGTAGATGTGAATTGCTTTGTGCACTGAAAAAATATTGTCGTGAGGCCAAAGATTTCATCTCCTTAAAATACGAACGCGAATTTTGGTTATAATAGCATTTGTGAATTTCTCTTATATAAACTGTTTTCCTTGTCCAAAAGACGATAAAGTCGTTTTGTCCTTATAATTAAGTGACTCAACTTAAAAATGGGTATGTTTTCATGAAAGAAGGAAGAATTAATGAAATAGTCTTTAAATGTGAGGAGTTTTTTCATCTTAACCACAAACCAAAATAGCGTTCAAAAATAGAAAATGTTTTTCAACACTTTATTCTAAAAACGTATACATTCAATAATTTCTACTAGAAGTCGAGTCTGAATTTGGAAATTTAAGTTGGCGTTAGCAAGTTTTTAAAGCACTTTGATAGCTCATGAAGAAAATGAAAATGTTTTTACTGGGAAATGTAAACTGTAGGTATTTTCTACAATTTAAATAAAAGTAATGTATTTCGAATTTCTCACAATTTCAAAACCAAACTAAAATTTTATTTAAAAAAATGACAAATCATTTTTTTACCAAATCTAAAGCATGCTTAGATTATTTAATATTTTAAAATAACAAGTAAATAAAATAGAGGTTTTGGGAAGGTAGCTCCCACAAAACGAAGGAAAAAATTTGTGATAGTAATCAAAATGTATCGAATACGCAAACAGAGCTAATATGCCTTAGATATTGTTACAGTCTCACAGAAGTGGAATTAAAATGAAAATAATATGCATTTTAAGTGAAATAAAGCCTTTAAGTTTGTTAAATTTCAATCAAAAATATGACTTTTGATACAAAAAAATTTAGCTTTTTTTCTAGCTATTTTTTAGCATTTTTTAGCTTTTTTTAGCTATTTTTTTGGACAAATCTAGCGGTTTTTGGTGAAACAATTCTGGCAACGCTGCTTCTCTCTCTGACACTATCTGCACATTAAGTGCAAGCATATAATGCTTGCACTTAATGTGCTAAACATTTTAGTGTCAAACATATAATTTTTGCACCGAAAAATATGAAAAACAATCTTGTTCGTTCATGTATAAAGACAAAATCTTTTGAATTTTTTTCAGTGCATATTAATTTGAATATACCCGAATATTTAGTTAATAGTTTTAAAACAACTTAACATTTTAGAAAATGTAATATATAAAACATGTTATTATACACCCATTTACTATTAAAATTAATAATCCAAATTGTCTTATATTTATAAAAGGCATTAGCATAATGCTCACAAATAAAACCATTAAGAATCCAAGATTTCTCAGAATTTCTCCAACAGAAGCGCTCTAAAGTGACTTGGAAAAGTGTCTTAAAAGTTTATGAAAAACCCCAACAAAATTATGGCTCTTATGGCAAAGGCCCATTTTATGAAATTTTCCATTTTCTTTTGCTTGTTTTGTTTTTTAAGATTCATCCACCTTTTTAAGATACTGAATTCTTGAAGAGTTTAATTATTCATGATCCGCTCCATTTGTTTATGTCTCCTTCACACTCGTGTCATTGATGTCAGTTTTATGAGTATGTGAAGAGAATCCCACATATACCCACTCACATTTAAAATGTGCTCTTTTTTTCTAAGGAATTCTACCTTTTTGCTATTAATGTAATGCAAAAATATGATTTCTTAGAAAGTATGAATTAATGAAAATGGATTTCATTCGATTAAATAGCAAATGGGAAATAACCTAAACTCAATTACATCCTTTAATTTTTTTTAGATACGACCATGAGTAAGAGTTTTTTACCTTTAAATGGATTTGTCATGGGCAGGATATCGTGGAGCGAAGGTCAATGCGAACCGTTTTCATTTTACGCATAAAAAAGTAAATTTTGAGCAATCTGTGATAGACTCTTACCCCCATTTTCAGGAAGCTCCGTTATTGCTACGTTAGCTAACGAACTTTTAAACCGTACTATGGACATGTCTGTCATCTTGTCTATATATTTCATATGCCAGTTAGGAACTTAACTGCTAAAAAATTTTCAGTTAAAGTTAACCGGAGAGAAGATATTTCGATTTTACTTTCTGTTAACTGGGAGTTAAAGTCTAACGGAGATACATGAAAATGACCGTTAATCGAAATCGAATATTGAATTTTCAAATAATCAACTTTTTGTCAACAAAAAGCATAGAACGAGTTTACAAGGTACTAAGGTTGTCTTTTATATTTTTTTATGAATTTGAGTATTATAGATGTATTGCAAAGTTATGTGTTATATCTAAACTGTTTGAACTCTTGGTGAGTAGGAGAATTTCGTTTCCAATATTATTTCCAATATTATCCCAATCACGGTTGCCACAGTTGATAGAATTCTACCGAAAATGGTAAATTATTTATTGTTATTATTTTCTATAAAAATAAAATGTTGAGAAAACTTTCTATAGAAAAAGAAATTTTTTAAAAAAAATTTCTTATGGAAATAAAACTTTGACAAAATTTTCTATAGAAATAAAATTTTGGTGAAATTTTCAATAGTAATAAAATTTGACAAAATTTTCAATGAAAATAAAATTTTGACAATATTTTCTACAGAAATCAAATTTTGGCAAAATTTTCAATAGAATAAAATTTTCGTTTTGTTTTTTATTGTTGGTTTATTCTTCAATCATTATTGTTGTTTTGATTTCAGCTTGAAATGATGCATTAACCAACCTACAAGAGTAGCTTAACCAACAGAGGAAAGTATGCTTGTAAAATTTATTTGACAACATTTTCTATAGAAATAAAATGTTGATAGAAATAAAATGTTGTTTATAGAAATGCAATGTTGACTAAATTTTTCATAGAAATAAAATTTTGATAAAATTTTCTATAGAAATAAAGTTTTCACAAAATTTTGTATGGAACAAAATTTTGGACAAAATTTTCTATAGAAATAAAATTTTGACAAAAATTTCTGTAGAAATAAAATTTTTACAAAATCTTCTATCGAAATAAAATTTTGACAAAGTTTTCTATAGAAATAAATTTTTTAGAAAATTTTGTATAGAAATAACATTTTTACAAAATTTTCTATACAAATATAATTTTTACAAAATTTTCTACAGAAATAAAATTTATACCAATGTATTAAAATAAAATTTTGACAAAATTTTCGATAGAAAACAATTTTGACAAAATTTTCGATGGAAAACAATTTTGACAAAATTTTCGATAGAAAACAATTTTGACAAAATTTTCTATAGAAATAAAATTTTGACAAAATTTTCTATAAAAATAAAATATTGACAAAATTTTCTTTAGAAATAAAATTTTTACAAAATTTTCTATGGAAATAACATTTTGAAAAAATTTTCTATAGAAATAAAATTTTAGCAAATTTTGTACAGAAATAAAATTTTAGCAAATTTTCTATAGAAATAAAATTTTAGCAAATTTTCTATAGAAAAAAATTTTGACAAAATTTTCTATAAAAATAAAATTTTGACGAGATTTTTTATAGAAATAAAACTGTTACAAAATTTTCTATAGACATAAAATTTTGACAAAATTTTCTACAGAAATAAAATTTATACAAAATTTTCTATAGAAATAAAGTTTTGACAAATTTTTCTATTGAAATAAAATATTGACAAAATTCTCTAAAGAAAAAAAATTTGACAAATTTTTCTATAGAAATAAAATTTTGACAAAATATTCTATAGAAATAACATTTTAATAAAATTTTCTATAGATATAAAATTTTCACAAAATTTTGTATGAAACTAAATTTTTGACAAAACTTTCTATAGAAATAAGATTTTGACAAAATTTTCTGTAGAAATAAAATTTTAACAAAATCTTCTATAGAAATAAAATTTTGAGAAAGTTTTCTTTAGAAATAAAATTTTTAGAAAGTTTTCTGTAGAAATAAAATTTTTAGAAAATTTTCTATACACTCCAAAAAATTTTTTTCTGATTCAATCACGAAATTAATTGATCCAATTAATTTTTTAATTGAAATGTCTTCAATCACGAAAATGATAGTATCAATCACAGTTTTAATTGGGCATAGAAAAAATTCTTGATTAAAATATTAATTGATGTCATTAGCAATTTTCAATTAATTTTTTAATTGATTCAATTAAAAATTTAATTGATTTTGAATGCAAACCCCAATTAATTTTTTATTTAAAAAGGTAACTATTTTCAATTACTTTCTGAATTGGTTTAGAGTTTTTATTTGGATTAAGAAATGTTCATCACTTTTTTTAACTGACTTAGTCTTCCGAATTTGATTAAAAAGTTAATTGTATCAATTAATTTTTTAATTAAAAATTTTAAAATTTTCAATCATTGACTTAATTAACTTTATGTTCTATCTTGATTAAAAAGTTAATTGTATCAATTAATTTATTAATTGAAAAAATATTCAACTTCAATTAACTTTTTAATTGGAAATATTTTGGTGATATTTTTTCTGTGTAGAAATAAAATTTTTCCAAAATTTTCTATACAAATATAATTTTTACAAAATTTTCTACAAAAATAAAATTAATACCAAATTTTTCTATTAAAATAAAATTTTGACAAAATTTTGTATAGAAATAAAATTTTGACAAAATTTTCTATAGAAATAACATTTTAATAAAATTTTCTATAGAAATAAAATTTTCACAAAATTTTGTATGAAACTAAATTTTGACAAAATTTTCTATAGAAATAAGATTTTGACAAAATTTTCTGTAGAAATAAAATTTTTACAAAATCTTCTATAGAAATAAAATTTTGAGAAAGTTTTCTGTAGAAATAAAATTTTTAGAAAATTTTTTATAGAAATAAAATGCTTCCAAAATTTTCAATACAAATATAATTTTTACAAAATTTTCTACAGAAATAAAATTTATACCAAATTTCTCTATTAAAATAAAATTATGACAAAATTTTCTATAGAAATAAAAATTTGACTAAATTTTGTATAGAAATAAAATTTTGACAAAATTTTCTATAGAAAATTTTCTATACAAAAATTTTCTATAGAAATAAATTTTTGGCAAAATTTTCTAAAGAAATCGAATTTTGACAAACTTTTCTATTGAAATAAAATGTTGACAAAATTTTCTATGGAATTAAAATTTTGACAAGATTTTCTATAGAAATAAAACTGTTACAAAATTTTCTATAGATATAAAATTTTGACAAAATTTTCTACAGAAATAACATTTATACAAAATTTTCTATAGAAATAAAATTTTGACAAAATTTTCTATAGAAATAAAAATTTTTACAACATTTTCTATTGGAATACAATTTTTACAAATTTTTCTATAGAAATGAAATTTTATCAAAATTTTCTATAGAACTCAAGTTTTGACAAAATTTTCTATAGAACTAAAATTTTGACAAAATTTTCTATAGAAAAAAAATCTATAGAAATAAAATTTTGACGAAATTTTCTATAGAAATAAAACTGTTACAAAATTTTCTATAGACATAAAATATTGAAAAATTTTCTATAGAAATAAAATTTTGTACAGAAATAATAGTTAGACAAAATTTTCTACACAAATAAATTTTTTACAGAATTTTCTGTAGAAAAAATTTTTACAATATTTCCTATAGAAATATAATTTTTACAATATTTTCTATAAAAATAAAATTTTTGACAACATTTTCTATAGAAATAAAAATTTGATAAAAATTTTGTATAGAATTAAAATTTTTGACAAAATTTTCTATAGAAATAAAATTTTGCTAAAATTTTCATAAAATTTTGACAAAATTTTCTATAGAAATAAAATTTTGCTAAAATTTTCATAAAATTTTGACAAAATTTTCTATAGAAATAAAATTTTCATAAAATTTTGACAAAATTTTCTATAGAAATAAAATTTTGCTAAAATTTTCATAAAATTTTGACAACAATTTTGAAAAATTTTCTATAGAAATAAAATGTTGACACAATTTTGTACAGAAATAAAAGTTTGACAAAATTTTCTACACAAATAAAATTTTTACAAAATGTTCTGTAGGAAAAATTTTTACAATATTTTCTATAAAAATAAAATTTTTGACAAAATTTTCTATAGAAATAAAATTTTGATAAAAATTTTCTATAGAAATAAAATTTTGACTATATTTTCTATAGAAATGAAATTTTGACTTTATTTTCTATAAAATAAAATTTTGACAAAATTTTCTATAGAAATAAAATGTTGACAAAATTTTCTATAGAAATAAAATTTTGATAAAATTTGCTATAGAAATAAAATTTTGGCAAAGTTTCTATAGAAAAAAATTAGTTTTACAAAATTTCCAAAAACAAATGTTGGCAAAATTTTTGATAACAGTAAAATTTTTACAAAATTTTCTATTGAAATAAAATTTAACAAAGGAGGTTTAAATAGCTCCGTTAAGTTTTAACTGAAATAATAGCGATATTTAAAATAACACATTATTCACTTTTCACCAATATACCTTTCCAATTTTAAGCATAATAACATTGTTTTTCGCACTTAATTTGTATTCAAATACTTTATAAGAATCCATTTGCTCTTAGTGTTTACAAAAATATTAAAATGACTCTTGTAACAATAGTGATGACAAAATACTTTCATGTACATTTCGTACTTTTTCGTATCACAGTTAGCGTTTGTTGTAGTGCCACTTACGAGTCTGTGGTAGCCATGGAGATGAAATCGAACTTTGAAATGGTTGGCAGGGAATAGATTCTTTGCTAAATGGACGTATGCCACTTAAGTTATCAATGGCAGATTAAGAACTAAACAAGAGACAAACATAACCTTAAAAAGCTCAAAAAGAGTTAATGTCTGAGTAAAATTCAAATATAGAGAAAACGTTATTTACAAGTCTCAAAATCTCATTCAAGGTAAAAGCTTTGATTATAGAGAGACATTTATTTAACTTAGTGAGAATTATAAAAGAGAGTAGAGAATAATTGTTTTGTTTCAAGAGAGCATAAATAGTAGAAAGGATACATAAACAATGAAAGACATGCGTTTCCTCTCTCTCTCGCTATTTATCTAACATTCTCTGTATTAACAAAAACTTTGCATATTAACTTTTGATGGTAGAATTTGACTATATAAGTACCCATGCTACCCTTGCCGCTGCTTGAAGGTAGATAGCTACACTATAACATTTATGAATGTTCCTCAAACTGATGCCTTCTATCCCATCTATCGAAAAGCCTACAGTGGAGGGTGGATGGTATTTTCTAGGTGATGTTCATTCTTCTTTACTTATAGCAAATTTCCTCAACAAGGAATTATATAATCGAACATTGACGTGAAGTTGTCACTGTCGCACAAGACCATGAACAATAAGCGTAGATGGTCTCACACACACACATTCACACACAGGCATCACTTGATTGAAGCTTAAGGATACTCACATTGGCATAGGCAAAGTGCATGTGTCCCTATTTTGTATTCATATGAGTGTGTGCAAGGCCGTAGCCAGGATTTTAATTCGGGGGGGGTTCAACTTTAAAAAAATATTCATATAATCTCATGTGTAGAAAATTTTATTTATGCAAAGGTATGTATACAATATTTTTATAATATTAAATTGAGCCGACGGGCTTTTTGGGCAGCAAATAAATCAATGACTTCTTCAGTCGGTACATTTATTCGGCGATGAACCGACATTAATGCCAATCCATTGAGTCTACTCTCGCCAGTCGAATTTCTAAGATACGTCTTTAATCTCTTCATTTTTGAAAATGAACGTTCGGAGGAGCACGTAGTAACTGCAGGGATGGAAAATGCAGTACGAAAGTACTTTTTTCAATACTTTTTCACCCAGGTCAGTACCGTAGTACCCCCGCGAATGATTTAGTACCTTTTGTGTAGACATTTTTGAGTCGATATCAGATTTATGGTACAATAGCTTTGACAAAATATTTTAATCAACCTTATTTGCTAATAGTCTTTTAGAAATATTGCAAAACAGACATGTTCATGTGGGAAGAAAATCTCAATTTTGTAAAAGATATAGTCAAAAACAGGATTTTATTGAACTTCAAGAATGTTTTAGTCGAAAAAAGAATGCGATTATATATTCTCAATTTTTTATTTCAGTAGAAAATGTTGTCTAAATTTTATTTCTATATAGAATTTTTGCAAAATTTTATTTTTATAGATAATTTTGTCAAAATTTTATTTCAATTGAAAATTTTGTAAAAATGTTATTTCTATAGGAAATTTTTGCAAAACTTTATTTCTATAGAAAAAATTTTCCAAATTTTTTTTTCTATAGAATTTTTTTGCAAAATTTTATTTCCCTTCGTTTTGTTATTGTTGGTTTTGTTCTTAAAGCATTAATTAAATGGATTCTCTGGTTCTCTATGTTGGTTCTCGATTGGATTGACAAAGCATCGACGAATTATCACCTCGTTCGCGATAACGATATGAAATGGGAAGAAAGGTATTTCAGGCTTGACAAAAACCTCACCAGGTGGAATGGAGTGAAAAGCTTACCGAACAGTTTAAGTGTTAAATCCAAAGTGATCATTTATTTCATTTTTACTTAAAAGCTATTACATGGTTTCGTTAAAAAAATTAAGTGAGAGTAATATTTCGAATTAAGAAAATAGATATATGCGCCATCTGCTGATAGAAAATATATTTTAGTACAAGTAATCGTTCATATATATTGGAAGTACTTAAAGGGCTGTTACACGTTCTTAATATTAACAAGCATTGTTGTTGTTTTTTTATTGCAGCTTAAAACCTTACATTGACTAAACTACAAGTGTAGCTTAACCAACAGAGGAAAAGAATGTTTGTCAAATTTATTTGGGAAAGCCTAAAAAAGGTTTTTGTATGATAGCCGGCTATAGAAAATTTTTGCAAAATTTTATTTATATAGAAAATTTTTTCAAAATTTTATTTTCTTCAAAATTCAGTCTCTTGACAATAATCTTCCAGTGAAATTTTTGTTGAAATTTAGTAAAAAGTACCTTTCCGCTCAAAAATACCTTTTTTGTACTTTCTTAAAAATTGTATTTTCCATCCCTGAGTTACTGGCAAAGTGACCAAAATTTTTAAAAGAATATGCACTTTGGAAATATCTCTTTATTGCACTCTCCAAGTGCTTCCATCGCTGAATTAGGCAGGTTCTTTTGGCAGGTTTTGCGCCATTTCATTTACACATATGTGTTTGGCTGTTTCGTTGTTGTTGCTATGGCCAAACAAAGCGAGTCATGTTCACAAAAAGAACAACAAACACACATAAAAAGCAGAAATACATTTTCCAAAAATGAAATTTGTGGTGCGAGAACAAAAACAATTTGTTTTTTTCGACCGTCGTTTGACGGGCTTTTCAACTAGTATTCTAGGATTTGTGCAAGTTTTATAGGTAAGCGTTTTCAAAATAAAACCTTCAGCTTTCCTTCAACATCTTCGATAAGATTTTTCTATGCAGCTAAAAATATATATTTATTTATATAAAAATATTCATTCATTTCGGGGGGGGTTTGATCCCCCTCACCCCCCCCCCCCCTGAATACGGCCTTGAGTGTGTGTGTGCGTGTTTCTTTTTAGGTGAATGTTAATGAAGAACGCTCAGTTTTATAGAAGACCCATATTCATATGAACACTGTTAGTAAGGCGTATGTCTCCTGTGATTTTCTTAATAGATTAAACGCATGGGAACTAAATAACAAAGTGGGAGATTGGCGTTAAAGTTATGCCAAAAAGGGTGTGGTGAAGCGATGATGGCGACATTGGGAGAATATGTTTTCTATGCATTTTCTTCATATTTGAAAATATGTGTTTGATGAGAAATAAATTTCATTCAAGATCATTTATATGCTAGGTTAGGTTAAAGTGACAGCCCGATTAAGTTTCAGGCTCACTTAGACTATTCAGTCCATTGTGATATTTTATATGCTACGATTTGGTACCAAGGAGATATTTAAGTGGCTAAAGGCAACTTTCGTTTTGTTGAGCAGTTTTTTCTTTTGGTATTAACAGGCTGTATTAAAGTTCTCCAAAGTGTGCTCTATTATGAATTTTAGAATCCAACAGTTGAATTTATTTAATTACACCGAAAGAACATATTGACTGTGTTAACTAATTTTAGTACCGACCCATTTTCGTAGTTGCGCCAATTGACAATTCAGAGTTACGTCTATCGAATGGACAATCTCATTTGATTTTGACAACCAATAAACAGTAGAATAGTGGTTATGAAATAAATCTCTACCTCCACGGATGAATATAGAGTATTTCATATGTTTCCGAGTAAAAAATATCTATTTGGAATTAACGTTTTGTCACATTACTTTTAAGTGCAAGCATTTAATGTTATTAATATAGTATATAATTTTGGGACACCACATTTTCTGAAATTTATTGCTTGTTGATGACTCTCAAGTAGAGCACCAACTATTTGCTCTCATTTGATTCTCTCACTGTGTTATGTTGATGTGGTTCTTCATAACCCCGAAGCTCAATCTTGAACTTTTCCTTTATCATCTCTCACTTTCTCTGATATTAATTTTGTAATTTCATTAACGGCCATTTTCATGTAGCTTCGTTAGGCTTTAACTGCCAGGTAACAGAAAGTAAATTCCAAATATCTTCTCTCCTGTTAACTTTAACTGAAAAAATTACGGCAGTTAAGTTCCTAACTGCCATATGGAATATATACGCAGCTATGCCCATAATGCGCTTTAAAAGTTCGTTAGTTAACGGAGCACTAACGGAGCTTCATGAAAATGGGCGTAAAACAGATATATAGAGATATAAAATATATTTAGAAATGTCAGAGAATGTGAGAGATGATAAAGGAAAAGATCAAGATTGAGCTTCGTTGTAGATAAATGAACTTGCATTCGTTTTAGCATGCGTCTGACACATGAACGAGGCTACCCCAAAAATTTGAAATATTAGTAATTAATTATTAAATTTATCTTTGACAAGTAAAACAAATTATTTTTGTTGTTCATAAACTTCCCGAAATGTATTCTTATTGGCTCTTTCCAGCCTAACATTTTTTGTGCATTAGATAGCTTTTGTAGGTTTTGGAACTTCAATGGCTGCAGTCTACTGCACATATTGTGAGCAAATATTTTTCCATTTTCCGACCACTTTTTGGTCGGGATGTAACACTAAATAAAAAGATTTATTCACATTTAAATGCTCTAAGGGCTCCAACTATGTCACTAATGGTTTCCAGCCAAATAAAGGGTGAGTTTTTAAGAGCTATAGGAAAAATAAAAAAATCGCTTAACATTCAAAAAAATGCATAAATTCTTTATTTGAATCAATAGTAAGGTCCTTATAATTTAATGTTTGAAGATTATTTCATGTAAATGTTGAACGCGACTGCGCCTCAAATCAAGTACATCACCTTCATCCAATTTTGTCATATTCGTGGCAATACTTTGGTCGGTATTTCACGAAGGAATATTTTAATGTCGTCTTACAATCAACGGTTGCCACTCGAGCTATAATTAATGTACAAAAGTTCGGAGAAAATTTTACCAAAAAAACTAAAAAAAAAAAATTGTCAACATTTTATTTCTATAGAAAATATTGTCAAAATTTTAATTTTATAAAAAAAATTTGCCAACATTTTTTTTCTATAGCAAATTTTGTAAAAATTTTATTTCTGTAGAAAATTTTGTCAACATCTTATTTCTATAGAAAATTTTGTAAAAATTTTATTTCTGTAGAAAATTTTGTCAACATCTTATTTCTATAGAAAATTTTGTCAAAATTTTATTTCCATAGAAAATTTTGTCAAAATTTTATTTCCATAGAAGATTTTGTCAAAATTTTATTGCATTTTGTCAAAGTTTTATATCTATAGAAAATTTTGTAAAAAATTTATTTGAATAGCAAATTTTGTCAAAATTTTATTTCCATAGCAAATTTTGTCAAAATTTTATTTCCATAGAAAAATTTGTCAAAATTTTATTTCTATAGAATATTTTGTCAAAATTGTATTTCTATAGAAAATTTTGTCTATAGAAATAAAATTTTGTTAAAAATTTTATTTCTATTGAAAATTATGTCAAAATTTTATTTCTATAGAAAATTTTGCCAAAATTTTATTTCTATAGAAAATCTTGTAAAAATTTTATTTCCATAGAAAATTTTGTCAAAATTTTATTTCTTTAGGAAATTTTGTCAAAATTTTATTTTTATTGTTGTTTCTTTTTTTGATCTCAGCTTAAAGCCATGCATTGACTAAACTACAAGTGTAGCTTAACCAACAGAGGAAAAGTATGCTTGTCAAATTTATTTGGGCAAAGCCCTATAGACTGCAAGATGGTTGGATGTACAGCTGTTTCGGAATTACCACATTCCTCATCAGCATCCTCTACTTGCAGCAAAACTATCAACCAATTATCAGAATAAATTCGGGTAATTCACTCAACCCAACGTGAACTACACTTGAACCTCCCGTGAAGCTACACTTGTAGTTTAGTCAATGCATGGCTTTAAGCTGAGATCAAAAAAAGAAACAACAATAACGATTGAAGAGAAGCCAACAATAACAAACAAAACGAATGAAGATAGAGGAAGCACGCTCAAAAACAAACCCAGCCAAATACATACAAATCGATGATTTGAGTTTGGCAAAGGAAAAGAGATATGCTGGCAAATTTGTTTAGGCAGTAGCCGACTATCAAACCCTTTTTCGGGAGGTTCAAGTGTAGTTCACGTTGGGTTGAGTGAATTACCCGAATTTATTCTGATAATTGGTTGATAGTTTTGCTGCAAGTAGAGGATGCTGATGAGGAATGTGGTAATTCCGAAACAGCTGTACATCCAACCATCTTGCAGTCTATAGGGCTTTGCCCAAATAAATTTGACAAGCATACTTTTCCTCTGTTGGTTAAGCTACACTTGTAGTTTAGTCAATGCATGGCTTTAAGCTGAGATCAAAAAAAGAAACAACAATAACGATTGAAGAGAAGCCAACAATAACAAACAAAACGAAAATTTTATTTCTATAGAAAATATTGTAAAAATTTCATTTCTATAGAAAATATTGTAAAAATTTTATTTATACAGAAAATTTTGTCAAAATTTTATTTCTTTAGAAAGTTTTGTCAAAATTTTATTTCTGTAGAAAAATTTGTCAAAATTTTATTTCTATTGAAAAATTTATTTCTTTAGAAAATTTTGTCAACATTTTATTTCTATAGAACATTTTGTCAAAATTTTATTTCTATGGAAAGTTTTGTCAAAATTTTATTTATATAGAAAATTTTCGTCAAAATTTTATTTCTATAGAAAATCTTCGTCAAAATTTTATTTCTATAGGAAATTTTGTCAAAATTTTATTTCTTTAGAAAATTTTGTCAAAATTTTATTTCGTTAGAATTTGTCAAAATTTTATTTCTATAGAATATTTTGTCAAAATTGTATTTCTATAGAAAATTTTGTTAAACATTTTATTTCTATAGAAAATTTTGCCAAAATTTTATTTCTATAGAAAATCTTGTCAAAATTTTATTTCCATAGAAAATTTTGTCAAAATTTTATTTCTTTAGAAAATTTTGTCAAAATTTTATTTCTTTAGGAAATTTTGTCAAAATTTTATTTCTATAGAAAATATTGTAAAAATTTTATTTCTATAGAAAATATTGTAAAAATTTTATTTCTACAGAAAATTTTATCAAAATTTTATTTCTTTAGAAAGTTTTGTCAAAATTTTATTTCTATAGAAAATTTTATTTCTTTAGAAAATTTTGTCAACATTTTATTTCTATAGAACATTTTGTCAAAATTTTATTTTTATGGAAAGTTTTGTCAAAATTTTATTTCTGTAGAAAATTTTGTCAAAATTTTATTTTTATAGAAAATTTTGTCAAAATTTTATTTCTATAGGAAATTTTGTCAAAATTTTATTTCTTTAGAAAATTTTGTCAAAATTTTATTTCTTCAAAATTTTATTTCTATAGAAAATCTTCGTCAAAATTTTATATTTTTATAGAAAATGTTGTCAAAATTTTATTTCTGTAGAAAATTTTGTCAAATTTTTATTTCTATAGAAAATTTTGTCAAAATTTTATTTTTATAGAAAATTTTCGTCAACATTTTATTTTTATAGAAAAGTTTGTCAAAATTTTATTTCAATAGAAAAGTTTGTCAAAATTCGATTTCTTTAGAAAATTTTGCCAAAAATATATTTCTATAGAACATTTTGTCAAAATTTTATTTCTTTAGAAAATTTTGTCAAAATATTATTTCTTTAGAAAATTTTGTTAGAATTTTATTTCTTTAGAAAATTTTGCCAAAATTTTATTTCTATAGAAATTTTTCGTCAAAATTTTATGTCTATAGAAAATTTTCGTCAAAAATGTATTTCTATAGAAAATTTTCGTTAAAATTTTATTTTTATAGAAAATTTTTTCAAAATTTTATTTCTATAAAATTTAAAAAAAAAATTATATCTTTCTACGGTCCAATGATGCCACCAGCCAATAAACCGCGCCAAAATGTGACCTCTTCTGGATGCATTGGTAGATTTTCGCTAAAAAATCGAAAATTCTGGTTATTTACGTACCCATCGAGCCAAAACAGGGCTTCTGCGCTGAATCCCGATATTCGGCCAACTTTCCACGCACGCATTTTTATAATAAAATTCATTAATTTGCAAGCGTTGTTCGTTTGTAAGAGGATTCATGGCTAAATAATAGACCGAATTGCAGATGTTTGAGAGTGAAACAAAGCACGAAATGTGCGTCTGCTGTTTAAACCACACTAATAGAAAAAGTTTCATTATATTAACGAAATGTGTCGTTAAAAGTCAGCCAATGAAACAAATTCGTTAATACAACGAATTTTTTTGGTTAATATAACAAATTTTCTGCAAATCAACGTAACGTTTCGTACTGTTAACGAATATTTTCATTGTATTAATGAAAACGTTTCGTTATATCAATGAAAACTTTTCGTTGGCTGACTTTTAATGAAATTTTCTTTGTGTGCAGTGTTTCGAAAAAGATACTAGCTAAAAATCACTCATTATAAAGCAATCACACTATCCTGCTTGAATTCCATCACGAATAACTGAATGCTGAATGCAATATATCAAAATTGTTTTGTAAGCTTGTAAACAATAAAATGAACTGTTCGCACAAATAAATATTTTTTGTCTTCAATCACGAAATTAATTGATCCAATTAATTTTTATTTGAAATGTCTTCACTCATAGAAATTATAGTATCAATCACCAAAGTCAATTAAAAACTTAATTAATTAAAAAATAATTAATTAATAATTAATTAATTGTTGTGATTGATTTTTGTTTCAATTAAAAAATTTGTTGATCCAATTAAATTTTTAATTGAATATTTCTTTTAAATTCTATTCAAATTTTTATTGAAAACTTTGTGGTCACACTATATATGTAGGACATTTCGCTGCAATTAAATAAATTTTCAGAAAGTGGAAGTAACTATTTGTTCATATTCGTACAGTGCAAATATTGTTTCCCAAATTTCGAAAGTATATATCCTTGAAGCTGAATAAGGTTGTGAGAGTACATTACAGTAGTGATTTTTACCGAGGGTGTATAGTTGATTAAGTGTGACTATGAACCGACTATATGACACCCAAACCATGACTACAGAATTTTCAGAATTCGCGAAATTTGAGAGTAATAATAAAAAAGAAAAAAAAAAACCTTGAGCCACTGTTGCAATAAAAAGTTAAATTTAACATTGAAATCAATTAAATTTGTTTAAGTGTTCTACTGTATACATTCTTATATCGACTACTGTGCATAAACATTTATTTATGTTGATGTTTATTTTTCAAATGTTTGTTTATTCCTCTCATTCACACTCTTTCTCTATCTCTCTGTTGAATGTCCTTCATCCCCTTGACTGCACAGATAAAAAAATGTCAGCTATTGTTGTAGTGCTTCCTCTACAACATTTTGTACAGCTTAAGCGAATGTTAGTGGATTTACATGAGTGTGGGGTATTTTAAATCCACTTAGTAAAGGAAGTCCTTATTTTAAGGATTCTGTTTAGGTTTTCTTTTACAAAAAATGCAAACACAGAAGAATACTTTAAACAATACAAAAAAAAAACGATTTAGACTTTAGGCATGAGCGTTTTCAAGAGTAAAGGGAAAATTTTGAAGAAATATTGTATTAAAAACTATCTTTTAAGAATAACTACACTGACAAAAATATTTACGTGATATTTACGCAATTTACAAAATATTAAGGACAAATTTCTTTAAAATAATGAACATTTTATTAAAATAAAGTTTATAATCTGTGCTTAAAAAAATGTTCTCATTAAATTTAGGACACAAATTTTGGAAATTTGCGCCTCTCTGTTAAAATAGCATATCCTTAAACTAAGGGAAATTTTCCTTAAAGAAAAGAAACACATTTTTGACTTAAAAATATCGTCCTTAAATTCACTGAAATATTCAATCTTTAGATTTAAGATAAAAATGCTTCAAAAAATGGGCTTAGGCTTATTTTGAGGATTTTGCATAGTTGGTTTAAAGTTTTTTTTTTTGATTTAGGAAAATATTTTTTTACACTCAAAAAAAAAGTTTACTTGGATCCAAAGATTTTGACCTTCCTTTAAGGATTTTGGTATTGATTCCGAGCCAAAGATGCGGCTTCTTTAAAATAAAGAATTTTTTTAGGGACCTCTCTGGCTTTAAATCTAGGATCGATAAAATTAAAATTGCATACAGATCTCATTCATCGAATTTTTATTCTCTGTTTGCGATATATTAATAAAGGTATTCATGTACAAACAAATTCCAGTTTCAAAATCCAAATTAAGCCAAGTACTTCAAAGTAAAAACTGTTTTCTTAATGTAAAAAAAAACTTTAAACCAATAAGCCTATATTTGAAGCATTTTTATCTTAAATTTAAAAATTCAATATGTCAGTTGAGTTAAAGTCGATTTCTTTAAATTAAAAATGTTTTTCTTTATCTTAAGGAACATTTGTCGTACTTCAAAGATCAACAACTTCAACAGAGGGACGCAAAATTTCAAGATGTGTGTCCTAAATTTAATGAAAAGAATTTTTGAAGCAAGGATTATAAACTTTCTTTTAATTAAAATGTCATTATTTGAAAGAATTTTGTCTTTAGCATTGCGTAAATTTCGAGTCCTAAAATTGAAGAGGCATGATCTTCCATATTAGGTCAATATTTTTTTCAGTGTACTTTGAAGTATCCGGTAGATATTGAATTTTTAATTTAAAGAAGCCACGTCTTTGGCTCGAAATCATTACCAATATCCTTAAGCGAAAGTCAAAAGTTTTGGATCCAAGTAAATTTTTGTGAGTGTAGGATCCCACAAAAAATTGTATGGGAAAACAACAACACCAAATTTTTATGTTTTTTGGGGAGTAACTTCATTTTATTTTTGGTTACCGTTTACATTATGCAAATAGTCCCAAATATTTCAAATGAAAATAATCCCCATTTTGCTTCGTTTTCAAGTGGAGCCAAAATTAAAATTAGGGCTCATTTTCACTTTTGATTTAAATGACCGTGTGAAAATGAACACTAGATGATAGAAAATATAAAGTTTTAAGAAAAACAAGTATATACGGCCATAAGTTCGGCCAGGCCGAAGCTTATGTACCCTCCTCCACTTCTACTGAAGACTGTCATCCACAATCGAATTACTTGGGTTGCGGTAACACTTGCCGATGGCAAGGTATCTTAAAACTTCCTAACACCGTAATATATACCACATAGTCCATACGTGGTATATATTAAACTAAAAAAGCCGATTAAATACGAATATAATTAAGTTTAAAGTTTATATAGAAATAAAATTTTGACAACATTTTCTATAGAAGTAAAATTTGGAAAAATTTTCTATAGAAATAAAATTTGGAAAAAATTTTCTATAGAAATAAAATTTTGACCAAATTTTCTATAGAAATAACATTTTGACAATGTTTTCTATAAAAATAAAATTTTGGTAGGCTCGAGTGACAACCATGATTATGGATATGGACCAATTTTTGTGTGATTGGGGATCGGCTATATATAATTATGGACCGATATGGATCAATTCTTGCATGATTGTTAGAGACCATATACTAACACCACGTACCAATTTTCAACCGGATCGTCACTCCGGAGGTCAAATCTGGGGATCGGTTTATATGGGGGCTATATATAATTATGGGCCGATGTGGACCAATTTTTGCATGGTCATTAGAGAACATATACCAACACCATGTACCAAATTGCAGCCGGATCGGATTAAATTTGCTCCTCTAAGAGGCTCCGGAGATCAAATCTGGGTATCGGCTTATATGGGGGCTATATATAATTATGGACCAGCGTTGCCAATTTAGCTTTTTTCCCGCTAGATTTGGCTTTTTTTGAAGACGTTTAGCGGGGAAAAAATGCATTTAGCTTTTTTTCTGGCTTTTTTTCATGACCCTTTTAGCTATTTTTGGCTTTTTTATTTTCGACATGTTCCTATTGAAATATGGATAAAACTTCGATTTTATCTAAGCCAGAATACGGGTTTCCACATATTTCAAAGCTCAATTGAAACATTAATAATTATTCCAGTCGTTATGCGGGCATTTTTGCAGCAAATACACCCGGTTGTAAAGTTTTTTTTTAGCATTTGTGAATTTCTCTTATATAAACTGTTTTCCTTGTCCAAAAGCCGATAAAGTCGTTTTGTCCTTATACGAGTAGTTAAGTGATTCAACTTAAAGATGGGTATTTTTCATGAAAGAAGGCTAGGGTCAAATCTAAAAATTTCTTAAAATTAATGAATGTCTTTAAATTTGTGGAGTTTTTTCATTTTGAACACAAACCAAAATAGCGTTAAAAAATAGAAGAGGTTTTTCAATATTTTATTCTACTTAAAGTCGAGTCTGAATTTGGAAATTTAAGTTGTCGTTAGCACGTTTTTAAAGCACTGTGATAGCTCATGAAGAAAAAGGTGAAAAAACGAATAAAGTCAAATTTGACTCGGAATCATTAGTGTACAAAATCTTTGGAACCGAACATAGAAATAATTAAGGAAATAAAGTTTTGAATGTGGTATTATTTTTTTTAACATCAAAAAAGGCAATAAAAAATTCGTAGTGATAGGATCAAAACAAATCTGCTATTTATTAATGGAATGGATTTACATTTACGAAAATTGGACAACAATAGGTTTGTATGGGACATTTTCGAATAAAAGTTATTCAGTATAAACTTGCAAGACAGTTAAAATGGGTTTTATTCTCTTGGGTAAAATTAGGAGAATTTTACACGTTCACGAATTTATGATTAATTCGGTTAAAACGAAATATATTGATATTTTCTAATGCAGTTCTATGTGACATTGTGCAATATATCGCACATTGGACTTGTTGATGATTAACAAGCTGATAATTGCAAGTTTACTGGGAAAAATGTTTTTCCTAGGAAATATAAACGAAGGACGAAAAATTTGTGATAGTAATCAAAATGTATCGAGTTCGCAAACAGACTTAGATTTTCTTACAGTCTCACAGAAATGGAATTAAAATTAATACAATTAAAATAATATGCATTTTAAGTGATATAAAGCCTTCAAGTTTGTTAAATTTCAATCAAAAATGCGACTTTTGATACAAAAAAATTTAGCTTTTTTTCTAGCTATTTTTTTTAATTTTTTAGCTTTTTTTGGCTAGTTTTTTGGACAAATCTAGCGGTTTTTGGTGAAACAATTCTGGCAACGCTGTTATGGACCGATATGGACCAATTTTGGCATGGTTGTTAGAGACAATATATTAACACAACGTACCAAATTTCAATGGGATCGGATGACTTTTGCTCCGCCAAGAGGCTCCGGAGGTCAAATCTGGGGATCGGTTTATATGGGTGCTATATATAATTATGGACCGATGTGGACCAATTTTTGCACAGTTGTTAGATACCATATATTAGCACCATGTACCAAATTTCAGCCGGATCGGATCAAATTTGGTTCTCTTAGAGGCTCCGCAAGCCAAATCGGGGGATAGGTTTATATGGGGCTATACGTAAAAGTGGGCCGATATGGACCAATTTCTGCATGGTCATTAGATAACATATACCAACACCATGTACCAAATTTTAGCCGGATCGGATGAAATTTGCTTCTCTTAGAGGCTCCGCAAGCCAAATCGGGGGATCGGTTTATATGGGGGCTATATGTAATTATGGACCGATATAAACCAATTTCTGCATGGTTGTTAGAGACCATATACTAACACCATGTACCAAATTTCAGCCGGATCGGATGAAATTTGTTTCTCTGAGAGCAATCGCAAGCCAAATTTGGGGGTCCGTTTATATGGGGGCTATAAGTAAAAGTGGACCGATATGGCTCGATTGCAATACCATCCGACCTACATCAATAACAACTACTTGTGCCAAGTTTCAAGTCGATAGCTTGTTTCGTTCGGAAGTTAGCGTGATTTCAACAGACGGACGGACGGACATGCTCAGATCGACTCAGAATTTCACCACGACCCAGAATATATATATACTTTATGGGGTCTTAGAGCAATATTTCGATGTGTTACAAACGGAATGACAAAGTTAATATACCCCCATCCTATGGTGGAGGGTATAAAAATGTTACTCAGTATCTCTTGAGACTCACCTTGGACTCTGTCCATAGGAGAAAGTCTTAAACCCCGAAACGAAGGCTCAAAACTAGTTGCCATTATTGAAAAATTCCACAATGCGAAAAAGGCTCCACTTGAAAAATTCCAGAATGCGAAAATATGGCCCACTTGAAAACGAAGCACAATCCCAAAATGGAAATTGGGGTTTAGTTTCATTTGAAATACTGGGTTTTATTTTCATAATGCAAACAGGCCCAAAAAAGTAAAATGAAGTTGTTCCCAAAAACACATACAAATTTGATGATGTTGTTTTCCATATAATTATTAGAGGTCCTACTTTATTTAGGTTTTGGTGCTAATTTGCATGGGGCCCATATTCATAGCACCTTAGGGTTCATTTTCACACGGTTTTTAAAATCAAAACAAAATGAGCCCTAATTTTATTAAGGAGTCGATTTTCATGCTTCAGTTACATATTGTTGGGGCTCATTTTCATGAGGCGCATATTCATTATGTAGCGTCGCGCCACATTTGTCGCCCTCCCCCTTACATTAGGGTTTTTGTGACTACACGCAAAGAAAAAAAAAACGTTTGGAAAACGTGTACCGAAAACGTTTTTCTTTTGTTAGAGTTTTTTGAATTGCTTCGAAAATTTTAAACTTTTATCACCAAAAAAATTCGTTTGTTACAAAATTTTTATTTTTTCAATAAAAAAAGTTATTTTTGAAATAACAACACAGTCGTTTTATATCAAACACTGTTCTTTTCTGACTTTAGGTCTTTAATAAGACACATTTTACAGTTCAAAATTTAATATAGTACAATGTAATGTTGAACATTTTTTCGGAATCTGCCAAATATATCTGGAATATATGTAAAAAAAACAAAAGCAAAAAAAAAAAAAACTTTGGCCGAAGCAGGGATCGAACCCACGACCCTTGGCATGAGAGTCGGACGTAGCTACCACTGCTCCACGGTGCCAAACTAAATGTTTGTTTCTGTTAAATAAACTTTGTTTATTCCGTTCGTGGGCGCCGCAAGCTATGCTATATAAATATAACGATTCTCCGTCCAGGCGAAAGGTAAAAAAAATTTAAAAATTTATAAAATCGTATAATTTCTTCTACATTGTTGGTATTACAGGAAAAGGTGTTAAGAACTAAAAATCCTCGTGGATGTGAGAAAGATGTGAGGGACAATGCAATTAGCAAGAAAATAATGTTTTTTTTTTGAGCTAGTCTTTATGAAATTGTTTTTACATCCTGGAAAAGATAAACGTTTATCACAAAAAGTATATACTTTTCTTCCAAATACACTTCCTTACAGCGAAAAGCAAATGAGAAACGAACTTTGTTTGTCTAAAATTTCGTTTGGGAGGAAAGAATTATTTTTTTGCGTGTAATTTTCCTGGGACCCATTTTCCTACCTCTCCATCAGTATTGTCTCCATGTATCATAATAACCTGGTTTTTTGTGACTCATTTTCCTGGGACCCATTTCCCTACCTCTCCATCAGTATTTTCTCCATGTATCATAATAACCTGTGTTGCTCATAACCACAATCCTTGTTTACGTGTCGTGTGGTTTACCACAATATCCACAAAAACCATAAACCAAACTCCGATTGAACTTTTCGTAAAATGTTAAAACGATGCTGACCTTTTGTCCATGACCCAATTAAAATCATAAAATCCAAATCCCACCAACTCCCACCCAAACGATGACGCACTTATGTTGTCAAGAACTAACTGACTGACTGAAGGCCCAAACAGCAAACGATAAAACCCCCAACTCAAATGGACATAAAAAGTCAAACATAATGTCTTGGAAAATCCTTTACACAACAAAAAAAAACATTTATTTTACTCGGACCACAAACATTTTTCAAGAGATTAGAAAAAGGTTTAGCAATTCCTTGGGTGAAATGCTCTTTGAATGTTTTGTGACGGCAATACAATCCACCTGTCGTTCTTCAATACAACTTTGTTTGAGATTTACTTGTTTCTATTTTGGATTACAATCAAGTTTTATAGAAGAGAATTGTGGCAAAGTCATGAATAATGGTAAGACACAATGGACAGTGGTTTCATGGCATTTGAGTATACAAATTCCAACTAACGGTCCGTTTTCATGTATCTCCATTAGGCTTTAACTGTCAGTTAACATAAAGTAAATTGGCGACTTCGAGAATAAGGAAATTCTTCTCTAAAACCCATACCCAGACCGAAGCAATGCTAAACGATGTGCGAAATGGAATGGTATCAATAGAGTGTCGGATAGGACTCTTGACTACTACTTATTTTCGCCGATGTGTATCGGGCCGGGAGGAGACGCTAATAAAAACGGAAGTCATAGCCAGGACATTATCATAACAAATGAAATGATCAAAGGGGCTATAAAAAGATTCTTACCACTTAAGTCGTAATGGATCCGATGGGTATTTCCGTCACTTCTCCAAAGAGAGATGGACCAGAGAGATTCTCCATTTATACGGAATGCCTTAGATTAGAATATACTCTAAAATCCTGGCGGGAGGCAAGGGTAGGTTAGGTTAGGTTAGGTGGCAGCCCGATGTATCAGGCTCACTTAGACCATTCAGTCCATTGTGATACCACATTGGTGAACTTCTCTCTTATCACTGAGTGCTGCCCGATTCCATGTTAAGCTCAATGACAAGGACCTCCTTTTTATAGCAGTGAAACCACTTAGAGAAGTTTTGAAACCCTTAGAAATGTCACCAGCATTACTGAGGTGGGATAATCCACCGCTGAAAAACTTTTTGGTGTTCGATCGAAGCAGGAATCGAACCCACGACCTTGTGTATGCAAGGCGAGCATGCTTACCATTGCACCACGGTGGCAAGGGTAACAACTATACACCATCTACTGGGGATTCTAGCTAAGGGGGGATTTGAACCCGTCGGTAGCGCAGACTACGTTATAATGTTTTTAAAGGAACGGATCCGAACAGACTCTGCAGGAGGGCATAAAGCGTACTGAGAATGACATGTGACTGGGCAAGACCCAGGGGCCTGAATGTTAACTCGGAGAAGACGGAATTTGGCCTATTCACTAGAAGTACTAAAATTGTTCCATATACCGAACCGAGCTTTTTGGACAAGACAATATCAATGTCTGATAAAATAAAGTACATAGGAAAAACCTTATGGTGATTTCGATTGGGAGAAAAGGTGCAACATTCTCGAAATTGATTGCAAAATATGAAAGACACTGTCATAGCTTCTGGGTCCTGTATTCCTCACAATATTATGAATTAGTAATAACTTTGAAATGGCACTATCATTTGGGCGAAAATATAATGGAGAAAAAAGTAGTGTAACACCAATGCAACATATTTTTTCGAAACGAAAACGCCCTTAGACAGGAAACTGAATTGAAAGTGAGGATTGAGAAAGTCTACAGATGTTGGACACTGTGCAAAAGAACGATCGGCTATAAATGGGGCCTGAATTCAAAGGTGACGCACTGTATATAAACGAGTGTAATTTCGCCAATGTTGACCTATGGGTTGACAATCAATGGAGAGAAAGTGGGTCCACGGGCATGATATCTTGGCATAATTGAGACAATGAACCACAGCTTTGGACGTAAGACCAATAGAGGTTCAGATCAAAAGCGTAGTTGGTACAAATGCAAAGCGATTGAAGATGTTGAGAGAATAGTCGAAAACACGAGCGTCAAGTGTTAAAAGGGGAGACTATGGGTGAAATGGAGGATATCGCAATAACCCATGATCAAATACCAGCTAGCCAGGGCTGCGGAATGTGATATTCTGGCGCCAGTAAGATGGCCCTGGGAGAACGACACCACAGTCACGGGACGGGACTGGGCGTATATGTGGAAGACCCACATATACTGTGTTTGAATTTCTCATACATCATTTCATCCTAAGCAATCTCACAGACCTCTTTTTATTCATTTTTGGTCCTTCGAACCTTGTAAAAGTAAGAATGAACCAGCGAATCTTGTTCTACGTCAAATATTAGAACGAAGAAGAAAAAACAGTGGAAAAACGAGAGCGCAAAAGTTAAAATAGGATCAACGAGAATATAACAAAGAAGGTAGCGAAGAAGATAACGAAGACTAAAACGAAGAGGAGAACTACGACGAAGCGAGAAGAAAGACACGAAAAGTTTAAGAGGGATAAAAACAGTACGAGAGATCGAGGAAAAGTAACTGAGAGTGGAGCGATAACAAATACATCTGAAGGAGGAGGTTACCGTGTGCAGATGATACCAGTCACGATTTAAACGGTTAAGGAGCTATGGAGTAATGATATAGCACTAAGAAAGAAAGGTGAAACACAGAAAAACAACGAATATTGCGGCTTGAGGGCGTTCGCTAACACACAGGAACTAAAGGAAGAATTACTTATGCTGTTATTAAAGATGCCCCTCAGCAAGCTGTGCCAGTAGTAAGATGTGAACCACCGTGGTGCAATGGTTAGCATGCCCGCCTTGCATACACAAAGTCGTGGGTTCGATTTCTGCTTCGAGCGAACACCAAAAAGTTTTTCAGCGGTGGATTATCCCACCTCAGTAATGCTGGGTGATATTTCTGAGGGTTTCAAAGCTTCTCTAAGTGGTTTCACTGCAATGTGGAACGCCGTTCGGACTCGGCTATAAAAAGGAGGTCCCTTGTCATTGAGCTTAACATGGAATCGGGCAGCACTCAGTGATAAGAGAGAAGTTAACCAATGTGATATCACAATGAACTGAATAGTCTAAAGGGTGATACGGTCAAAATTTGGTCAAGGGAAAACGCGTGTAAATCGGTGAAATCGTTTATTTAAAAAATCAAATTAAATTTCTTTTTCAAGTTCAATTAGTATAAAATTCAGGAAAAATATTCAGTTAGGCTTTCGCTTTTCCAAATCCGAATTGCCGGGCCTCACGCTTGACACCAACCATCAGATTTTGTACAGCCACCTTCTTCGCCGCAGAAAGCCGGTTTGCCTTGAACTGCTGCTCGTCCTTAGCAGTTTTTTGGTCTTCTTTAGGTTCCCCTTGACAATAGCCCAGTATTTCTCAATTGGGAGGAGCTCTGGCGTGTTGGGAGGGTTCTTGTCCTTGGGAACCACCTGCACGTTGTTGGCGGCGTACTACTCCATGGCCTTTTTACCGTAATGGCAAATCCGGCCAAAACAGTACGGAACAACCGTGTTTCTTCAGAAAAGGTAGCAGACGTTTATTCAAACACTCTTTCACGTAAATTTCTTGGTTGACAGTCTCGGAAGCTATGAAAATGCTGCTTTTCAAGCCATAGGTACAGATGGCTTGCCAAACCAGATATTTCTTTGCGAACTTTGACAGTTTTATGTGCTTGAAAATATCTGCTAAGGTAGAGAAGTTAACCAATGTGGTATCACAATGGACTGAATAGTCTAAGTGAGGCTGATACATCGGGCTGCCCCCTAACCTAACCTAACACACAGGGACTAAAGGAAGAAATACTTATGCTGTTCTTAAAGATGCCCGTCAGCAAGCTGTGCCGGTAGGAAGATGTGATGCAACAGAACATAACTCAAAGAAGAATATGATACTGTTATAGATGACACAGCATATCTTCCACCCACTTACCCTAAAAGATTCTTAGAGGACGCTGCACATTGCACTTTGGGGCCGCTCAGAACGTTTGAATTTCTCAAACACCGTTTATCCTAAGCAAACACATGTTGCTATCAACGGTCGCAAGGAGACGAAAATATTATGGGGTGACCCAGATAAGAAAATGATTGGAGAACTACTCAAAGAGAGTAGGACGACAGTCAGGAGGATCATGCGAAAAATCACCAGGCAACTAGATTTGAGAGCACATCAGAGGAAGGTGCACGTAGTCTGCCTTCACTATGCAAAGTGTTAACTATATCGCTGATGGAATGATTCGGGAACTGGCTAAGCCGGCAAACAGGTTCTGGAAACAAATTAGGGAATTCATTGGAGACACAGAGTTCCAGCAATGAAAGAGGGGTACCAAGGAAAGAAAAAGTTATAGCGCGCAACAAGCCGAATTGGAATCTCAGAAATATCGAAAAAGCTTAACGGAAAGTTCCAGTTGAATGGTTGAACAAAAGACCAAGTTGCTTGTAATTGAAGGGTAGTTCGCGCTCTCTGCAGTAAAATTGTAAAACGAACTCCAAATGGTTGAACTATTTGTTAGTAGCTAAACTGCAGATCGAAGTTTTGAACGGTATAAGTGTTGGTATTCTCTGGTTTTCGGAATTGGGTTGAATGGCCGACAAATCATCACATGCTGAACGAAAGTGGCTCTGCGGCAATTTGGCAGAGAATGAAGCCGACCCATTTTTGTCGGCGGCGGCTGACACTAAATTTTTGCCTCCGATATAAATTTGTCCATTCGGCGGTGGACAATTATCCATTATAAAATCAATTGGAAGTTATACGAATGGTATTGAGACTAGTTGTACAACCAAATTTACAATCAAATTTACATTGAAATCAAATTTTCTGAGCAAATGTTTTTGCAAAGTTATTATAGCAGCGTGAAATTGATTGATTGTGGGTGGAAGGTTCAACATTTTGGAATAAAATACGAAAATTAGTAATACATTTTTCTGATTGAAATCGATATTTTTGATTAATTGACGGCTAAATTTGAGTCGAGATGAGTCGACATATTCGGCGGCGGCGTCGACTGGTAAAAATCGTCGGCGGCGACTGAAATCAGCGGCGCGACTAGGCGGCTTCATTCTCTGCAATTTGGTCCAATCCCGCAGCGAGATGATGATCGAATCTTTGGAAGTTTTTTGTACAAACATAACTCTTCAAAATACCCTAGACGCAACAATCCTACGGATTGAGACCCGGGGATTTTGGTCGATATTGTGTGGTAGAAATGAAGTCAGTAACCTCCGTTGTAAGTCATTATTGGTTAACGCGTACCGAATGCGATGGTGCTGAGTCCTGTTGAAATATCCATGGTCTGCGACCGAAATGTTTGTCTGTCCAGTGCTTCATAAGGTCTTTATGAAATTTTCCCGATAATATTCGGCATTTATTTTGATTCCAGAAGCGGCAAGTGACCACTTGCCGTTACGGCTTCCCTCATCATTACACTCATAGAAAAAATCATGCACGGGGTGCTCATTTCAAAACGATTCGTTCATGAAAGTGAATCAACACACATTTGGTGTCAAACTGACAACAGGCGGTGTCAATCTGACAACGATAAAATGATACCATGCGTTGTCAAAACAACAATCAGCGTTTATGATCTGAAAACTTTATGGTTACGACTTTATAAACAAAATTAAAAAAAGATTTCCGCTAGCGTGACTCGATCCTGTGTTTTCTGCACCATATGCGTTAACAGTCGCCTTAGCACATTGCACCACCGAGGGAGTTGCCATAATAACGTCTAACGATTATTTTAAGACTTTTCATGGCCAAAGAAAAACGAACGCCGGTCATGAAATCGTGAACTCCCGTGGACGAAATAGTGAACATTCCAAATATTTGACCAAAATGAGAGTCAAACATTTTTCCAGAACAATTATCCAAACATCTGGATACGGTTTTTGGAAAATAACCCTGCCATGATGTTATATATCCAATATGAGCTCATAATGTTTGCTGGTTTTCCTATGGCGACGGATTCTTTTTCGATTTCTGTCAAATATTTGCCCAGTGTGACCCTGGCATAAGGAAAGTCTAAAGTCGGGCGGGGCCGACTATATTATATCCTGCACCACTTTGTAGATCTAAATTTTCGATACCATACCACATCCGTCAAATGTGTTGGGGGCTATATATAAAAGTTTGTCCCAAATACATACATTTCAATATCACTCGATGTGGACAGAATTTGATAGACTTCTGCAAAATCTATAGACTCAAAATTTAAGTCGGCTAATGCACTAGGGTGGAACACAATGTTAGTAAAAAAAATATGAGAAACATTTAAATCTGAAGCAATTTTAGGGAAAAGTTTATTTATGATTTATCGCTCGATATATATGTATTAGAAGTTTAGGAAAATTTGAGTCATTTTTACAACTTTTGGACTAAGCAGTGGCGATTTTACAAGGAAAATGTTGGTATTTTGACCATTTTTTTCGAAATCAGAAAAGCATATATATGGGAGCTATATCTAAATGTGAACCGATTTCAACCAAATTTGGCACACATAGCAACAATGCTAATTCTACTCCCTGTGCAAAATTTCAACTAAATCGGAGTTAAAAATTGGCCTCTGTGGGCAAATGTGTGTAAATCGGGCGAAAGCTATATATGGGAGCTATATCTAAATGTGAACCGATTTCAACCAAATTTGGCATGCATAGCTACAATGCTAATTCTACTCCCTGTGCAAAATTTCAACTAAATTGGGATAAAACTCTGGCTTCTGGGACCGTATTAGTCCATATCGGGCGAAAGATATATATGGGAGCTTTATCTAAATCTGAACCGATTTCAATAAAATTTGGCACACTTGACTATAGTACTAATTGTTCTTCTTGTACAAAATTTTAACAAAATTAGGGTAAAACTCTGGCTTCTGGGGCCATATAAGTCCATATCGGGCGAAATATATATATGGGAGCTATATCTAAATCTGAACCGATTTCTTCCAAAATCAATAGGGATCTATTCTGAGGCAAAACACATACTTGTGCCAAATGTGAAGTCGATTGGACTAAAACTGCGACCTAGACTTTGATTACAAAAATGTGTTCACAGACAGACGGACAGACGGACATCGCTATATCGCCTCAAGAGCCCACCCTGAGCATTTTTGCCAAAGACACCATGTGTCTATCTCGTCTCCTTCTGGGTGTTGCAAACATATGCACTAACTTATAATACCCAGTTCCACAGTGTGGAGCAGGGTATAAAAAACATGCCCGGTTCCAAAGATTTTGTCTTTACTTTAAAAATTTTGGTATTGATTCCGAGCCAAAGAAGCGGAGAATACAAGTAAAGAAACTTTTAAGACACAATTCTCTTTTAAACTTGGGTTTTGTGTACTTGCTTCTAGGGAGCAAATTTTAATTTTTCGCCTTTTCAGCTTTTTTTCTTCGTATGCTATCAAAGTCCTTTAAAAACGAGTTAACGACAACTTTATTTTCCAAATTAAGACTTGACTTCCAGTAGAAGTTATGATATGTTTCAAGTAATAAACGTCTTTAAAATGAAGTGTTGAAATATATGTCCTATATTTGAACGATTTTTTGCGTTGTAGTCAAGATGCAAAAAGGCAACAAATTTACAGACAATTTCATTAAATGTAAAGAATTTTTCTTATTAAAGTCAAGTTGACCTTAGCCCAAAAATTTTTTCTTTCATGTTATGATACCCATTTTTAAGTGAAATCACTTAATTATAAGGATAATACGACTTCATTGAAAAGTTTATCGACTTTTGGACAAGGAAAAAAACTTTATGGTAGAGAATTGCGTCTTCCGTGCTAAGCAAAATTTGCATTCGTATTTTAAAGACATGAAATCTTTGACCTCACGACAATATTTTTTTTTAGTGCGTTTTGATTTTTTGTGAACGTTTCCGTTTCATTTTGTCACCGTCCGTTCACGACTATGGAACGTAATTTTTTCTATTAGTGTACCATCAACGGAGGTTGAGTTCCGGTAGGTAATCGAAGGTGTCCAATTGCAAATTCGGTAACTGGCAAAAAATTGTGCAAGCACAATTCAAAGTTGGTTAATGCAAGTTATCCTTTCCAATAAAATAAAATTTTGAAATACCATTGGAAAATTTTGGGAGGGGGGTGTATAACATAAGTTCATGACCTAAACACTTTCATCGTAAATTTGATTCATTTTGTTTCATTTACTTCTGTCATAATCTGTAAATTATGCAAAAATTCAATCACTGTGCCATGGGTACATGATAAGATTGTTGAGCAAACATCGACCAGGGGAGAGGGCTTAATGCTGGAATGTTAAAATGACTGAATACACTTTCCATTTCGTTTAATTACGTGAAAAACTCCCTGGGTGTAGTAATTGAGGGGAATGATAAAGCAACAGCAACAACAACACCAACAGTAATTCTTAATGATTTCCGTTGGCATCGCTTCATTTTCACCACAAAGACGTGCCTGTGCTCTTTTACTGCTTGAGAGGTAATGCATTGGTGTCCTTGTGATACTCACCCAGGCTACTATCACGAATAACAGCTGTTGTTAGCTTGTGTGTGTTCAGCTGTTTTGTCTTCCTTGTGGGTTTGTTTAATTATTCTCACTTTTGAGTATCCCCTCTCAAACACTCTCTCTCTTTCTTTCGCTCTATAACACTCATTCACAGTACCTACTTACTGACTAACGGTTTTGTCAATCTCACTCCCCCATTGGCGTTTTCGGAGGCGCATAATGTTCTTCTTGAATGTTTCATTGCCCCATTTCCCAGTTGACATGGCTTTCTGATGTGGGTGGCCTTATTTCCTCTTTCTTTATGTATATGCGTGTGTTTAAGGGAGCTTCCATTTAAGATGAAATGTTTAATGGTTTGCGTGTGTCTGTTGTGTAGCTGGTTGGTATGTTAGTTCTTTATTTTAAATGACGGTACTGTTAAACACATTGAGTTAGGTATTGGGCTAAATAATACAATTGGGGCCGTTGAGGTGTCGGAGTATTTGGTCCTTCGAGGATGAATGAAAATCGTTTAAAATTATTGCAGATTGTGTCGTGTATGTGCATGTCTGTTAACGTGTATACATTTGTGTACTTATTTAATAGTGTTTTACAATACATGAGTGAGAGTATTAGGAAACGTGTTTGTATATTCAATCACCAGTCGTACAAGTTTTGGGGACTATTATACATGGTTCTATATCCAATGGATTACAATGGGTATGTAGTCTATGGTTCTTGAATTGCTACCGTTTAATTTATTATGAATGAAAAATATATGTTGCTAATGCTCTAATGATGTTTCTTATTGAATTTGCTTCAATCTCGAAAATTATAGTATTAATTAAAGAAGTAATTAGCTGTAAGTTGGGCGAGGCCAAAACTTATGTACTCTCCACAATGGACTGCGTAGAAAGGTCGACTAATGACATGGTTTTATTGCTTGGTTTGCGGCAAAATTTGCCGATGGCAAGGCATTTTAAAGCTTCTCAATATAGTCTTCTAAATTGTAAGTTAGTCCATATGGGGCAGATTAAATACCTATATAATATATATAGCATATACAGTAATCCCTCGATTTACGTCGTGATTAGTTCTGGAATTTGACGACGTTAATCGAAACAACGTAAACCGAATTAAAAATTGGGTGGTTAAATTGTAAGGGCCGATGTTTAATGTGAACCACACCTAAACACCTACATTTCTCTATTTCAGACTTACTCAATTTGAACCATGGAGAGATACACAACCCAACAACGTTCCAATGGTTCCAAGAAATGGCAACAGTGGATGATCAATTTTCGAAGAAAGTCAACTTCAGTGATGAGGCACATTTTCACCTCAGTGGATTCGTCAATAAACAGAATTGCCGCATTTGGGCAAATGAGAATCCAAGAGTGATTGTCGAAAAACCAATGCACCCACAAAGAGGCTGGCGGCATCATCGGGCCGTATTTTTTCCAAAATGAGGCTGGCCAGGCAGTTACTGTGAATGGTGTTCGCTATCGTGAGATGATATCGAACTTTTTATGGCCCGAATTGGAAGAGATGGATGTAGTCGATATGTGGTTTCAACAGGACGGTGCCACTTGCCACACAGCTAACGAAACAATGGCTCTTTTGCGCAACAAATTCAATGGCCGTGTTATCTCACGTAATGGCGATGTCAATTGGCCGCCAAGATCATGTGATTTGACACCGTTGGACTTTTTGCTTTGGGGTTATTTGAAAGAAAAGGTGTACGTCGATAAGCCAGCAACAATTCAAGAGCTAAAGGATGAGATAATTCGGGACCTTAACGGTATAGAACCTCCATTATGCCTCAGCGTCATCGAAAATTTGGACCATCGGATGAAGGTGTGCCACCGACCAATTGGCCGATATTTTGTTCCGTACATAATTGAGTAATACCAATATATCATAATAAAATAAAATTACAATAATTTCCTAAATAGTTTGTGTTTTATTCAAAATCAACATCGGCACTTGAAATTTTAACCACCCTTTACTTTATGTGGTCTGAGGCGAATATTTTGATGTGTTATAGAATGAATGACAATGTTAATATACCCCCATCTTATGGTAAAAGAAAACAAGGACCGGCACAACAACAGACTCGGTAGAATCAAAATACTGACCCCACTTCGTTAAAATTTTGCAAAAAAGTTAATTGTGGGGCCCATATCTCGGTTTTACAAGTTCTATCCAGCAAAGAAAAAATCATCAAAATCGGTTCATAATTGCGGATTTGACAGCCAAAACAAAATCAGATACCCCCGAGGTGACAAATTTCAACGCCTATAGGTCAACCCGTAGACCTACTAGGGACTCACAAATTTGCCAACTTAGAGGAAAACACCTTAGCTTATACACAATGAAAAATTATGTTGATATCTTTATCCGTTCAAAAGTTGCAGAATTATTTCTAAAAAAAAGCAATTTGGAACCACTGTGTGATGAAGGGTATAAAAATGTACTTGAATAAAAAAATTAATTGATTTCCTCCGCAATTTTAATTAAGTTTTTAATCGATTCAATTAAAATTTAATTATTATTGCAAAATTTTTCAATTTATTTATTTTTATTTCACATTTAAATGAAATATTTTTTTAATTTAATAGGATCTAGAATTAAGAAATTTTTAAAGGATATATTTATTTAATTAAATTAATTAAAATGTTAATTGGGATAATGAATAATTCAATTAAAAACATGAACATTTTCAATAATTTTATTAACAGTATTTTTTAATTTAATTAAAAAGTTAATAGTTTTAGTTTTTTGATTGATTATTTTTATACCCTTCACCACTAGTGTGGTACAGGGTATAATAAGTTTGTGCATTCAAGGCCGTATTCAGGGGGGGGATGAAGGGGATCATACCCCCCCCCCCCCGAAATGAATGAATATTTTTATATAAATAAATATATATTTTTAGCTGCATAGAAAAATCTTATCGAAGATGTTGAAGAAAAGCTGGAGGTTTTATTTTGAAAAACGCTTACCTATAAAACTTGCACAAATCATAGAATACTAGTTGAAAAGCCCGTCAAACGACGGTCGAAAAAAACAAATTGTTTTTCTTCTCGCACCACAAATTTCATTTTTGGAAAATGTATTTCTGCTTTTTATGTGTGTTTGTTGTTCTTTTTGTGAACATGACTCGCTTTGTTTGGCCATAGAACAACAGCGAAACAGCCAAACACACGTGTGTAAATGAAATGGAGCAAAACCTGCGAAAAGAACCTGCCTAATTTAGCGATGGAAGCAATAAAGAGATATTTCCAAACGTGCATATTTTAAAAATTTTGGTCACTTTGCCAGTTACTCAGGGATGGAAAATACAATTTTTAAGAATGTACCAAAAAGGTATTTTTTGATCGGAAAGGTACTTGTTACTAAATTTCAACATAAATTTCACTTGAATATTATTGTCAAGAGACTGAATTTTAAAGAAAATAAAATTTTTACAAAATTTTCAATTGAAATAAAATGTTGACAAAATTTTCTATAAAAATAAAATTTTGCAAAAATTCTATATAGAAATAAAATGTTGACAACATTTTCTACCGAAATAAAAAATCGATAATATAGAATCGCATTCTTTTTTCGACTAAAACATTCTTGAAGTTCAATAAAATCCTGTTTTTGACTATGTCTTTTACAAAATCGAGATTTTCTTCCCACATGAACATGTCTGTTTTGCCATATTTGTAAAAGACTATTAGCAAATAAGGTTGATAAAGACTTTCTCAAAATATTAAAATATTTTGTCAAAGCTATTGTACCATAAATCTGATATCGACTCAAAAATGTCTACACAAAAGGTACTAAATCATTCGCGGGGGTACTACGTTACTGACCGGGGTGAAAAAGTTTTGAAAAAAGTACTATAGTACTGCATTTTCCATCCCTGCAGTTACTACGTGCTCATCCGAACGTTCATTTTCAACAATGAAGAGATTCATGGCTGAACAAGAAGGTTAAATCATGGGGCCATATGATTACAATTTTTTTATTTCGACCAAATTTTAAGATGTCAAAATCATATGTTTATGGTGATTGCAGCTCTCCAAATGACACTGCATAGCAAATGCATCTCAAACAAACTCGCGCATTCATAGCTGGAGAATTGTTCAAAGATGACTTGAGTATCTTGATAACATATTCCAGACCCAAAATACCACGCACATCAGTTTTTAAACTGCATCATAAACTGTTTTTGTTAATAGATGGCGAATATCCATTTGACTGACTTCCATTATTAACTTTGGTCTCATATCGGCGTTCCTCGGATGAATTATCCACTTCACAATAACTCATAGGTGACGCAATTAAATTTGAACCTTTATTTTTCTCTGGATTTGAATTATTTTTTCAGGACAATTGAAAGAATAAATAATTGCCACTTTTACCAATGACATACGATTTTTTATCAGCTGATTTTGACTTTTTAAAATTGTAAACAACATATTGAAATTTGTTGTTTTTGTTATCGTGATTCAACCTCCTTATTCAGCCATGGAAGAGATTAAAGACGTATCTTAGAAATTCGACTAGCGAGAGTAGACTCAAAGGATTGGCATTAATGTCGGTTCATCGCCGAATAAATGTGCCGACTGAAGAAGTCATTGATTTATTTGCTGCCCAAAAAGCCCGTCGGTTCAATTTAATATTATAAAAATATTGTATACATACCTATGCATAATTAAAAATTTCTACACATGAGATTATATGAATATTTTTTTTTTAAGTTGAACCCCCCCCCCCCCCCCCCCCGAATTAAAATCCTGGCTACGGCCTTGTGTGCATTTGTATGTAACGCCAAGAAATAATAGTCATAGATCCATCTTTTAGTATACCGATCGGCTTAGAATTAAATTCTGAGTCGATTTAGCGATGTCCGTCTGTCTGTCTGTCCGTCCGTCTGTCTGTATATGTAATTTTGTGCACAAAGTACAGCTCGCAATTTAAGTCCGATCGTCCTCAATTTTGGCATGGGGTCTTTTTTCGGGTCAAAGACAATCCCTGATTTGATTCAAAATTTGCACAAAGTGTACGTTTATTAATATGGTTAACTGTGCCAAATTTGGTTGAAATCGGTTCAGATTTAGATATAGCTCCCATATATACCTTTGGTCCGATTTGCACTTATATGCCCTCTAAAGCCAGAATTTTACCCTGATTTGCTTAAAATTTTCCAAAAGGAGTGCGTTTAATAGTATGGTTAACTGTGCCAAATTTGTTTGAACTCGGTTCAGATTTAAATATAGCTCCCATATATATATTTTGTCCGATTTGCACAAAAGCCAGAGCTGAAGCCTGATTTGCTTCAAATTTTGTATATATACGCCAGAGTTGAGTAGAATATTTCATATATTAGACCCATTTTCAATGGGAGTTTCCTTCAGTTGACTCGATAGTTTCCACAGAGAATATATTTAATTTGCTTTTTGATCTAATTGGTTCAGATTTCGTAGTCACACTGTAATACCACACTTTCCACAAAACGGTCGAGTTTTAAATAAACTAGGCCGAATAATATATCCACCCACAATTGACCACATATAATGCCGAGATTTAAACAATATCCTTGTGAAAGCGCCACTGTAGCAAAAATTTTAAATATTACTTAAATTTTCCTTTATCTCCAATACGTATTTCTCGCTCGATAAATCGTAAATATTATTTCGTACAATTGCATTAAAATTGCTCTAGCTTTATATTTCCCATATTTTGTAACTAACATTGTGTTTCATCCCAGGGTGTCAGCCGATTTAAATTTTAATTCTAGAGATTTTATAGAAGTACAAAAAATTGTCTCCATATTGTATATAAATTATATAAATATTTCTAATAAAAGCCTTCATAATAACTCCCAACAAATTTGAACGATTTGAAATGGTAACACAAATTATTGGTCTACATAGTGGTGAAGGGTATAATATAGTCGGCCCCGCCCGACTTTAGACTTTACTTACTTGTTTAAACATACATTTTAATTGGAAATATTTAGGTGCAATTTTCTTTTTTTATGAGTGACTTTGCCCGCATAACGTTTACAGTTTTTTCGTTCGTAATCGTAAATTAAATTGAGCGTCTCGAAACTCGTTGGAGTTAACGATAGTCGCTAACACATCTATGTAGCGTAAGAACAAATTTTCTATTCTCTCCATAATTAAAATTTCACTCACGTACCCAAATCTTGTCATTATGTGAATATACATTTAAAATTTTTAAATTTATCATACATTTAAAATTATCTGGTTTAAGGACAATAAGACCAAAATCTTTAATGTTTGTAAAAATATCTAAGCAATTTATTTTAAGTCCAATGTTTAAGTCCTTTGTAGTTTCACTTCACAATCTCATTTTATTTTATGGTTGGACCATTTTGCTTATAGCCATACATCAATCACTTGCCTTTTTTCCCATTATCAATGGAAATACAAATGACATTTGTGTTACAGCAGTGGAAAATAAATAAAAAAAACATTTACAGATATCTAGTGGAGAAGAAGAAAATAAGAGATAGCTAACAAGTAAGTGTGAGATGGTGTAGTGGTAAATGTGTGTTTGTCCATCCATAAAATATCCTTGCAGTGTGTGGGTAGTTGTGATTTCAGTAAGAAAATTAAATGATAACGACGTTGGACGTTTCTACATGAAATTCCATTTTACCCACTATCATAAGATTTTCTCGTTGCCTGTTGGCATTAAAAACAAGTACAACAGGTCTCCTGTGCAGGGTGGACGATGTGTAATGCAACAAAGTAAAGCGCAATTTTTTTTATTTTTTTTTGTGTGACGGCTATGCCATCACATGATACACGAAACTGGCTCTGCGGCATTTTGGCTAACTTGAGATGATCGACACTATGGTATTTTTTAGTGAAAACCTTTGTCTCCAAAATTCCCAGGAGATTTTGGTAGCCATACAAAAGAAAAAAAATCGTTTGGAAAACGTTTTTCTTTTGTTATAGTTTTTTGAATTTCTTCGAAAATTTAAAAAATTTTTTGTTACAAAATTTTTATTTCTGCAATAAAAAAATCGTCTTTTAATCCAAAAACACAGTCCATTTTGTTTATATCAAGCACTGTTCTTTTTCTGACTTTGAGTCTTTAATAAGACACATTTTGAAGTTTCACAATAAACATTCCGAACATTTCTGGAATATATTTAAAAAGAATTTTTTGGTATTCGAACGAAGAAGCGGTTGAATCCAGGACCCTTTGTATGCCAGGCGGATATTCTAACCATTGCTCCTCGGTAGGTAACAAAAGGTATGTTTTTGTTAAAAAATAGTTTCTTTACATCGGCTTGTGAGCGCCGAAAACTATGCTTTATAAATATGCTTGACTGTTTGCTTAATTGTCTGTCTATGACAGACGTGTATTGTATGTTGGCTTACAAAATGTATGGTCCGCGTTTCGATTCTCCGTCCAAGCGAAAGGTAAAATTTTAAAATAGGCTATTATACACTACCACTCTGGAATTTCATCACGAATAACTGAAATGAATAGAATATAATGAACTGACACTGTCACAAAATCTGTCAGCTATCAGACCAGCGGTTTATAAATGATAGCAACCAAAAATTGATTACAATACATAGCCACCCTGTAGACCCAAATTCAAAATTGCCATGCTGGATTTCCCTACACAAAAAAAAAACGAAAATATCACCAAAAATAAAAAAAAAAAAATAAAAAAAAATTTTTCAATTAAAGTTTTAAATGAGTTTGAAAAAATATTCAATTAAAAATTTAATTGACTCGAATTTTTTTTTTAAATTAAAATTAATTGGATCAATTAATTTCGTGATTGAATCTGAAAAAAAAATCGTGATTGAAGACATTTCAATTAAAAAAAAATTAATTTGACCAATTAACTTTGTGATTGAATCAGAAGAATTTTTTTTTTCGTGTGTGCACCAACTCACACAAGAAACAGGTTTGAACGATTTTAACGTTATAATTTAATGATCACTCAGGCCTCTTAATTGTTGCAAAAAACTATGTGTTTGGTTTTTAGTATTCGGGTCCATAGACATTATAATACATAACATATAGATGAGCCATGGGTGTCAAACTATGTTTGACCGTTCCAAAGATTAAGAATAAACGATAAAAATAAGGACACGCTTACATTCTCTTTCGTTTTCCTTTTTGTAGTTTGCCAATTTTACACAAAATTAGAACGTTTATGATGCACCAGAGGATTTATAATAAATTAATATATTAAAAGTTCATATTTGAATAAAAAATTGTGACCAAAACCGCGAAAATACGAAATTTAATTTTGAGCAGCATTGCTCTTTACGAACAACACAAAAGCAACTGTACGAAAATTAATGTTGGGGACTGACTCTTTACGAAAAAATTAAAGCGAAATGTCAGAAAATTAATTTTTGAAACAGACACATTTTTTTAAAGAGAATACTGGATCTATGTATTATGATATATATGTTCGGGTCGACAAAAAATACCAGGATTGCCTTTTATATTTTGGGATTTTGAGCGGTTGAAAAATTGTGTGGGGCACAAAGCAAATTTTTTACGCCCTCCACCATAGGATGGGGAGTATATTAACTTTGTCATTCCATTCCGTTTGTAAAACATCGAATATCAGGCTAACTTCCGAACAAAACAAGCTATCGACTTGAATCTTGACACAAGTAGTTGTTATTAATGTAGGTCGGATGGTATTGCAAATGGGCCATATGGGACTTCTTTTACGTATAGCCCCCATAAAACCGACGCTCAGATTTGGCTTGCGGAGCCTCTTGGAGGAGCAAATTTCATCCGATGCGGTTGAAATTTGGTACATGGTGTTAGTATATGCTCTCTCACAACCATGCAAAAATTGGTCCATATCGGTCCATAATTATATATAGCCCCCATATAAACCGATCCACAGATTTGGCTTGCGGAGCCCCTAATAGAAGCAAATTTCACCCGATCCGGCTGAGATTTGGTACATGGTGTTAGTATATAGTCTTTAACATACATGCAAAAATTGGTCCACATCGGTTCATAATTATGTATATCCCCCACATAAACCAATCCCCAGATTTGGCTTGCGGAGCCCCTATGAGAAGCAAATTTCACCCGATCCGGCTGAGATTTGGTACATGGTGTTGGTATATGGTCTTTAACAAACATGTGAAAATTGGTCCACATCGGTCCAAAAATATATATATCCCCCATATAAACCGATCCCCCGATTTGGCTTGCAGAGCCTCATGGATGAGCAAAATTCATCCGATTCGGTTGAAATTTGGTATATATACAGGAATTGCTCCATATCGGTCCATAATTATATGCAGCCCCCATATAAACACATCCCCACATTTGACCTTCGGAGCCCCTTGAAAGAGCAGAATTCACCCTATCCGCTTGAAATTTGGTACGTGGTGTTAGTATATTGTCTCTAACAAACATGCAAAAATTGGTCCATACCGGTCTTAAACCGATCCCCATATTTGACCACCGGAGGAGCAAAATTCATTCCGGTTGAAATTTGGTACATTGCGCTAATATATGGACTCTAACAACCAAGCCAAAATTGGTTCATATCGGTCTATAGTTATATATAGCCGATCCCAAAAGATAATCTTCCAGAATTTCATTTCTATAGAAAATTTTGTCAAAATTTTTTTACTATAGAAAATTTTGTCAACATTTTTTACTATAGAAAATTTTGTCAAAATTTTATTACTATAGAAAATTTTGTCAAAATTTTCTTTCTATAGAAAATTTTATCAAAATTTTATTTCTATAGAAAATTTTGTCAAAATTTTATTACTATAGAAAATTTTGTCAAAATGTTATTTCTATAGAAATTTTTGTCAAAATTTGTTTACTATAGAAAATTTTGTCAAAATTTTATTACTATAGAAAATTTTGTCAAAATTTTATTACTATACAAAATTTTGTCAAAATTTTATTACTATACAAAATTTTGTCAAAATTTTATTTCTATAGAAAATTTTGTCAAAATTTTATTTCTATAGAAAATTTTGCCAAAATTTTTTTGTAATATAGAAAATTTTGTCAAAATTTTTTCTACTATAGAAAATTTTGCCTAAATTTTATTACTATAGAAAATTTTGTCAAAATTTTATTACTATACAAAATTTTGTCAAAATTTTATTACTATAGAAAATTTTGTCAAAATTTTCATTCTATAGAAAATTTTGTCAAAATTTTATTTCTATAGAAAATTTTGTCAAAATTTGTTTACTATACAAAATTTTGTCAAAATTTGTTTTCTATAGAAAATTTTGTCAAAATTTTATAACTATAGAAAATTTTGTCAAAATTTTATTTCTATAGAAAATTTTGCCAATTTTTTTTAATATAGAAAATTTTGTCAAATTTTTTTTACTATAGAAAATTTTGTCTAAATTTTATTACTATAGAAAATTTTGTTAAAATTTTCTTTCTATAGAAAATTTTGTCAAAATTTTATTTCTATAGAAAATTTTGTCAAAATTTTATTTCTATAGAAAATTTTGTCACAATTTTATTTCTATAGAAAATTTTGTCAAAATTTTTTTACTATAGAAAATTTTGTCAAAATTTTATTACTATACAAAATTTTATTTGTATAGAAAATTTTTTCAAAATTTGTTTACTATAGAAAATTTTGTCAAAATTTTATTACTATAGAAAATTTTGTCAAAATGTTATTTCAATAGAAAATTTTGTCAAAATTTTATTTCTATACAAAATTTTGTCAAAATTTTATTACTATACAAAATTTTGTCAAAATTTTCATTCTATAGAAAATTTTGTCAAAATTTTATTTCTATAGAAAATTTTGTCAAAATTTGTTTACTATACAAAATTTTGTCAAAATTTGTTTTCTATAGAAAATTTTGTCAAAATTTTATAACTATAGAAAATTTTGTCAAAATTTTATTTCTATAGAAAATTTTGCCAATTTTTTTTAATATAGAAAATTTTGACAAATTTTTTTTACTATAGAAAATTTTGTCTAAATTTTATTACTATAGAAAATTTTGTTAAAATTTTCTTTCTATAGAAAATTTTGTCAAAATTTTATTTCTATAGAAAATTTTGTCAAAATTTTATTTCTATAGAAAATTTTGTCACAATTTTATTTCTATAGAAAGTTTTGTCAAAATTTTTTTACTATAGAAAATTTTGTCAAAATTTTATTACTATACAAAATTTTGTCAAAATTTTATTTCTATAGAAAATTTTTTCAAAATTTGTTTACTATAGAAAATTTTGTCAAAATTTTATTACTATAGAAAATTTTGTCAAAATGTTATTTCAATAGAAAATTTTGTCAAAATTTTATTTCTATACAAAATTTTGTCAAAATTTTATTACTATACAAAATTTTGTCAAAATTTTATTACTATACAAAATTTTTTCAAAATTTGTTTACTATAGAAAATTTTGTCAAAATTTTATTACTATAGAAAATTTTGTTTATTTCAATAGAAAATTTTGTCAAAATTTTATTTCTATACAAAATTTTGTCAAAATTTTATTACTATACAAAATTTTGTCAAAATTTTATTACTATACAAAATTTTGTCTAAATTTTATTACTATAGAACATTTTGTCAAAATTTTATTTCTATAGAAAATTTTGCCAAAATTTTTTTAATATAGAAAATTTTGTCAAAATTTTTTTAATATAGAAAATTTTCTCAAAATTTTTTTTACTATAGAAAATTTTGTCAAAATTTTTTTAATATAGAAAATTTTGTCAAAATTTTTTTTAATATAGAAAATTTTGTCAACATTTTATTACTATACAAACTTTTATCAAAATTTTATTTCTATAGAACATTTTGTCAACATTTTATTTCTATGGAAATTTTTTTCAAAATTTTATTTCTATAGAAAATTTTTTCAAAATTTTATGTCTATAGAAAGTGTTGTCAAACTGAATTATTTACGTATTTAATCGGCCTTGTTTTGTTTAATATATACCCCGTATGGACTAACTTACAATTGAGAAGACGGTGTCAAGGGTAAGATACCTTACCATCGGCAAGTTTTACCGCAACCCAATTAATTCGATTGTGGATGATAGTCTTTAATACAAGTTTCTAACAGGTTGGCTGATAAGTCGCCGGTCTGACACATAGATGGCGTCGCTAGTAGTAAATGCATATTATTTTTATATAGTACCAACCTTCAAATGATGAATGATGATAAGTCAATTAATTTGTACGATAGAGCGTCTTTTGTGATGCAAATTTTGTTATTGTAAAAAAAAATGGAAAAAAGGTATTTCGTGTTTTGATAAAATACTGTTTTCTGAAGGGGAAAAAATACGGTGGAAGCAAAAACTTGGCTTGATAATGAGTTTCCGGACTCTGCCCCAGGGAAATCAACAATAATTGATTGGTATGCAAAATTCAAGCGTGGTGAAATGAGCACGGAGGACGGTGAACGCAGTGGACGTCCGAAGGAGGTGGTTACCGACGAAAACATAAAAAAAAATCCACAAAATGATTTTGAATGACCGTAAAATGAAGTTGATCGAGATAGCAGAGGCCTTAAAGATATCAAAGGAACGTCTTGGTCATATCATTCATCAATATTTGGATATGCGGAAGCTCTGTGCAAAATGGGTGCCGCGAGAGCTCACACTTGGCCAAAAACAACAACGTGTTGATGATTCTGAGGGGTGTTTGCAGCTGTTAACTCGTAATACACCCGAGTTTTTCCGTCGATATGTGACAATGGATGAAACATGGCTCCATCACTACACTCCTGAGTCCAATCGACATCTGATGGACAGCGACCGGTGAACCGTCTCCGAAGGGTGGAAAGACTCAAAAGTCCGCTGGCAAAGTAATGACCTCTGTTTTTTGGGATGCGCATGGAATAATTTTTATCGATTATCTTGAGCGCTATTGGAGCGTTTGAAGGTCGAAATCGCGGCAAAACGGCCCCATATGAAGAAGAAAAAAGTGTTGTTCCACCAAGACAACGCACCGTGCCACAAGTCATTGAGAACGATGGCAAAAATTCATGAATTGGGCTTCGAATTGCTTCCCCACCCACCGTATTCTCCAGATCTGGCCCCCAGCGACTTTTTCTTGTTCTGATACCTCAAAAGGATGCTCGCAGGGAAAAAATTTCGCTGCAATGGAGAGGTGATCGCCGAAAATGAGGCCTATTTTGAGGCAAAACCGAAGGAGTACTACCAAAATAGTATCAAAAAATTGGAAGGTCGCTATAATCGTTGTATCGCTCTTGAAGGGAACTATGTTGAATAATAAAAACGAATTTTGACAAAAAATGTGTTTTTCTTTGTTAGACCGGGGACTTATCAGCCAACCTGTTATGCAATCCATGGTGGAGGGTGCATAAGCTTCGACATGGCCGAACTTATGTCAGTATATACTTGTTTTTTTTTTGTCCCACTAATACCTGAGAACGTTTCAATTTCACGATAAGTCACTTGAAGATCTTGGAAAAAATAATCGCACGAAAATGTTGACGATTTAATTCCATTTATTGGACGAGATGAATCGTTTAAGTTGCTGTAAGCAATACAAATATCGCTTGTATGTCAAAACGATCTGAGGGTGTATAACGTCAAAAATGTTAAACTGTCAGTTGACAGATTGCACCACTAGGGTTGTTTCAATTCGAACAAATCGACATGTCACTCAATATCCAATTGAGATCTAATTAATGCAGTCAATTAATCTATGGCTCTCAGAGGGTATATCACAAATAAAGCCTGTGTCAGCTATAGCCCCAAGGATTATTTCTTATAGGCGATTGCGTATGATTGAAATGCCTCCCGGCCTAGATTTCTTCCATATTTACTTGTTACCATCAAGTAGCCTTTGTACGAGATAATAATCCATGTGGCATGTAACACTTTGCCAATATCCAATTTTACCGCAGTAAACCAGCACGAGAGAAGTACGTGTTCTGCATTACAAACATGGACAGAAATGACAACGGCAGCAGTTTTGTCACTGTCAGATAAGGCCCAATAAAGATAATTTATTCTCTTAATAAACTTCTCTTACAGCATAGTTCTGTCACTCTATAGCGAGTTCAATCAAAGCAAGTAAATCAAAAATGAGATACGCTAGAGGGAATTGTGTTACCTACTTCTCACAACAGATATATTTTAATTTCGTTTAACCGAATAAAAATGCATAAGGATGAAGCTAATTTTGGTCTGACCAGAATTAATCTAGATTTCACTGTGGGCTCGGGGACAATCTAAAGATAGAACAGGGATCCATTGAAATGTTATGAATAGCATTTGAGCCTTGCATTAAAAAGGGATATCGATTTTACTTCAATGTCCCATAAATACATAGATATGAGGCAAATGGTTCATATCAGAAAATGAAACAGCCGAGATGATTTTAGCCTTTGCCGACGACTCAATGGCGCCTACAATTTCATCTCGGCTAAAATGCAGCTGAAAATCAGTCAATATACATAACATACTACTTTTTTACTTTTTATGCACGTATATGACGTTTTCGACGTTTACAACTTATTGACAGTAGAGACCCCCAAAAAAATGCTACTCGGACCATCTCTGCTCTACATTAATTATTACTCAATTAAATTGTTGTTAAATTATATCATTGTTTTGCCTTCGTCGGTGTTAATTGTTTACCAAATTGCCTCTATTGGGATGGCGTTAATGTTTGTTATCATAAAATTTTGCTTCCTCAATTGTATTGAGATGATTGGTATGTCAATTTCAATGATAACAAAAAAACATAATGTCAGTCAGCTACAACAACAAAGTCAATTAATAAGAGTCTGTGTATAACAATTCAATCGAAAACAATTCGCCTGAGATGAAAAAAAAATTTGGCAATTGAAAAAAACAACTGAAACAATTGAAAAATAGTCATAAAAACATTAATAAAAAAAAATTAACAACAAATGATATTTTACAAACAAATTTATACCCATAGAGGGGTAACAAAAATAGGTAGGCGCAATACAATTCACACAAATTTTAGTAATTTGACAACAAATAAGTCAACCCCCTTCCCGGATGACATAGAAACAGGCCTCCATAGAATCTATCATCTGCCTATCATAATCATATTTTGGATGTCTTACTAAGGCAGCTTTCCCCATTATATGGAGCTTGGGGATTGACAATAGAGGCAATGTTTCACATGATGCTCAATGATGATGATGATGATATTGGGAATACTAAACAGACATCGATACACACAAAAAAATAACTGCAAATAAATATTAACAAATTTATTTGTATGTAGAATCTGCTGATGCTCAACAAATTTGTCTATTGAACATGGGGCATTTGTTGTTGAAATGTGTTTGTAGATGCTTCACAGAAGAAATAATAGAAATATTCTGAATTTTCAACAAATTGCTTTGTTGCGAAAATAGTTGACTGCTATCGATATGAAAACAAAAACAAAAATACAAGACTGCACCCAAAAAAAAGTGACCCCACCGTGGAAGAAAATGTAGGTTTATTTTAGAAAATTTTAACTAAAATAGTTTTCCAATTGCAACATGTTACAAATAAGTTAATACTTTTTTTCAAATTGAAGAAAATTTGTTAAAAATAATAAATTTGTTTCTGTTGTTTAAGAAAAATTCATATTTTGGAAGAAAAACTTGGATTTAAAAATTGTTAAAATGTCTTTAGCGCTGTACGAAGTTCGAGACAGGTACAATTTTAGTAAAATTTACTCATTTTAGAGACTTATGAACTCAATTTAAGCAAATTTCTGTCATTTTAGGAAAATATGAACTATTTTATTTTTTAGTAAAATTGTGCACTATATTTGTATACAACTTTTTTTCTTATTTTTAGATCATGTCATTAAAGTTCATATTGTCATTAAAGCTCATATTGTGCAAAATTTAACTAAAATCGACTAATCTCCATAAACTAAAATAAAGTTCAGTTGGCATTAGAGCCCCTTTTTTCTGGGTGTGTTACGCGCACATCGCTGAGAATATGTACGAAAGCTAAAAGAAGTATGCGGAGAATACCGTTAGAACAAAACGAGTATGAGCACATGCACGTGTATGATAGCAAGCAAAGAGCTCACTCATCAGAGAATACACACTCAAAAAAAAGTGAACTCTCTATTTCACTAAAGCCAATTTAACTGTATTTTAGTTCATGGAATTATTATGTTTGGAGAAAGTTTCCTCTACTCTAATAATTTTTTGTGTACGTTAGTTAATTTAACTAAAACCGAGGAAAAAATTTACACAAATGAAGGATAAAGATTAACTAAATTCGTATCTTCCACAAAATAGTTCAATATTTCTTTAAATTTGTAAATTTTACTACAAATGCGTTCATCATGAACTTCGTATGTCACTAAAGACATTCTTGCAATTTTGAACTCCAATTTTTTCCTTCAAAGTACAAAATTTTCTTTGACAAGTGAAAAAACTTAATTATGTCTAATACATTTTCTTGAATTTGTCGAAAAATATTTACTTATTTTTATGACATCGGCGTGATGCCAGCGTTTGTTATACTGTTTAGTTAAAATTTTCTAAACATATTCAAAATTTTCTAAAATTAACCGAAATGTTTCTTCCTGGTGGGTTCACTGTTTTTTCAGTGCAGAAGGACATTTATAAATGTCTGTGAAAAATGTATTTTTTTCAATATGGTAGTTTCTTAAATGTGTTTTTGTATGAGATAAATAATAAAACCATATTATTATCGGGATTAGAGTTATTACAATTCTAATTAACTAGAATATATAGCACTGGGCAAAAAGTTGTCAAAATGCTTGCTAGACCCGGGACTACTCAAATTTAAAATTGTCAAACATTTACAAAACTGAGTATAGGATTTTCGACACAAAAATGTTACATGTTCCCCGTCCAAAAATAACATTTTGGTCATATTCCTTCTCTGTGTATACTTAACAAAATATCTCCAAAATTGTTCCGGCAATTTTGCAATTTTGGTGCAATTCATAGCAAAATTCTGTCAATTTTAATTTCAATTTAATTTTTTATCAATACACCAATAAATTTGTTACAGGTCATTGATAGACTCCAACAAACCACAAACAAATTTTTTCGTTCAAATTAAAAAATATTTGTTGAGGATTAAACGTAACGTTCAACAACAAATATTTTGTACTGTTGGATGCTCAACAAATTACTTACAAATTATGTTATTGAGAACACAAATTATTTGTTGCCTTCTGATGGTAACGATTGCTAACAACTTTTTTTGTAATAATGGTTATTAAAAGTACAAATTAGTTTGTTGCAGGAAAATTAACAAATTTTGTTATTGGTTTTCCAACAAAAGTTATTGGTTCTCAAACTTATTTTTATCTGTGTATCTTTGTAGCAAAGGCGATTTACGCACATGCCATTTGGTTAGCTTGTGCTTTGACATTGAAGAAGGAAAAACTGAAATGAGTTTTCTTTTTATTCCCACAAAGACGTAATAATCATCAAAAAAAAAAAAACATCATCATTATCATCACCATCATCATTATAGTCAACATCATCACGATTACCAACAATATTTTCATAGTCAACACTTTTCCTATCAAAAAGAAAAACACACAAACACTCAAAGGCAAAAATACAAGTACCATGAAACAAGTTGTGGTTTCAGCCAAAAGCAACAATTCTCTTGATATAGAAGCCCATGAGGACGCCATGCGTTATAATGTAAAGTAATAAAAATATATAATTCAAAAGCTCCGAATAACAAAAATTGTTATTAACGTTAGGAAACCAAAAACATTGCAATGGGGTTAGATACAACGACCTACAAATCGTTTACTTTGCTAATGAAAATTTATGCAATAATGCATGTAGGATATATGGTATATAGGTTTTCGAGAAGTAAGCTAAACTCAGAATTACCTCCTGAATCAATCTAGCTCTTAATGTCCGTTCGTCTATGTATTTGGTGTTCGCAGGATTCTGATCACATTTATTACCAAATTTTGATGAAATTTGGCATACGGTGTTTTTTTTTTTTGGCACAAGAACGAATGGTATTAAATTGAAAATAGGATCTAATTTTGATATAGCTACACAATTTTCCTAGGGGGGGCTATAGCCCCCCTAGCTAAAACTTTATAGACTGAACTTATAGGTTCAACTAATGTTTTATTTCATAAAATTGAATAAAAAAATAGACATCAAAATAACTCGACAATCAATTTATAATAAAGCAACTAAAAGTACCCTACGGGAAATTGGTGCAAATTGCCACTGACGGACCTATCACAGAACTGGTACCTTTGCTCCAGTTAGGTGCAATTTTCACATTTAGTGAAATAAAATTATCAGAATAACCTTTTGTTCGACATATTTCAAAAGTTTTTTTTTTCATTTCGGGTTCTTTTAGGAGCCCACATTGAAAGAGATTTCTAAGAGTTTGTCCGAGACTGGTTCCTGAGGACCTGTTTATGGGTTGCTCCTGCTAAATTGTCCCAGGACGTGTCCTTTGGGATGAGTCCAAGACGCGTCCTAAAATGTAAGTTTACTCCGTCAATGACAACCCCATGTTAAAGTGGACGGTCCCTTCCATACGTTTTGATCAGAACTGCACCCAGAAAAAAGTGCCTTCGAAACTAAAGGAAAAAATTTTCATCAATATAGTTTATCCATTTTATTTCAATCAAGGTAAATTTTTGTGAAAAATAATAAAATTTACTCGTTTCAGTAAAAAAATCCTAAACTGTAAGCAGTTAGGAATAGTTCGTTAACTAGAATAAGGCATGGAATTTTACTCATACTATTTTCTTCGCTGGGTATAAGAATTTACTACTGAAAAAGAAAATTTTATTCACCGATAACAAAGCATTCGTAAAAATAAACAAAAACCGAACTAAAACCAAGTTTCCTCAAAATTAGTAAAATTTCTTATAAAATGATAATTGCGACTTCCTTTATAATAGAAAGTTTTTCATACATACGAACAACACTTGACATAGAAAAATATTTTAGTTCATTCGTACTAAGAAGTATGCAATCCTTTCAAAACTTAAGGAAACACACTTGTTAGAATATAGGAAATTTTCCTAAATTTCTATCGTCTACCTGTAATCGATACCTGTCATCGTAATCGATGTGTTTGCGCATGGGTGTAATCGATATGTTTGCGCGTCGGTTGTTTTTTCTAGTTGGAATCGCGTTGTTTTTAATAAAATAACATGGTAAAATAATATAATATATAACAAATAAAATATATAAAATATTTGTTATTTTAAATTAGTGAGAAAAATTTTCGTTTTTAAAAATAAATCTATCAATGTTCGTGATAGTGTAAAAGGAAGAAAACACCAGCAGAATAACAACCCTTTCATTTGTCTTCATTTTGGAATCTTCAATTATCAGGTAATATAACCTTTTGGAACAAAAATGTTTTATGATTTTTTATATTTATAGGTATTGAAATTGTAAAAGGAGGACAAAATCGTTAGGCAGCAACTTATTAAAAGTGAAAAGTACAAGAAGAAGAAAAAGTGCGTTTTACAGTTGATAATATCACACGGAAATTGGAAATAGTGGAATAATAAACTAATATTTCAAAGAGATTCGATTCTGTTGATTCATAATAAATATATTCAATATATTAATAAAACATGTCTTTTATTGAAGATAAAGTTGCTTATAGAAATAAATAAAATTGTATTTAAAAACGAAGGTAAGCTGTTCTAATTATGAAGTAAAAGTTTTACCACAAATGTGTAAGATTTGTCCAAATGAATGAAAAAATTTCAATAAAATCATTCCATATATGAATTCAAATTAGTTAAATTTGTTCATTCTGTAGTATAGTGGTACATAAATATAGGAAAATGTTAACTAATATAGGGAATACATTATTCCTAATTTCTACGAAAATCACATCGTTCAAACAAATAAAAATGTCTTTGGCGCTATACGAAGTTCAACTTTCTTCACAATGAGTTCATTTTAACTTAAAGAAGGGGTCACTTTTTTCTGGGTGTGGGACTGGTCCATACACACCAGGAACTAGTCCTGTACCAGTTCTGTGGTTGATCCATTTCCCGTAGGGTAGTTCCACACTTTTCCCAGCAAAAAATTGGGAGTTGTTCTAAAGGCACAACTTTAAAAGCACTTCCAAGATTGTCTTCACAAAGAAGTTAACTATTTTAACTACACAGGAAGTTTTTTTACTTCATTTTTTATATTTTAATGCGTAATTTTTTGTTTTCTTTTTTCAAATAGTTTTAAAAAAATAGTTTTTTTCAAATAGTTTTAAAAAAAAGAGTAAGAATAAATGACACAAATTATTCAAATTTTGCCACAAAAATGCTAAATCCATTATAGAAAAATCGATAATATTTGAAAATATTCGAGGGAAATCGTTTCAAACAAGCGTTAGAATGCATTAAAAAAGTATAAAAATTATTTATTTGGGAAAATATCACAAAATTTTTAATTCACATTAAAAATACTGAATTCGGATCACACCTTAAGAAGTGACACAAATTCATTGCAACGGCTGTTGAAACGATGGACATTCGTTCTATGACAAGTTCATATTACATTCATCGCTTCTCCGCCAATTCTCCGCCAGCAGCTTTTTTGCAGCATTACTAAGATATTAATTTATGAAAGAATAGTTTTAATATCAATTACCATTTTTTTCAACTAAATCATAAGTTCCACCACAGCTTTATTTCATAAATATCAGACTTCTACCACAACCCAAGTAATTCGATTGTGCATGAAAGTCTTTAGTGGAACTTTGTGCGTTGTACGAGTATATACTTGTTTAATTTTTATAAAAATGTAAAATCGTAAATAGGTTTTCAAATTCTGGGGGGGGGGGCTAAAATTTTTCTGGGGGGGTCTAAGCCCCCTCCCCAGAGGCCTTCCTACGCTTATGCTGATAAGTCTCCGGTCTAACAAAGAAACACACATTTTTTTGTCAAAATTCGTTTTTATTATTCAACATAGTTCCCTTCAAGAGCGATACAACGATTATAACGACCTTCCAATTTTTTGATACCATTTTGGTAGTACTCCTTCGGTTTTGCCTCAAAATAGGCCTCAGTTTCGGCGATCACCTCTTCATTGCAGCCAAAGTTTTTCCCTTCGAGCATCCTTTTGAGGTCTGAGAACAAGAAAAAGTCGCCGGGGCCAGATCTGGAGAATACGGTGGGTGGGGAAGCAATTCGAAGCCCAATTCATGAATTTTTGCCATCGTTCTCAATGACTTGTGGCACGGTGCGTAGTCTTGGTGGAACAACACTTTTTACACCCTCCACCATAGGATGGGGGTATATTAGGTTAGGTTATGTGGCAGCCCGATGTATCAGGCTCACTTAGACTATTCAGTCCATTGTGATACCACAGTGGTGAACTTCTCTCTTATCACTGAGTGCTGCCCGATTCCATGTTAAGCTCAATGACAAGGGACCTCCTTTTTATAGCCGAGTCCGAACGGCGTTCCACATTCCAGTGAAACCACTTAGAGAAGCTTTGAAACCTTCAGAAATGTCACCAGCATTACTGAGGTAGGATAATCCACCGCTGAAAAACTTTTTGGTGTTCGGTCGTAGCAGGAATCGAACCCACGACCTTGTGTATGCAAGGCGGGCATGCTAATCATTGCACCACGGTGGCTCCCATGGGGGTATATTAACTTTGTCATTCCGTTTGTAACACATCGAAATATTTCTCTAAGACTGAGTCGATCTGAGCATGTCCGTCCGTCCGTCCGTCTGTTGAAATCACGCTAACTTCCGAACGAAACAAGCTATCGACTTGAAACTCAGCACAAGTAGTTGTTATTGATGTAGGTAGGTTATTGATGTAGGTTGTTGGTAAACATAATCAATGTTGGCCTCAGAATGCCTTTGGCTTATGCAATTGAATTGAATTGAAGTCAAACAGCACAGGTTCTAATCCCAACTTTGGACCAAAGTTGACCGATTTGAAATTTTCATTGAAGGTTGGGGTTGGCATCTAGACAAAGATCCGCTCCTTTATTTTTCGATATTGGTCGTGGAGGGGGAACTCCCCTTTGTCCTACTTTTTTTTTAAAGTACAGTAAAAAAAGAAGAAAACATAAGGTGAGGTTATGAAATTAATATGGGGTACCTGATGTGTTCATATGTGAACGGGAGGGGACCTCCCCCTTGCCCGACTGTTTGAATCTTGGAACAAAAATATCCGATTTGCTTGAAATTTTCAGGGATTAAATCAATACAGGGTACATGATATCTGGTTGAGGATGGGGATTGGTGAATTGAACTCTGTCGATTTATTTGGAATTTATAGGAACTGTTGGGTAGTTTGTAAATTTAATATAGGGTACGTGATTTACCGATATCTGGTCGGTGTGGGGAGAGGGATTTTTTTAAAATTGAAAGTAGAGGGTTGTCCGTAAATGGGACCTCGGTACTTAATTTTATATTTTTTCCACAGGCTTTTGCCAAACTTACATGAAATTGGCCGACAACGTAGAGGGTACATCATTTTTCGGTGTATGTTCGGGAAAGGCATGTCCTTCGTGTCCAACATTTTAAGAATTGTTAATGTTGTAACTTTTTTTAAGTACTTTTGTTTTTTCCGAGTTCTTGGACGGGAAACAGTGATTCTTTGTATGTTGTTGAAATATAAAGCTTAATTTTCCGTGTGTGACAAATCACACTTAAAATTCGCCTATATACAGAACATAATTTAAAAACAAGTATATACGGCCGTAAGTTCGGCCAGGCCGAAGCTTATGTACCCTCCACCATGAATTGCGTAGAAACTTCTTCTAAACACTGCCATCCACAATCGAATTACTTGAGTTGCGGTAATGCTTGCCGATGGCAAGGTATCTTAAAACCTCTTAACACCGTCTTCTAAATAGTAAGTAAGTCCATACGTGGTATATATTAAATCAAAAAAGACCGATTAAATACGTATATAATTCAGTTTGACAAAGTTTTCTATAGAAATTAAATTTTGACAAAAATTTTCTATAGAAGTAAAATTTTGAAAAAAATTTCTATAGAAATAAAATTTTGACAAAATTTTCTATAGAAATAAAATCATGACAAAATTTTTTATAGTAATAAAATTTTAACAAAGTTTTCTATAGGAATTAAATTTTGACAAAATTTTCTATAGAAATAAAGTTTTCATTATTAATTTTGTTCGCCTTGAGGTCATAGAAACAATCGATTATTGATTTGTTTTAATATTTACTTTTTAACAAAGTTTTGACAAAATTTTCTATAGAAATTAAGTTTTAACAAAATTTTCTATAGAAATAAAATTTTAACAAAATTCTCTATAGAACTAAAATTTTGACAAAATTTTCTAAAGAAATACAATTTTGGTAGATTATTTTTGGCTCGAGTGGCAAACATGATTACGAACCGATATGGACCAATTTTTGTGTGATTAGAGATCGGCTATATATAACTATAGACCGATATGGACCAATTTTGGTAGCCATATACTAACACCACGTTACAAATTTCAACCGGATCGGATGAATTTTGCTCCTCCAAGAGGCTCCGGAGGTCAAATCTGGGGATCGGTTTATATGGGGGCTATATATAATTGTGAACCAATGTTGACCAATTTTTGCATGGTTGTTAGAGACCATATACCAACACCATGTACCAAATTTCAGACGGATCGAATGAAAGTTGCTTCTCTTTGAGGCTCCGCAAGCCAAATCTGGGGATCGTTTTATATGGGGGCTATATATAATTATAGACCGATGTGGACCAATTTGTGCATGGTTGTTAGAGACCATATATTAACACCATGTACTAAATTTCAGCAAGATCGGAAGAAATTTGCTTCTCTTTGAGGCTCCGCAAGCCAAATCTGGAGATCGGTTTATTTGGGACCTATATATAATTATGGATCGATGTGGACCAATTTTACATGGTTGTTAGAGATCATATGCCAACACTATGTACCAAATTTCAGCCGGATCGGATGAAATATGCTTCTCTTAGAGGCTCCGCAAACCAAATCTGAGGGTCCGTTTATATGGGGGCTATACGTAAAAGTGGACCGATATGGCCCATTTGCAATACCATTCGACCTACATCAATAACAACTACTTGTGGCGAGTTTCAAGTCGATAGCTTGTTTCGTTCGGAAGTTAGCGTGATTTCAACAGACGGACGGACGGACGGACATGCTTAGATCGACTCAGAATTTCACCACGACCCAGAATATATATATATACTTTATGGGGTCTTAGAGCAATATTTTGATGTGTTACAAACCGAATGACAAAGTTAATATACAACCCATCCTATGGTGGTGTGTACAAAACACAATGGCGTAAAGGAAAAACCCTCTCCCCGACATTTGTTAAGGCGGACCGTTTTACATCTACATATCCGCCGTAATTCCATCTATAAACGAAAAAGCAAGTTGTCCGATTTGTTTGAAAGAATTCAAATTTTTTCGATTTTTTTTTTTACAGCTCGAAGGATATGGTTGACTAAGGTAACGCAAAATTTTCCTAAAAACACGCTTCGGAGGGCGCAGCGAAGCGAGCAGAGTTAAGCTAGTATGATATATAATTCCACATCATTTTCATTAATAAACATATGGTCTTCTAATATACTTGCAAAATTCCCAATTTCCATACAAAATTGGTAAATGCGTTACATGTCAATTTTTTAGAACACTTCTCACGATTCTCATGAACTGTGACAGTAGTAGACCTATTAACTTAAAAGTTATTGTTTAAATTTTTCGCCAATTCCTTTTCGGTATAAAACATCCAAAATTCGTTGAATACCACCAATATGATGACTCTTTCCAACTTTTGCCTATTAAGTAGAAATAAGGATCTGCTGAGGATTTTTTAATTCTTGCAGACCGTCAGTGCCATAAAATATTCTTCAAAAAAAAAAGCATTCTTTTTATACTTCTCCATTAATAATTAAATACAAAATAGCCCTTTTCCGTGGTGTCGATTAATTTTTCATAATTAGTCGAATTTGTTTTTAGTGGTCCCCAGAGGAAATGAATTCATTGACACGCACTAGCAATTTATTGTTGCTTCTTTAATATTCTATGAAATATATGCTGAAAGGGCAATACAGGAGGATGGGTTGATGTAAGAGACTCATAGACATGCTCAACCAATGGACAATTGGTCAAAGGGACAGACGGACGGACGGCCATCCATCCATGCCACAGACATGCCAACGAACGACTTTGAACTTGGCATTGGGGTCGTGTATTATAAAAACAAACCAAAAATATATATTTATATTTTGTTGTATATTTATTGAAGAAAAAAGTGTTTATTTTGGTCGAAAGACAAGCAACAAAAAAAATTAAATTTTTGTGTGGACCAACTATATAAAATTTTATTTTATGGCAATACTTCTCCCCACAAAAAAAAAAAACAATAATAAACAAAACTAATATCATAAATTATATACAAATCTTGGACGCTTTTCTCTGTTTTACCATCTAAAAAACAAATAGTGGCCGAAAGTAAAGAAAAACGCCCATTTTGATTGTGTGCTATTTTAATATCCCATTTGTGTATCAAGAATGTGGTTGTGCTTTTGAGGGTGTGTGAAGAGGATTTTTGTAGGCTTTTTTTTGCCCTGAAATCCACAAACAAATGACTGTGTGGTCAGGGCAAAAAAATTTTGTTGTGCTTACAAATATCTTTAAGAGAAATAATTTTACCATTTAACGTAAGCTGAGCATTGTGATTTCTTAAAGTTTTTTATGAAATGTCCCTGTAAACAATTTAGAAGTTTTTCTAAAGGCACAACTTCAAACGCACTTTCATAAATGTCCTCCCAAAGATGTTTGTATACCTTCCACCATAGGATGGGGGTATATGAACTTTGTCATTCCGTTTGTAACACATCGAAATATTGCTCTAGAACCCCATAAAGTATATATATTCTGGGTCGTGGTGAAATTCTGAGTCGATCTGAGCATGTCTGTCCGTCCGTCCGACCGTCTGTTGAAATCACGCTAACGAAACAAGCTATCCGAACGAAACAAGCTATCGACTTGAAACTTAGCACAAGTAGTTGTAATTGATGTAGGTCGGATGGTATTGCAAATGGGCCATATCGGTCCACTTTTACGTATAGCCCCCATATAAACGGACCCCCAAAGTTGTCTTGCGAATCCTATAAGAGAAGCAAATTTCATCCGATCCGGCTGAAATTTGGTACATGGTGTTACTATATGGTATCTAATGACCAAGGCCGTATTCAGGGGGGGGATGAGGGGGATCAAACACCCCCCCGAAATGAATGAATATTTTTATATAAATAAATATATATTTTTAGCTGCATAGAAAAATCTTATCGAAGATGTTGAAGGAAAGCTGAAGGTTTTATTTTGAAAACGCTTACCTATAAAACTTGCACAAATCCTACAATACTAGCTGAAAAGCCCGTCAACGACGGTCGAAAAAAAAAACAAATTGTTTTTGTTCTCTATATAAATAAAATTTTGCAAAAATTTTCTATATCCGGCTATCATACAAAAACCTTTTTTTCGGAAGGTTCAAGTGTGGTTTATTGTTGGGTTTAATGAACTGCCCTGAATTTATTCTTATAATTGGTTGATAGTTTTGCTGCAAGTAGGGGATGCTGATGAGGAATGTGGTAATTCCGAAACGTGCGTCCATCCAACCATCTTGCAGTCTATAGGGCTTTGCCCAAATAAATTTGACAAACATTATTTTCCTCTGTTGGTTAAGCTACACTTGTAGTTTAGTCATTGTATGGTTTTAAGCTGCAATAAAAACAACAACAATACTTAAAGAACGAAACCAACAAAAACAAAACAAAACGAAGGGAAATAAAATTTTGCAAAACAATTCTATACAATTCTATAGAAATAAAGTTTTGCAAAAATTTCCTATAGAAATTAGGAATTTTGATTTTATTCCATCTTTCTTTTATCTTTCTTTTTTACAAAATTTTTCAATTGAAATAAAATTTTGACAATATTATCTATAAAAATAAAATTTTGCAAAAATTCTATATAGAAATAAAATTTAGACAACATTTCTACCGAAATAAAAAATTGATAATATAGAATCGCATTCTTTTTTCGACTAAAACATTCTTGAAGTTCATAATATATATATATATATATATATATATATATATATATATATATATATATATGTATATATATATATATATATATATATATATATATATATATATATATATATATATATATATATATATATATATATAATATGTATATATATATATATATATATATATATATATATATATATATATATATATATATATATATATATATATATATATATATATATATATATATATATACATATATATATATATATATATATATATATATATATATATATATATATATATATATATATATATATATATATATATATATATATATATATATATATATATATATATATATATATATATATAGTCTGCAGATTTTGCTGGAGTCGGAGTCGTAAAAATTTTGCTCGACTTCGACTCCGGATAAACAAAATTTTTTAAAACACTTCACCATTTTTGTAACTAAACAAGTTTTTACGCAAATTAGTTTCCATTGCGTTATTCATTAGATCAATGTACGGTATGACTGTAAATGAAAAGCAACTTCCACTTACGGAGATCATTTTATGCTTCTTAGAATGCTACACTAGCGGATGGGCTGAATCGATCCATTTAAATGCCCACCACCAAAACAATGTATTTGAAATATTTCAATCGATTTTATTTTTTTAATTTTATTTTAAGATCATAACTATACCTATATACATATGTCGAATATTGAAAGAACATTTTTTAAAAAATTTATTTCTATAGAAAATTTTGTCAAAATTTTATTTCTATAGAAAGTTTTTGTCAAAATTTTATTTCTATAGAAAATTTTGTCAAAATTTTATTTCTATAGAAAATTTTGTCAAAATTTTATTTCTATAGAAAATTTTGTCAAAATTTTATTTCTATAAAAATTTTGTAAAAATTTTATTTCTATAGAAAGTTTTTTCAAAATTTTATTTCTATAGAAAATTTTGTCAAAATTTTATTTCTATAAAAATTTTGTCAACATTTTATTTTTTTTTTGCGATCTTTTATTTCTATAGAAAATTTTGCAAACTTTTTTTTATAGACAATTTTGCAAAATTTTATTTCTATTGATAATTTTTTCAAAAAATTATTTCTGTAGAAAATTTTGTCAGGTTAGGTTATGTTAGGTTAGGTGGCAGCCTGATGTATCAGGCTCACTTAGACTATTCAGTCCATTCAGAAGTTCACCAATGTAGTAGAGGTCTGCACAATTCTATTTGTAAATGCAGAGTACACGTGTACTTGCTACATGAGTACATCTATTTGAGAGATTCGCAAAACAATTGGTACACATTTTGATGAACACCAAAAGCCACGAGTAAGTTCTTGTTGCTACTCTGATGTCTTCACTACCAACAAACACATATTCCTCTTTCTCTCTTATTGAAGTGTACTCAGAGTGATCACGTCAAGTATGTTGCGAGAACAAAACTTCATAGAGTACTCCATGTACCACGTGCAGTTTCAGAAATACATAAAAACAGTTACTCTCCATAATAAATGTTTTCGGTTTGTTATAAAGAACGGCAAACGTTAAGTTAAGTGTGTGACATACATAAATATATGAAATATGTGACATACATACATATCTATGATTAATAATAATGGAAAGTTTTGCTTCGCACATAACTGAGAAATACTTGTGGTACCACGTGAAGTGAAGAGAATCCATGTTGTACTTCTTCTCAAGTACTTACATTTTTATTGTTCCTTCTTTTCGGAACACATATTGTTTCGGATAAGTACTTGGTGGTATTTGACAAGCAAGTGTTCTCTTCATTTCACTACTTGCGCTCTGAGAGAAAGACAGTGTATGTACTATATTCGACAGCGAATTGCATACATGTAGTGACAAGTTATTCGATGCAGACCTCTACAATGTAGTATTGGTGAACTTCTCTCTTATCACTGAGTGCTGCCCGATTCCATATTAAGCTCAATGACAAGGGACCTTCATTTTATAGCCGAGTCCGAACGGCGTTCCACATTGCAGTGAAACCACTTAGAGAAGCTTTGAAATGTCACCAGCATTACTAAGGTGGTATAATCCACCGCTGCAGAGTTTGATTTCTATAGAAAATTTTGACAAAATGTTTTATTTCTATAAAAAAATGTCAAAATTTTACTTCTATGGAAAATTTTGGAAACTTTTATTTCTATTGATAATTTTCTCAAAATTTTATTTTGCAAAGTTTTTTTCTATAGAAAATTTTGCCAACATTTATTTCTATATAGAATATTGCAAAATTTTATTTCTATAGAAAATTTTGTCAAAATTTAATTTCTATTGATAATTTTTTAAAAAAATTATTTCTGTAGAAAATTTTGTCAAAATTTTATTTCTTTAGAAAAGCTTGCAAAGTTTGATTTCTATAGAAAATTTGTCAAAGTTTTATTTCTATAAAAAAAATTGTCAAAATTTTATTTCTACGGAAAATTTTGCAAACTTTTATTTCTATTGATAATTTTCTCAAAATTTTATTTTACAAACTTTTTTTCTATAGAAAATTTTGCAAAATTTTATTTCTATATAGAATATTGCAAATTTTTATTTCTATAGAAAATTTTGAAAAATTTTATTTCTATTGATAATTTTCTCAAAATTTTATTTCTATATAGAATATTGTAAAAGTTTATTTCTATGTAGAATATTGGAAAATTTTATTTCTATAGAAAATTTTGCAAAATTTTATTTCTATAGAAAATTAAAAAAAAAAAAAAATATTTCTGTAGAAAATTTTGTCAAAATTTTATTTCTATAGAAAAGTTTGCAAAGTTTGATTTCTATAGAACATTTTTCTATAAAAAAATTTGCCAAAATTTTATTTCTACGGAAAATTTTGCAAACTTTTATTTCTATTGATAATTTTCTCAAAATTTTATTTTGCAAACTTTTATTTCTATAGAAAATTTTGCAAACTTTTATTTCTATATAGAATATTGCAAATTTTTATTTCCATAGAAAATTTTGAAAAGTTGTATTTCTGTTGATAATTTTCTCAAAATTTTATTTCTATAGAAAATTTTGCAAAATTTTATATCTATATAAAATATTGCAAAAGTTTATTTCTATATAGAATATTGCAAAATTTAATTTCTATAGAAAATTGTGCAAAATTTTATTTCTATAGAAAATGTTATGTCTATGGAAAATTTTGTCAACATTTTATTTCTATAGATATTTTGGTCAAAATTTTATTTCTACAGAAAATTTTCTCAAAAGTACTATAGAAGACTATAGTAAGCCATGTTTGAGTACTATCGGTTGATAAATAAGGGTTTTATACCCATTTTTTGGAAAAATCGGTCAGTATATATATATATATATATATATATATATATATATATATATATATATATATATATATATATATATATATATATATATATATATATATATATATATATATATATATATATATATATATATATATATATATATATATATATAAATATATATATATAAATATATATATATAAATATATATATATATATATATATATATATATATATATATATATATATATATATATATATATATATATATATATATATATATATATATATATATATATATATATATATATATATATATATATATATATATATATATATATATATATTATATACATATACATATATATATTTACTTTTTAAAGATAATTTCATTTAAATGTTGACCGCGGCTGCGTCTTAGGTGGTCCATTCGGAAAGTCCAATTTTGGGCAACTTTTTCGAGCATTTCGGCCGGAATAGCCTGAATTTCTTCGGAAATGTTGTCTTCCAAAGCTGGAATAGTTGCTGCCTTATTTCTGTAGACTTTAGACTTGACGTAGCCCCACAAAAAATAGTCTAAAGGCGTCAAATCGCATGATCTTGGTGGCCAACTTACCGGTCCATTTCTTGAGATGAATTGTTCTCCGAAGTTTTCCCTCAAAATGGCCATAGAATCGCGAGCTGTGTGGCATGTAGCGCCATCTTGTTGAAACCACATGTCAACCAAGTTCAGTTCTTCCATTTTTGGCAACAAAAAGTTTGTTAGCATCGAACGATAGCGATCGCCATTCACCGTAACGTTGCGTCCAACAGCATCTTTGAAAAAATACGGTCCAATGATTCCACCAGCGTACTAACCACACCAAACAGTGCATTTTTCGGGATGCATGGGCAGTTCTTGAACGGCTTCTAGTTGCTCTTCACTCCAAATGCGGCAATTTTGCTTATTTACGTAGCCATTCAACCAGAAATGAGCCTCATCGCTGAACAAAATTTGTCGATAAAAAAGCGGATTTTCTGCCAACTTTTCTAGGGCCCATTCACTGAAAATTCGACGTTGTGGCAGATCGTAAGTCTATTCATGATGAAATGTCAAAGCATACTGAGCATCTTTCTCTTTGACACCATGTCTGAAATCCCACGTGATCTGTCAAATACTAATGCATGAAAATCCTAACCTCAAAAGAATCACCCTTTATATTATATATATATATATATATATATATATATATATATATATATATATATATATATATATATATATATATATATATATATATATATATATATATATATATATATATATATATATATATAATATATATATATATATATATATATATATATATATATATATATATATATGGGAGCTATAGCTAAATCTGAACCGATTTCGATGATTTTTTTCACATATTGTTAGTACTATAGAAGATTATAGAAAGCTAACATTGAGTAAGATCGGTTGATAAATAAAGATTTGATGGCCAAATTTAGGAAAATCGGTCGATACATATATATGAGAGCTATATCTAAATCTGAACCGATTTCGATGATTTTTTGCAGACTTGAAGGGTGATGAAGAAGATTACTTTTTGCCATATTTAGTGACGATCTCTTTGTAAAAATGTGCAATCGGGCAATACATATATATGGGAGCTATACCTAAATTTGATCCGATTTCTTCCAAATTCAATAGCGTGTACCAAATTTCATTAAAATTGGTTAATAATTGCGACCGGAATCGTGTGAACAACAAATACATGGACAGATCGACTCAGAGGCCGGCCCTGAGGATATTGCAAACACTAACTCATAATACCCTGCCCCACAGTGTGACGTATGGTGTAAAAATATCCTTAATAAGCTTTAATTGATTATTTGAAGATTTTTCAATAAACTTTTTCCTTTTTGTATACTCTATAGCATAGTTTATAGCGGCATATTAAACTAGTTAATAGGATACTACAATATTATTTATCCTCTAATAGGGACCTCCTTACGACAATGAAAAGTACAAGCTGACTATTAATATCCTGGCCCTTTGGGTAATGAAATTTTATGTGTAGTAATATTCAAATGACTAGCCATAAAGCTAATAAACCTTTAAATGACCTTTGAAATGTCATCAAATAAATTAACTTCCTTCGGCAGCATT